>NC_056744.1:922291708-922606708 GCF_019279795.1 Protopterus annectens
TCTGAAGAGAGGGACAGCAATATGTATATCTTCCACCATGTAGCACACTACTCTGAGGTACTGGGTGCCATAGATTGCACTCATGTGCACATCAGCACATCACCCGGTGAAGAGGGCAGGGTCTACATCAACTGCAAGGGATATCACTCCATCAGATGCCAGGTCATGTGCAATGCTCAGGGCATTATCATGAATGTGTGTGCTAGGAGCCCTGGCAGCTATCACAACTCCCACATCTGGCATGCCTCAGAGCTGTACTAGAGGTTTGCCAGGGCGGCATCCCATACGGCCATCAAGTGGGGGATGCTGGCTACACACTAGAACCATGGATGATTTATTTTATTTCTTATTTTTATTTTACATTTGTTGACCGTGAACGTCTGACTGGATATATGTCCATTTTCAGCAGAGGCCCGGGGAGATGAGCTCCAAATACAATACAAGAAATTTTGAATAAAAATAATAAGCAAATTCAAGAAAAAATGTATGCTAGTAATACTCAAATTGAAAACTGTAAACACACTCATGTATACATATTTTTTTTATAGTACGGTCATAGAAGATGACAAACAAGGGTAGGGAGATATTGCTTATGCTAAAGAAAAATACTTTTGGAAGAGTTTGAGGAGAGAAACACCAAAAGAGGAGGAATTCAGAAATTATAGACTTAAGAGTGATAAGTCAAGAGGTGCCAGTGTCAGTCAAGATTTGAGCATGGACATAGCCATTGTGATTTTAGGAAGATTTTAAGTTGTTTTTTTGAAAAGTGGAGTGGAAGTCTGGGATGTAAGTTCACTTGGTAGCTTATTCCAAGAGTTACCAATCGAGTTAGTAAATAGGGAGTCACCAGATTTATTGTTAGATTTTAGGGTAGAGACAAGTAGTCTGTTGGCAGATCATAATGTAGCAAGATTTTGATAGGGGATAATAAGGTTTCTGAGTATGGGAGTATTTGAGGAATGATGCAGGATCTTGTGAATGATTATGAGTTACTGAAAAAGATACTGGCTTTGCAGTTCAAGCCATCCTAGAAGTTTTAGGTTTTTGCAGTGATGGGTACGATATGGGGTATTAGAGGCAAATCTGGCTATGTTGTTGTAAGCTGTGGCCAGCTTATTGATATTGCTTTTGGAGAGTTTTGTATAGATTGGGCAAGCATACAGGAGAGTAGAGAGTAGGTGAGTTTGGGCAATATTAGTCCTGGCTGAAGGAGTGAGAAAAGATTTAATTCTATATAGGGAACCAAGTTTTCTATTCACTGATTTGATAGGTTGATATGGGTGTCAAAATTAAGATTGTGATCAATTGTTACCCCCAAAAGTTTGGTGGTAATGTCAGGAACTATTGTGGTGCCATTTTTAGATATGACTGTGAAGTTTATGGTGGGGGATTTATGAGTAGGGGTAAACAGTAGTAATTTCATTTTTTTAGGGTTGAGGAGGAGACAGCATTGATGGAATCAGTTTTCTACTAAGGTAAATAGTTTTTGGGTTCTGGCTTGAAGTTGGGAAGGTGAGGAGGAGGAACAGATTAAAGATGAGTCATCAGCATATTGTATACAGGAGTTTGAGGAAGGGAGGTTTTCAGATCATTAATGAAAATGGTCAAGAGGAGCGGTCCCAAAATTGAACCTTGTGGGACTCGGAGAGTAATAGGGAGCAGAGATGACAGTTCATTGCCCCAGAGGACTGCTTGCTGTCTGTTTCCTAGGTAAGATTGAAACCATTTGATTGAGTGTGTATCTAATGCGAGAGAATTAAGTGTGTTTATCAGTAGTTCATGATTCACCATGTCAAATGCCTTGGACAGGTCAATAAAAATGACAGAGGATAGTAGATTGTTATTATGATTTTTATTTATACAGTCAGTAAAGGATAGGAGAGATGTGGTGGTGCTATGATGAGGTCTAAAACCATGTTGGCAGTCAACTAGAAGGTGATTTTGGAGGAGATGATTAAGAAGTTGGAGATCAATACATCTCTCCATCATTTTTGCTATAGGTGTGAGAAGGGCTATTGGGCAGAAATTGGAAAGTTCACTTGAGTTACCACCCTTGTGGAGGGGGATGATGTGAGACACTTTCCAGATGCTTGGGATAAAACATTCTGTAATGGTCCTGTTAATTAAGATGGAAATGGGGAAGGCAAGAAGTCCAGCTGCCAATTTTAGATATTCAGCAGGGAGGAGATTAGCTGAAAGGGTGCAAGGTTTGAGTTTCAGAAGTAGTGTGTGTATGAGAGATGCAGGAATGGGTTGTACTTGTAATAGGGTTAGTGAATTAGATGACACAAGTGGGTTAGAGGTGGATACTGCTGGTAAAGAATTAGATAGAGATTGGACAGTTTCAGTGAAAAATTTGTTGAAAGTACCAGCAATTTTGCTGAAAGACTGTTGGGTCAAATTAGGGGAGGAGTTTTAGAGTGGCCAGGATGAAGTAATTTATTTATTCCAGACCAAAATTTTTGTGGGTTTTGATATTGGGTTTGTTGGAGTTGTTGGAAATAGTTTTTTTTGTCAAGGAAAATGGCTTTTTAGTGGCATTTTTAAGATATCTAAAGTTTAAGTGATCAGTAGGATTTTTTGTATGTCTCCATTTGTCCCAGATTTTGTTTCTAAGTCGCATTTTTTGCCTGGTGTCTTTTGTGAGCCAGGGAGCTGGTTTGTTCTTAATTCTGATTGTACAAGAAGGGGCATGATGCCCAAGAATTTGTAGACATTTATTGTTAAAATAAGAAACAGCTTCCTCAAGTGGTAAGTGTTTTAGGAGAGTGCAATTGCATGCTTTAAGCTCAGCTTGAAAGTTAAGTAGGTTTAGAGTTTTTGTATTTCGGGTGGTTCTGATGTTTACTTGACTGGATATTGAAATTTTTAGTTTTTTTAGAAAGGTAAGAGAATGGTCACTGATATCGTTGGGAAGTATACCTGTTTTATAAGATTGGGGGGTTACTGTTAACTAGTATCCAATCTAAAGTGGTTTGTTTATTGCTGGGTTTGTGATTTCTTGTAGGGTAGGAGATGGTTTGATGAAAGCCATGAAGGTTTATTAGGGTAGTAGGATTATTAGCAGTGCAGCTATTCCAGTCAATATTGAGATCACCAAGGAGTATGGTCTCGGGTGAAATTTGAGGAGAGCCAACAGAGGATATTTTCAATGGTATTAATATTATTACCTGGGGGGATGTAAGAGCAGATAATATAGATGGATTTATTGGCATTAATTAAAAGCTTAGAGATTAAGATTTCAGCATTGCTAGTTGTAGGATGTGTAAAATCGAGGGCAGAGAGTTGCAGCTCACATTTATATAATATTGCAACCCCACCTCCTTTTTTGTTTGGGCGGTCTTGTCGAATTATATTGTAGCCTGGGGGAGAATATCATTATCTTTAGTGGTTGGTTTGAGCCAGGTTTCAGTTAGACATAGGATATCAAAGGATTGTATGTCTAACAAGGCATGTAGGTGGCTAATTTTATTATTTAAACTTCGGATACTTAGGTGGGCTATAAGGAGTGAGTTTTTGCTATGAGAGGGTGAATAGGAAGTGTCAGGATGGCGGGATTGGAAATAAGGGTTACTAGTGTTTGGGCCTGGGTTCGGATGAATATCACCATGTAGAAGTAAGTACTGTTGTGGTATAAGAGACAGTTTCAGTAGTTTGCCTAGGATAGGGATAATTCTTTTGGTTTGGGAATATTTGAAATGGGTTGTTCTATGAAACTGAGGTTTAAGGTAGACTGTTGAGGATGTAATGTAACAATGGGAAGTAGAATTCAAAAGGGAATGTGGGGTAGTTTTTTAAGAGGGGATAGAAATGTGTAAAGTGTAGGGTTTTGTAGTTAGTGAGCTTGTAGGATAAAAGCAGAGTGCCAAGTGTTATAGATAAGTGGAGCAGGTTAGAGTGTGTTTTAAAGTAGGAGATGGGCATAGTGAATGGAGTTAGGTAGGAGATACAGGGAGAGTAGATATGTACAAGTGTGAGAAATGGGGAGACTGAAGTGAGAACAAGGGTCAGTAAGGGATGGGTCTGTTTAGTAAGAAGTAGGTATAGGGGTTAAGGGAGGGACTATTCCAAAGACAGGAAGAAGAAATTAAAGAGGAGAAGTGGGAGTGGGATTGCTAAGTATATAATGAGGTTAATTAGGCTATTGGCTAATGAAGGAAGGGTGTGTGTTTAGATAAGTATAAGCTTAGATGCACTGGGGTGAGTGAGAAATGGGGGTAGAGTAGGGGAGCAGAGTGAGCCTGTAGGGTGAACGGAGTGGGTAGAACTGGATGGTAAGTACAACAGTAAAAGTATCAGCTGTCTTTAGTGAACTGGCTTTAAAATGTTAGATTAGGGAAAAACTGTTGGTTACAAAAGTGTTTTCATGACTTAAAATTAGTAAAAAGGTTATGGGGGTGAATAGTCAATTTTAAACCATTTAACAATGAGGTTAGGAGAGTAGTTACCACTAAAAGGATTAGGACTAATTATGATGACACCCATCAGAAATGCACACACACCTACTGAAGACAACCATAATGAGGTACATGCACAAACTAGAAACACCATAGAGCATGTGTTTGGGCTCCTCAAGTCACGGTTACATTGACTTGATATATCTGGTGGATCCCTGCAATACTCTCCAGCAACATGTGCACACATGTTCACAGTATGTGCCATGCTACACAATATGACCCTGTGGAAACAGCTGTGACAGGAACATCACATGAAAGGGACACACATCACCCCCACCAGTGCCAAGGTCACTACAGCCACAAGGGGACTTGGAGGAAGAGCCCCTGAGCATCCCTGTAGGCAGATGTAGACACACCCAGTATGCCCTGGCCTTGGCAAAGAGCCAACACATAGCACATGCACTGACAACCTAGGGACATAGGGACTGACACCTCACTCTGACTCACATACATAGTAAAAAGGATGTCAGCCACACCACACAACCTGTACCTTACCATGTATAGGCTGTGTACAGTATGCATCAGACAGAGACAACCCTGAAGCACTTTTATCAAAACTGCTGATGGCAAAAGGTAAGTCACTCTTCTTTACAAGAAATTAATGGGGTAGTAGACTGTGGTAGAATATGTATGGACCTGCCACATGTATGCAAGGGAATAGCGTGGGCTACTGGGACAGCTGCAGACAACTAACAGCTATGTGGGACAACAGGAACTCTCTATCCAATACTGGCCAATCTTTAATATGCAGTAGGCCCCAAGCCAGCAAAATCCAATGCGCTATGAGAGGGAATGACATACAGCGGGGTCACAGGACAGATGCTTGACTGACAATGCTAGAGTCCCCTAACCCCAACACACCTGTGTCCCCATATCACTGTAGTCACAGTATGTTTGTAAGGTAATAGCAGCACATCACACAATCCCTGGGCTGTCCCAATCAACCTGGTGACATGTATCATTTCCCCAATATGCAGGGGTCAAAGTGCTATGTTTGTCTGTGGTTGATAGTGTCAGGAAGTAAACTGCACTGTCTGGTGGCTGTTGTAGCTTAGTGGTAAGTGCATTACCATGGTTGATGGGGTACAAGGTTCAAGACTGGCTGCACCTACTGTTTTGCACGTGAGTTACAGCTATGGTAAGAATTCTACAGACTGTCCATATGCCAGTATTTCTTACTGCAAGAAAGCTGGACAAAGACAGAATGGAGGGACAGAGGGCCATGGATATGGACAGTACACAACCCTCAGTAACCTAGATGGTGGCTAGTAGAACAGCAGGGTGTAACAAGTCAGTGTAGCAACAGGATATAAAGGCTGTCATGTAACTGTGTCAGTACTTGCAACAAGTCAGTGGGCAACATCCATACCCTACAAATGTACAGAGTTTAAAAGAATGTCCACATTTATGGCTCATATATCTGTTCTGTTTGTCATAACATTTGCAGTTTTCTGGTGAACTATTGGCAAATGACTAAAGTTTGCTGTGAGCAACTAATAGCAGGCAGGTGAGATGCAGACTTTATACCCATTGGAAATGCATGCTAATACAAAACTATTCCATCAACTGTCTAGGTTTGTAACAGCAATATTAAAATCATGTCCTCATGTTTGGGCCTATGCCCCACTGTTATATAAGGCTCTGTCAACATTAATGGCTGTTAGAGTATGAGAGGTCTGGGCAACATCTAGCCTTATAATAACAGTACAATACAAAATGTCTCAGGAGTAGAGCAGACGTATGGGGCACTATGCTGGACAACCTGCAAAACAGGTACAGTCAGAGGTATAAAGTCTGTAACCCTGTGTGTGGTGTTACATCTCTTACACCATTCACAGCATGCCTACAACTACATAGAGATGCAATTGTGGACAAAGTCAGGAACTGGAACAGGGCAGGACAAAGGTCCACATATAAGGGGAATGATGAACTACTGGCCAGACTAATATAGAAAGTGCAGAATACAACTGTTTGTGTAGCAGCACAGTTTCCCTGCAGTGTATGGAATCGGTAACCCAAATGTCTGTCAGCATTTCCTCACATCAATCTATAATGATCTGCCACTGACGTACCAAGAAATCACAGTGCTATGTAAAATGTACCAGTCTCACACATATTATGCAAAACTCTGTTAAGTCCAATACATGCTGTACACACTCTACATATGGGTCAGATATTGCAGATAGCACACAGCCATGACATCCCTCATGCAGTATATCAGGGAGGTGCTGGACTGTTCCACCAGGTCCAGCAGACAATTGGCTGTAGCACAAAAAATCCTGAACTGGAGTACAGGTAGTTCTGGCCTGGAGTCCCACTGTAATTAACGATGATCATACTGGGCATGCTTCTACACTTAGCTAATTTCAGCCCATGTCTAAACCCACATCTGACTATAGAACTGTGATGTCCATATATCTCTATGCATACAGACAGCTGTGTATACCTCAACTGTCTCTCCCTATCCCCATCAGGCATAATTACCCTTATCTATTTGTATGTGGCACATATAAGATATATCTGTATCTGTTGGGTTTAATATAGACACACACACACACACACACACACACACACACACACACACACACACACACACACACATATATATATATATATATATATATACACATATATATATATATATATATATATATATATATATATATATATATCATATAGAGAGAGGCAGGCAGAGTGGGAGAGAGACAGAGACAGAGTGAGAGAGAGAGAGAGAGCGAGACCCAGTAAGGTATACTGTGATTTAGTGTTCATGTCGCTCATGCACCACTTGTAACCAGTGGCATGTGCAAACAGTATGGTGAGTAATAGTGTGTAATAGTAGGTAGGTAGGTAGGGGCTCTAATCTTACATTGTCCGCCATGTCTGTGTATGTATTTCACATACAGCAGAATACACATGTCCAACAGGCCTAGGTCTGTGAAATAATCAAGCATTTTATGGCCCTGTAACTGCTGTCTTCCACAACAGTTGCCTCCTTGTCAGCAGCTAATAATGTAATCCACCCCAACAGCTGTGGCAGACACAATCCAAATGCATAAGTTCTGTGGCGCATTAGATAACTGCCTAGCATTATAGTATAAACAGCTAGATAGGTAGTTGTTCTAATCCCAGCAATGGCAATTCAGTGAGTGAGTGTGCGTGCGTGTGTGTAAATATATCCCCTTGCAGCTGTGTGTAGTTCCTGCCTATGTATATGCAATGCCAATACATTTTAAAGCCTGTGCCTACCTGTGAACCTCCCCCATTGGCCTACTTTACAGGGCCTGCTAATGTCATAAAATCTTAGATGCACCATTAGACGCTTTCCAAACATGTAAGATCTGTGGTACATGTGAGAAATATGAAGTGCTATATTGTAAACAGCTTGAGAGGTAGGGGTTCTAATATTAACAATGGCAACTGAGTAAGTATGTATGTAACTATATTCCCCTGCAGTGGTGTGTATGTCTTGACTATGTGTCGGCAATGCCAATACATTTTAAGACCGGTTCCTCCCTGTTAACCCCCCTATTGGATTACTTTACAGGGCCTGATATTGTCAGTCACCTTAGATGCACTGTTAGACACTCATCAGACATGTAAGCTCCATGGAGCATGCGATAAGTACATAGCACTGTAGTAGATACAGCTAGATAGACAGGAGTTCTAATCTCACAACTGGCAACTCTGTGAGTGTAAGTGAGGCATATCCCCTGTAGCAGTGTGGCTGCCTTGTGTGTGATGGTTATACCTGTAGCAGTGTGGCTGCCTTGTGTGTGTGATGGTTATACCATTTTGAGGGCCTGTCAACCCCCCTATTGGATCACTTTACAGGGCCTGCTGCTGTCATTCACCTTCTATTCACCTTTAGACACTCTCCAGGCACACAAGCTCTGTGGTGCATGCAATAAGTACATCACACTATAGTCAATATGACTAGATAAGTAGAGGTTCTAATCTCACAACTGGCAACTGTGTATGTGTGTGTGTGTGTGTGTGTGTGTGTGTGTGTGTGTGTGTGTGTGTGTGTGTGTGTGTGTGTGTGTGTGTGTGTCATATTCCCTGTAGCAGTGTGGCTGCCTTGTGTGTGTGATGATTGTACCATTTTGTGGGCCTGTTCCACCCTGTGAATTCCCCCATTAGATTACTTTACAGGGCCTGCTGTTGTCATTCACCTTAGATGCACCATTAGACACTCTCCAAGCACATAATCTACATGGCGCATGCAATATGTACGCATTACTATGGTGTATATACCTAGACAGGTAGGCGTTCTATTCCCAAAACAAGGAACTTTGTGAGTTTATCAGTGTGTAAATGCATATACCCTTACAGGTGTGTTAGGACCATCATCATTCCACTTACAGCAACAAATCTGGATAAAGCCATGCAGAAAAGTGGGGCAAAGTCCAAATAATAGGGGCAATTTTTAAATATTGCTCTTACAAACATAGAAAGTTGATAGCATAACAGGTTGTGCATTAGCATGAATTTTTGGAAGGGCATGAAGTCTGAAAATAAAATATCTGTCATTATTGTCTAACTTCACTCTTTAATGATTTGCCACTAATTTGCCAAAAAACACAATGTTATGAAAAATGGACCAAAATATGTCGCAGACATCAGGACATTCTGCAGAAATCTGTACAGGTGAGAGGTATGGCTACCACCTGTCCCACCTTGCAGGTTGCAGTCCATGTTTGGCCAGGTGTGACCTGTGAAAACAACTCAAACAATACAGAGGTCCCAAGAGTGTAGGACAACAAACATTTCCTAAAGTTGTGTAATAGTTGCATAAAGCAGTTATTGTACATCAGAAACACCTTATTGTTATGGGAAATAGCACAAGCTATGTAAATGTGACAAAAATAAGCTGTCATATTGGAAGACCAAGAGAAGTTCTGTCCATTGCTCTTGCAGTGGGTATGGTTTGTCATGCCAACTCTCACAATACTACAAGAAGTGTCCCACATTGCACATTTCATAAGGTGGCAACACTACTCTGTGTTGCCTATGTCTGTGCAATATGTAGACATGTGGAGGTCCTGTGAGTAGCTGCTGCCTCCAATGACCCACATGTATCTAGGCATGAATGCTAACTGACACCACTCATATTTGGAAGTACTGCCTGAGGCTGTGGTAACTGTAAGTTGTGTGCTGTCTGTCATTCATCCACCAACTGATGTTAACACACTGCAATGGGGTGTTATTTTGGGTATGGAATGGTGGCAAAGTCCTGGCCTCATGGTGAATGCAGAAAACAGTACCATCATACCATATGGCAAGGACATGGCCCCACTATTTCCCACATTAATGGCAACCCCATAAACAAACAACCTAAGTGGATAAACCTGGGTACTCAGGCTGATAATGTTACTTTCAGCAGTTGTCAGAAAAGTCTTGTACATGGTTCACCACATAGATAAAGAGACTGCATCCAGATAAAAGGTGGACATTACCTCTGTATAGTCCTCAGTCAGTACAACGATAATGTAGTACCATGGCCCATTTGGATTGTACCTATCCGGACATCTGCAGCAATTGGAAAGGCCATAGTAATACCCAGTTGCAGCTCATGGCATTGGGCTGCCGGACTGCAGCCCCCTCAGCAAAAAAAAGAAAAAGTACCTTTTGGTTTTTTGTGCACTAGTCTAGTAGTGACAGTATTTATGTATTTTTTTTTTTTTTTTAACTTTGTGTCTCCGAGTCGGCGACTCGGCAAGTACACGCATGCGCACTTTAACCACCTCTGGTTGCGGCGGTTTTAATAAAAGACTATTTTTTTGTTTTTGTTGCAGCCCGGTGAAGTAATTAAGGCATCAGGGTGATGCCCAGCAGTCTATGCGGTTCCAAACTGCATAGAATTGGAAGGGGTTCATACTGCGACGTCCGCAGGCACGTACATGACGTGCTTGGGCTAAATGCTGCTAATTGGTTGTCGCTCTCTTCCCGGGCTTTATGTGCTGGGAAAAGAGCGAGAATCAATCAAACAGTTGTGGACTGAATGATTCATCATTCGTTCGTGATTGTGGCTGTCTGAGTCAAACACAAGGGAAGGTCATTAGGTCAATCAAACTCAAAAACTACTTGGAGCAGGAGTTCTTCGAGGACGTCGCTGAGCCTATCGACTATAAGGATCCTTGCAAGGCTGGTAAGGAATGGCATGAACTACTTTGGGAAGACATTGTGCTGCACTGAGAACTGAGAAGATGAGGGCTAAAAATATATGTAGTTTAGAGGAATGCATAGTGGTCTGCTGTCCCGGAGAGGTATTGGAAGCCCTTTCTAGCTGCTTTTTCATTGTCAGTATTCGCTGTTTACTGATTTAATTACTTAATGCTTTCCTCAGTCTGGTATTTCAGTGTTTTGGGGGCAGTCTTTTCTCATGTTGTAGATGTACGTTAGATATATTGAAACTACCCCCCCCCCCGTATCTCTGCTAAGGTATATTTGAACCTGTGCCAGCTGAGCTAGGCGTGAATAGCTTAACTTAAAAGTTGATTGAGCCAAAGTTGAATGACAGCTGTCTTCATATCATTCTGTAACGCTGGGTTGGTTTGTAGAAGCTGGTTGCTGGTGTTTGATATATAAGGTTTGCATGTATCTGTCTGTATGTCTTATTTAACCTAACGGAGAGACTATCAAAGGTTCCACCACTTGCAGAGCTGTACGTTTGTACAGTTATGGATGTGAAGTATAAAATCAGTTTACAGTGCAGATGTTTCATGCCTGGAGTAGTTGAGCTCATAAGAAAGATTCTGCATGAAACCAGGCACTACTGCTAGCCCATGGTACAGTATATGGTTCATTGCTGGTGGTCACTCATTTAATTCTATAAATGTCTTTTGATGTAACATACTGAGATAGTACTAAATGGCTGTTGGCTGGTTAGAAGGTACCACAGTGATAAAGAATGCCTGTGCATGCACTCAGGAGACAAGACACAAGATTTGCACATATTCACTTTGCTTTAGGATGGTAATAAATATCATGGCCATATAAACACCACTGATGTTTAAGGAAGATGTTTACAGGCATGATTTATTTAGGTCAGTTAAATTAAGCCACTAGTTAATGCTGAATGACTAACCAATAACTGGTGTGCATAAAGGACTGGAGATAAAAAGTGTATTACTCAAACCAATAAACAAGCAAATCAGTTCAGTAATGTATGCAGTTCACTAAATACAAACCCAGCCAGTACCAATGATTGAGAGGGATCCTTCCAAATAAATGCAGTGGTTCCAGATCTTGGGTAAATCTGCCCATAATCCCCATATAGTGTCCAAGGGTTCACCCCTATGTAAAAGCCCTCTGTTGCTGGAGGCAGCTGACCTGCCCACTCGAAAATGATACATATCATCTTCACCTCTTATGTCAGTTCCAGCCTAACATGACTTAATTTACCTATGCTACCACTGTTTGTGCTTTCACATGAAGGGTGGGCTCTTTGCTGTCTATGCAAGACAAGGGTTCACCCCTATGTAAAAGCCCTCTGTTGCTGGAGGCGGCTGACCTGCCCAGTCGAAAATGATACATATCATCTTCACCTCTTATGTTAGTTCCAGCCTAATATGACTTAATTTACCTATGCTACCACTGTTTGTGCTTTCACATGAAGGGTGGGCTCTTTGCTGTCTATGCAAGACAAGTTTAAAGTACCACATTTTATTTTGTAAATATTTTTATTATTTACTAGCCATTCATACTCCTGTGCACTTGTACACATCCCATCCTACTTTTTGTGCAGCCCTTCCTGACCTGTTTCTCCTCTCTTCCAGGTGAGCATAGTTTAAAACTACAGAAAAATGGTCCGTGTGAAAGCACATCCAACCCCTTTATTATATAAGCAAGCTTTCATACACCTATGCATGCTTTCTGAGTTATTAGGTGGGGTTTCAGGTGTGCTATTTTTTCTTTGATTGTAGTTTTTTATATGGAAGCTTGAATTAGTACATCTAGAACAGAGGTGGCCATAGATCCTTCTAATTAGCTTGGACTGCACTCAAAAGCAAAGGTAGGGAGCAGCTTTCTAAGAGTATAATAATCTGTGGAGATTTTTGGATATTGCGTAGTTTAAACTACCTAATTTTGCATTGTAAATCCTTCTATTACTTACCTGACTATATTTTTATACCCCTGTCCACTTGAATATTTGACTTCCAAATATTTGTGCAACACCTCCCCTCTATTCCACATCAGCATAATATTCCCACAAAACAAAGTCCACTAGGCTTTGGCTACTTTGGCTCATCTTGACTGCCTTAGGATTCACATGTTCATAGTTACCCAAAAGAAAACCCCATACACTTGTGCTGGAGGACAATGACCACAAGCATGCTATTATTATGGCTAGCTAAACAATATCACCAATAGCAAGTTGAGTGAATGACCACTTATTTCAAAAGTGGTCAAGGCAACAAACCAGCTTTGAAGCACTCCCCTGAATACAAGCCCAGCTAATACCAGTGTCTAGTCATTGATCAAAGCTCCCTGGTTAACCCCGTCATAACCTCATAAAGTATGCAAGAGCCCATTCCTTCATCAGGGGCCTCCTTCATCAGAAGTGGTCAAAGCCTGCTGTTTTGAAAGAGTCCAGACTGTATGAGCTCACACTACCATTTAGTCTCCATAAATTTTTCCTCCCAAGTCTGCCCTTCTGTCAAAGGAGGGCAGTTACCCATAAATCTCTTAAGTTATGCACAAACATTTGCTGACTTAAATACAGTAGTGGGACCCTATCCATCCTGGGTGTCCTGTCAGTGCTATTTGGGTATTTTACTACTCCGCTCCAACTTTTCAGGAGAGTCTCAATCCTGTCCACTTTTTGTACTCTTAGATAGCTGCTCCCTGCCTTTGAGTACAGTCTGTCCTTGTTAGAAGGATCCCTGGCCACCTCTGTTCTCTATATGTACTAAAATATCATCAGTTTCTGCCTACACACACATACATACACACACACACACACACACACACACACACACACACACACACACACACACACACACACACACACACACACACACACACACACACACACACACACACACACACACAGGTGAGGTGCCATAAATGCATTAGATAGACCACACCTTATGACTGATGCCATGCACAACACACAAACAAACCACAACAGACACACACACGACAGGTCCTTAATAACATGCAGTACAGCTACATCCAGTTAATGTTGCTAGTACTATACACCTGTAAGATAAATGACATGTCAGTGTATGTGATGGACCTTCACCTACAACACAGTGCACTCTTTTCCACAATAGCAATGCCCACCTTTATAGCAGACTGCCTACACCTTCACAAAAATATGGGCTAATATGTTACAGCACCTGTAAATATGCTACTGTGATTACCAATGTAATGCACTGCAATGCACTCCTCCACAAGTGAACATGCACATAATGCAATATGGTTAAGTTTAACAGTTGTGTCCACAGCAAACTGGCAGCCCTTAACATGCCTAGGGTATAGATGAGCCATAACAAAACAGTTCCACACTCACCATCAACAGGAAGATGGACCCTGGCCACACCAGAGGTACCTTTGGATTTGTGGGGGAGAGGTATTGTCAGCAGACACAAATGTGGCATTGGTACAGGATAAGATGTGCATATATCGACATGTACAGTGCAAACTGTGATACTACCCACACTGGTGACATCCACAATATGTGTGCATGTGTGTGCATTACAACCCCCCCACACAAATGCAGATTGATCTGACATATGTGTACAGTATTCAGAAGCTGCCACTATGAATGCTACAGTATTAACGCGATGACAACTGGAGGCTTACCTAGACATTCCTTGGCTGTGGAAGCTGTGCCACCCACCTCCACTACATATGGTGTGATTGATTCTTGTGAGCTGGTTGCTGACCCCAGATTTGCCAGGAACTCTTCTGTGGTCAAGAGTGGTTGTTGTGTAGCAGGCCCTTCACTAGTGCCAGCATGGTCCCTGCCCACAGCTGTGGCCCTTTGCTGTGCATGATGTATTGTACATGCTCATAGCTCCCATTGTGGTGGCCCACATGATTAACCGATGACATGAAGTCTGCCCACAGTATAGCACTTTCTTGCTGGTTATGATGACTCCTTGACAACAGGACGTGGTGATAGAGTCTCAGGGAATCAATTATTGTGTCAATCTTTGCTTCTGAGAAAGGTGGATTCCTACAGTGGGACATCCCTCCTGAAAGACATGAAGAGGGGAACATATCACACAACCACATACATTGCTCACCATTATGTACACACCCTGCACAGCCACATTTGTCAGCACTATCCACCGCTAACTCGCACATCATACCCTGCTATCTTTCACCACAGTATGTATGTGGCTATCAGCAACATAGTGGCAATACATCATGTATTGCCCTCTTGATCTTGATGTTTCCTGCTACTTGCTGCATGTCCTATAAGGTCTTCAGATGCATGTTCCTGTTGCACCTATTACTGCTTGTTCATAGCCTGCCTGTATTGTATGCAGTGGTGCCAGCCTCCTACTGTTATAAACACCTGGGCTCTAGGCCCACCCCTTAGTTCTCCCTGGCCTTCCTCCCTCAGATTCTGGAATATATGGCTGGACAATGTCCTGCAGTTTCCCCTACCAGTCCAGTTGATATGGGCATCCTGGACAGTGTCGCATCTGCTACATGTGCAGGGATGGACAACCATCGGCAAACACCACCAAGGAACACACTGAGTGAGAGATGCTATGATATTAGGAACCTACAGTCCAGGGTCTCTCCCTGTTAAGCCCGCATATCTGTCCCTGAACAGGTTGCCACACAATCAGTACACCTCACACACCACCCACATCAACACAACACACATACACACATATGCAGAGATCCTCAACATCCACATCCACAAACAAAGGAGACCTCCGAGGCAAAGCCACATGTGAACACCACAGCCCTACACAGCACATACCAGACATAGACACACACCTGTACCACAGCCACAAAGGCATCACCACATATCAAACATATTACACATAGGAGACTCCATTTTGAGACACACTGATGTGCCTCTCACCAGGCTGTATATGTAGATGGTCACAGCTGCTTGTGTGTCAGGTGACAGAATCCACCATATTGCATATGCACTGCTGTCTCTCACCAACAGGTACTGTCATGAGTCTGTCACACTCCATGTTGGTGTACCTGACCTGAGATGTACCTCCCTGGACTATATGCAGTGAGACATAAGTGAGCATGCTGATTATGTGTCCCAGGCAGGTATGTCCCTACCCTTATACAGCATTCTGCTGTCACCCAGACTGATGCGGCAATACAATCAGGAAATGATTGACCTTAACATATGTCCTGTTATCTTGTGATATTCCAGGGAGTTCCAGTACCTGAGAACCTGGGATGATATCATCAACAGACCATGATGCTTTGACAGAGATAGCCTCCATCTCTCTCAACTAGCCTTTACGTGTCTGGCAATGGTTCTTGTCACCTCCATAGTGTCTTCAGTAGGAAAAGTGGTGAGGTTATCACTACTAACATACAACTGCCAGTGCAGCAGACATTGAAGGCCATTCTGCTAAATGCTAGGAATCTACACATGACTCTGCCCTGAGTGGAAGCATTCTTAACCCTAGGTAATGTTGACATTTATGCAGTCACAGACACATGCTTGAAAGCTGCAGAGAGCACCTCAGCCTTACGTGGTCAACCATCCTATCATATAGTCAGATCCCAAAGTGTGGGCGTCAATGCCACGCGACATGGGGTTTCAGTATATATGAGACACATACACACCTCCATGCTGTACAGGCAGTAAGATGCACAGGGGACACTGCAGGGACAGTTCACCATTGCCAACACACCTATTCAAACCATAGCTAGCTACCGGCCAGCATACGTGACCAGGAAGCCCATTCTGCCTATATGGACCTCATCAACTGCAGTAGGATTTGGGTCTGTACCCTGATCCTGGGTTACTTGACCAACCCAAACATACATTGAAAGATGTACCCATACCAGCACACAAATGGCCAGAGAGCTATCAGCATTGGAATTACAAACACACCTTGGTGCAGCTAGGGGCTACTCCCACATGGGGTAAAGGTGTGTTGGAGTTGAAATTACACAAAGTGGGTTACTACTGCAGCATCCATACAGTGTCATCCTCCTTGGCAAAGCAACCATCATGTGGTCATGTTTGCAGTCACCATCTTCCACAATACCCATATAGCTAGGGTCAGACATGCATACACCTCCAACATGGAATACAGCCTCCTGTGGGGTGGTATACACAACTTCACAGCCACCAACCCCTCTGTAGGAACTGGCACCAATATCCACACATACACACAAGTGATATACATGCATTTGTATAGATGCATGGAGTCAGGTATACCCGACAGGTCTACATCATCCTCTGCAAGGATAGGTACACCTGTCTGGTGGACATCTGCAAGAAATAGTGTCTGTAACACGGATGACATACTGCCGTCTGAGACAAAGTAGGAGCAGGTACCCATTCTGGAGCAATGTCTCCTTAGTGTGAACAAGCAAATGGGATCACTCCTGGAAACCTGCACAACAGTCACAGAACCCACACTATCAGCATCCTCTCCTTCTGCACATATCTCTGCAACATCAGAGGAAGCACTTGAATCTGCTCACTTGTGGTGGTCAAGGACACCACCTATACCAGTGCTGTAGGTCTAGCATACTTGATGCCTGACAGAGTCAATTTAGGCTTCGCCCCCTGTCCCCCCCATCAGTTCATCAGGATGTTCCCAGTACCTGCCCCTTCTCATATATGTAGTGAACAGGTCACCACTGCCATGTGAAAGTCATGTTATACGGTCACCATGGGAGCCCTTCACATCACAGGATGCATCCTACATGACCCCAAGCATGACCGTGCAACACCATAAGGCACTGTATTCAAAGGAGACTTGACTACCACATTTGTCCCAGCCATGTGAAGGACAACCACTGTCATCCCTTTACATTAAAGTGGGGCATCCACCAGTGTGTCACATTATACACCCATCAGCCTAACTAGGCTGAACTGCAAGGCCATAGCACAGTTTAAGTGAACCTCATCAACAAGGACATTGGCGACCTCCACACACTCCATCATGCACAGTTAGGCTTCATCAAGGAAGTGATCATGTCTGTTACACTTGATTGACCTCTTTGACACAGTCACCAAAGCCATGCAAAGTGGAGGTGAGAGTGCACACTGCCTACCTTGACCTGGACAAAGACTTTTACCATATAACCCACTTGGCCATAACAGATATACACTCCCAAGTATGCATCACACCATATGTTACCAGCAGGGTAGCACACTGGTGCACTGACATGACCCACCTAATCCACATAAGCCAATCCACCTGAAGCGGTTGACCCATAACTAGTGGCACCACCTGGTGTTCTGTGTTTCTGTTATGTGTAATGTACACTTCTGATGTGCAGGGTAGTCATTGGGCTATGGGTGACCATGTTTGCAGACTGCATGGTGTGTGTTGTCACTGGATTCCATAGTGATATGGACACCTGCCTAGGAGGGTATCCTGCAGACACATGATGGGTGCAAGAAACATGGCCTCAGGTTGCATACCAGGAAATGCAGTGTCAACCCCTTTAGGGAGACTGATGCCTCCACATGTTATTACAGTACTAACAACATCCTAGGCACGCAATCAGCAGTGAGGGATCTGTGCTCACAGGTTGATGGCAACATGATAGTTCACCACCATGTTGACGCTGTTGTAAGGTAAACCTTCTACATGGCCCACCTCATACATAAGGCTATGTCATCCAGGGACATGGGGTCTTAACATCCCTGTACTCCCCCCAATAAGGCCCATTATCGAGTATAATGCCCTGGTCATCATTCACCTCACACAGCACATGCAGCAACTGGGGACATCACAGAGTTTCCCACCAGGGAATACCAGGGCCTCAAACATCTACCATACACACATAGGCCATAAGCCCATCTTTCTGTCCAGTTTCATACATACTCTTCAGAGGTGACCTCTGCCTGGCATACAAGGCAATCATGGATTCCACTTTGTTGGGACTGCTGCACAAGTGCAACTGAAACTCCACTCTATTAACCCATACACACACGCCCTCAACCTGGAGTGTGACATCAACTGGGCTTGTTGGCAGCTCAGATGTGTGTCCCACTCACTCACCCTGCTGTGGAATGGACACCCTTTCCACATCAGGCAGGGTAGCTATTTACAGCTTTTCAAGCAGAACCTGGGTAACTAGATGGTTAACAGCACATACACCCTTGGGATACCACCTGTGTCTCTGTTGGACTGTGGCTTCAGCTGCTAACTTGCATACACATGGGCTAATATCTGGGCTAGGCTTATGTGAGCTCAGGGCTCATAGTCTAGTAACTTTGCATGATCCTAGGTATACCAGTTATGACCTGTGTGCTGTGAGAAACTGTGTTGTTATGTGTCCACACCCATCACTGCCATCTACTGTGGTGTGTCCCCTATGGGCAACATTACAGTATCATGTCATACAGCTACCATCCGATAAACACCTGAGTGGTACTACAAGTGTATGTGGACATTCCAGCAACATTTGTGCTACACAATACCTGAGTCCAGTGCAAATGTGGTGTAGAATTTCCTCCTCGTAGGTGTCCAACATCTGCAGTACACACAGATGTTTGCAGAATGTGTACATGTGCCTGATATATGTGGTCTCCCTGCCAGACAAATGTGGATGTCTGTAAACCAGTTGGACAACATGTAATGGTTGTATCCAGACTGTGGTGGAATGTGTCTGTGACATGGCAGCCCCCTCAGAACACAATAATAGTACATTAATATCTGGTACTGTATTCATTCCCTTACATTGTATGCTCAATATATACATACTTCTGCTGAGGCGGAGCCTGTGTCCCCCCACTAATGCTGCCTATAACCTGCTGTCCTACTGCAGGGAATCCCAGGTATGCTAGCCATAGCTGTCAGGCAATGAGATACAGGTGTGGAGTACACAGTGACCTAGCCAGAGTACATCAGGAACAGTCATGGACACCTGGACCATGGTTGAACTATGCCTGTATGAAATTCACAGACTGAGAGGGGCTCACTGACAGTGCATGATGTGATATGCCAGCTGCATCCACCAGTAGTTACTGTCACTACTGTACAACAGATAATCCAGTAGCATTCTTTCGTGAGCTGACCATTGTTGGGGGGACTCAGGGGCTAGAGTTGTGATCTATGCCATTGTAGACAGAGCCAAAAGGGAAGACTGAAGGTGCTTGACAGCTGACTAACAGCAACATGTCATTCCAAGATATGTTGTTGAGACCTACTGTTGGAATTCCTGTTTCCCATGACTGCAGCCCCATCTGCATTTCATTACATGGGGAATTCTATGACATACCTGGTATAGTGCTGTACTCCTTTGTGAGCAGAAGTCCAGTGTTAGTTTTACTAGGAAAGTGCAGTCTGTCTTCATGAAGAAATTCACAGACCTGTTTACCAGATGCAGCAGCTTGCCTTTTGTAGGTAATGCTCATGAACAGATGACTACCTGTGCACCAATCTGTGACTCACACTTTCTTATAGCATCCAGAACAGATGGGTTGCTTTTTCATTAGCCAATGGCATGACAACACAGTGCTATAATTAAGGCCTTCATGTAGGCCTTGGTCCTTTTCCTGGCCTGTGAGGGGGACATTATCAAGGTGTGAGAGATACAGCATCACAGAGTGTAGGTAGAAATGCTGTCCACTGTTTGGACTGATGTGGTATGCCCACAGTTTTGGATGCTATGTTTGGCCATTGTTAACAGATTTTCTGATTCTGTGTCAGTTTACTGTTTAACAATGTGTAGTTGGGGTCAGTAAGGAGACAGGCAGATGTGAGTGTCATACATCATTTTTATCTGAATGGGGATGCTGCTGCAGTTGATGCTGGTCTATCAACTGTATATGTTTGTAGGGGAGACTGTGACACATGTCCCTGTCACCTGACCATTTCCCCCAACCCTTTATGTATATATGTTGTGTGGATGGCCTGTTCTAGGTGTTTAGGAGACATGTTAGGTCTGTAGCAGGTAGCTGAACATACTGCTGTATGTGTTGTAGTCTGCAGCTGCTGCATTCTGGCCAGGAGTCATACTGGGGATTGTGACCACATTGGGGGACAGCAAGCTGAATATGTAATTGAGGATGCAGTTTCAGCTCTGTTGTGACAGCATACCCAGGGTGAGGGTACCATAACAGTCCAGATGAGGCAAGTGCCTCTGGTACATATGTTATGTAATAGTGCCATCCATAGAGTGGTAGGCAGTATTTAGGACACATATTTATATGTGTGACACATGTCCCACCCTACAGGCCTTTAACATGCTACTGTGGGCGGCAGTGACTGTGGTCACAGCAACCAGTTCTGCTGGACATTGCAGTGCTCAGTTATTTCTATGTTGTATTGACAAGCATGTAGCTGTGCAACAGAGTGGACTGTGGGCCAGGACTGTGGGTATCCAGA
Source organism: Protopterus annectens (assembly GCF_019279795.1). Classification (NCBI taxonomy): domain Eukaryota; kingdom Metazoa; phylum Chordata; order Ceratodontiformes; family Protopteridae; genus Protopterus; species Protopterus annectens. The sequence goes on from NC_056744.1 coordinate 922,312,689, forward strand.
TGTCACACATACTAGGTATGTCACAGACAGAGCTACTGAGTCATTATTATGGCAGGTGCAGTTGCAAGACATATGTGCATGCATACAGTGTGTTACACAGGATTGGCATGAATATGTGTGTTTGGATGGGTATGGCATGTAGCACTGACCTGTCTGTCCTGATTTTGTAACCTCAATCTGCACTGACTTGCAAGTACTTCAGCACACAGAATAGGTTTTATGACAACGATGGCATAAGTAGGTGGCACACATGTGGACATTCTGCAACAGTCTGTGCAGTTAACAGCTCTATCTGCTATCATAGGCTTCACCTACATCCATCAACATGCATTTGTCTGTGTACTGGTTCAGTGTCTGCATCACAGACCCAAGTATGCTGTCATTTATCCCATTATATGTACAAGTAATCAGGATATCTTTGTAAAAACACCATTTGTCTTTACAGCTGAGGGGCCTAGTGGGCTAATGCACTATGATGTAGTTGACAAGATGCTGGGTTAATACTTGGTAGGGGTGTGTGTTTTTGCTGATGTGACATCAGTGTAATGTATGATATGATCATAGAAACACAAGTTACTCTCCAGATCCGAATTGGCCTAGTGGGCAAATGCACTATGCTGTAGTTCAGAGGTTCCTGGGTTCAGTACATGCAGGGGTGTATATTTCTGCTGATGTGACATCACTGTAATGCATGCTATATTCGTAGAAACACCAGCTACTCTCAAAAGCTGTGTTGGCCGAGTGGCCTCATGCACTAGGCTGTAGTTCAGACGGTCCGGTGTTTGACACTTAACAGGGGTGATTATTTTATTGATGTGTATAACAGTGTCAGAATCAGATAAGGTGATTAAAGCAGTTTTAAATGGGTTTGTGTGGGTTTGCGTGACATGCTGCAATGCTAAGTGGCGCTTAGTCCCACATAAACCAGTGCTATTTCCAAAAATAGGAAAGAAAAAAGGGGTGATAGGAAAGTGGTGAAATGGGGGCAAGCAGGGGAAAAACAATATGAAAGGCAGGTAGGGATGTGCAGGATGGGTGTAAGAAAAGACCATAGCTCTCCATTTCTTCTACAGCAATAGCTGTGGATGTTGTAGACAATTTGGAATTTAGAGCCTCACATCCCACAGGGAAGTGTCTGGGTGACATAACTTTGTTGATTAATTGCTGGGATGATTGAATGATGGCAGTGTATTTTGGGGCAAAATGGAGAGCTATGTATGGGGCAATATTTTTTTGTGGGACAGATGCCTTTTTTTTTAGGAGAGAGTGGAATGTTGTGGAAGGATTGTAGGTATGTTTGGGGAGGTAAGTTGAGTAGGAGAGGTTGCATTTGCAGACAGATAAGATAGACAAGATAGGGACAGTGTATGACACATGAAGGGGGTAAACACCTTGGAAGAGTGCTTGGGAATCAGAGGATCAAGTGTCCCCAGATGGCAACAGTAGGACTGAGCTCCCCACCCATGGGCAATCACCACTGCTCCTTCACGGCCCCAATGGTGGCTGTGCTGGGGTTGGGCGCTGGGGCCGGCCTGCCCTCCAGGTGCACCAGTCTGTCCTTGATCTGGTGCAGTCAGTCATCCAAATCACACTGGATAACCCTGCTCACCATCCCTGGGAACTGATTTCAGGTGACAACATACTCTCTGTGCCTGTGCCCAGTAGGGACAGGCCCTGTCCCCTGTGGTGGCTCTAACCGTGAGTGATGCAGGACCAATGGAGGAGGCAGATCAAGGTTGGGTCCCAGACATGCTGGGACCCAGTGCCACACCCAGATGAAATGGGCTGATCCACCGGAGCTGGCCTACCCAATTGTGCTATGGTGTTGACGTTTGTCAGTGTATTGGTTAGTCATGAACAGATTATTTCAATGTTAGTTATAACAGCATGCATGGGTATTCCAATAGAATTGCATAGCATTCAGAACACAGACATAAGTAGAATAATAGTCATTATTGTAACAGCATGCCAGTAACAGTTATGGCAAAATGCCAACAACATTGGTATTTCAACAAGGTATGTTAGTATGCAACCATTGTAATATATAACCAATAATACAACACAATGCCCAACATTAGGTTTTGAGAACAACATATGTGAAAATGGAACCATACTGGTAGTATAAGAATACAAAATGTGTGATGCAGATAAGGGGTAGGGGGAAAGAACGACATTTATTTATTTATTTATTTATTTAAATTTGTTGACCGGGAGTGTCCGTCTGGACGTGGGTCCATTTTCAGCGGAGGCCCAGGGAGAAAAGCTCCACAGTAAAATAAACAGACAGTAGTTACATTGGATTACATAGTGATTAACAATTTAACAGAGAAATTACTTGCAACATATTTACAGATGAAGAACATAGTACATCAGTAGACAACTAGAATCTTTATCTGTGAAGTACATAACAGGCATTAACAAATGTAACAATGAGAAGTTCCTGCTGTATAATAAGTACTAGGCTTATGAGCATCTGAGCTTGCTATCATCAAGGTAGTTAGTGGAGGAGAAAGAAAGGTAGTAGTTGGATGGGGTGGATGATATTAGAGTGGGAGTTGCAAGGGCATAGCCAGCATGTTTTTATGTGCGCTTTTAATAAAGTTTCGAAGTTGGTGCATGATGGTACGGAGGTAATTGTGGGTGGGAGTGAGTTCCATAATTTGGCTATGGCGCAAGAGAATAGTGCTTCACCAGCAGAGTTATTGGCTTTAGTGATCTGCAAGTGATTTTTGTTGCTGGATCTTAGTGGTCTGGTGGTGCGATAGGGTTGGAGTAGATTCTGGAGGGATGGGACATTTAGTGGATGGTTTACTAGTTTGTGGGTGAGTGAGAGTTGATACCACTGAAGGAGGTGAGGGAGTTCAAGCCAGCCCATTCAGCAAGTGAGAGACAGTGGTGACTACGGTAGAATGTCCCTGTGTCGAATTTTGCGATTTTGTTGTAGCAGGTCTCTAGCTTGTTTAGATCACATTACCTTAGGTTGGTATATACTGGAGAGGCATAAAGTAGGGTGGAGATAAGGTGGGAATTTGCTATTGAAATCTTTGCTGCTTTGGTGAGAAATTGTTTATTTCTGTATAATGCTCCTAGTTTTTTGTGGACTTTTTTTATGGTCATGGATATGTGAATGTCAAATTTTAGTTTATTGTCTATTTCCACTCCTAGCAATTTGGTGTGTTCAGTTGGGTATATAGTGGTGTTGTCTTTTGCTGTGATGTTAAAGTGAGAGTTGTTTTGAGTATGTTTAGTGGGTTGGAAGATGAGTAGTTTAGTTTTGTTTGGGTTGAGTATTAATTGGGCATCGGATAACCATGTTTCAACAGAGGAAAAGGCTTCCTGTGTGACTTTTTGCAGTTTGGGTAGGGACTGTGCTGAGCAGATGATGGTAGAGTCATCTGCGTATTGGATGTGTGCCATGTTTGGTGGCAGAGGCTAGATTATTGGTGTAAACAGAGAAAAGTAGGGGTCCAAGGATGGATCCTTGGGGAACCCCTATGGAGACAGGTAGTTGGGGAGATATATCATTCTGCCATACAACGGATTGTTGGTGGTCAGACAGGTAACTCTGAAACCAGTTGGTGACTGATTGTGAGAAGGATAGGTTATTGAGGACAGAGATAAGTTGTTTGTGTGGGACCATGTCAAATGCTTTAGATAGGTCTAGGAAAGTAGCAGAGGAGAGATAGCCATTGTTTTTATGCTGAAGGATAGTGTTTGTAAAGGAGAGTAAGGCAGTGGTGGTGCTATGGTTTGGTCGGAAACCATGCTGAGTACTGGAAAGGAGGTTGTTAGTAAGGAGGTAGTGTGAGACCTGAGAGTGTATGCATCTCTCTAGTATTTTGGAGAGTGGAGAGAGAATAGCTATGGGGCGGTAATTGGTTAGTTCTGCAGAGGGTCCACCTTTGTGGAGGGGAATTATATGTGAGACTTTCCACAATGTGGGAACGTAACTTTCTGACAGAGATCAGTTAATCAAGATGGATACTGGGTAGGCCAGAGCATCAGCTGCGATTTGTAGGTATTCACTTGGGAGGTTGTCTGCTGCTAATTTGGTGTGTTTAAGTTTAGTTAAGAGTTTTTTTATGTTGGAGGTAGGTACAGGAGAAAAAGAGAAGGCAGTGGGGAGATTACTAGTTGAAGGTGTGGGTTGGAGGGGAGGGGGGTTGTGTTGTTTAGCTAGTGATAGTATGGTTTGGGTGAAGTGTGTGTTGAATGAGGTAGCAATATTATCTGAGGAGTGAGGGATGTTAGGAGGAGGGGTACTGACTTTACCTGGGTGGAGGATGGAGTTTATGGAGGACCAGAATTGTTTGGGGCTGTGTTGTGAGGAGTCTAGGGCAGACTGGTAGTATTGGAATTTGTCCCATTTTATTAGCTTTTGACTCTATTGCGTAGTTCTAGGAATTTCTGTCTAGCTGCGGGGTTTTGGTTTTGCCAGTGCTCCCAGGCTTTATCCCTGTTTTTCATTTCTGACTTAGTGGTTTTCTGTAGCCATGGGGAGGGTTGTGCTTTGGTTCTGGAAAATCTTATGGGGGCATGGTAATTAAGGATGTTCAGGAAGGTAGTATTAAAAGATTCAACTACGTCATCTAGACTGAGGTACTTTAGAGCATGCCAGTTACATTCTTTGAGGGATGAGATGAATGTGAGTGGGTTAAAGTTTATTTTTTTACGTATCTGACGATAGATGACAGGTTTAGCTTGGTACAGGTATTTTTGAGTAGGAATGTTGGGGAGTGATCACTGAGGCTATCTGATAAGCAGCCTGTTATATATGACTGGGGGTTCTTACTGACTAGTATCCAATCCAGGGTAGAGTGCTTGCTGGAGTTTTTATTTATCCTTGTTGGTGACTGGACTAGTTGGGTGAAGCCATGAAGGTGTACATGTTGGGTTGGATTGTTGCCAGAACAGGATTGCCAGTCAATATTGAAATCACCTAAGATGATAGTTTCTTGGGGGAGATGGTGGGTAGACCAGCTGAGGAGGTTTTCTAGTGGAGGGATGTTTTGGCCAGGTGGGAAGTAGCATCCAATTATGTTGATGGTTTTGTTTCGGTTAATTTTGAGTTTGGTATATATTATTTCTTCATTGCCTATTTGTGGAGCTGATGATTTTAAGATCTGGATGTTTAGATGTTGTTTAAATATTATAGCTACACCACCTCCTTTTGTTTAGCCGGTCTACTCTTAGTATGCCGTAACCTGTAGGGAGTATTTGCTCACTGGTAATGTGAGGTTTTAGCCAGGTTTCTGTCAGGACAACTATATCTGGGGTGTATAAGTCTATGGTGGCATGGAGTTCATGGACTTTGTTGGATATACTTCTAATATTTAGGCTTAGTAGAAGGAAGTCACTTGACTTTCTATTGGCTGTAATATGGGAGAAGTTGTGATTTCTAGTCTGATTATGAGGATTGGGGTTGGAGATGGTAGGGCCAGGGTTGGGGTGGATGTCTCCACTTAGGGCTAGTTTTGATATGCATGAGATTATTAGTTTTCTCAGTTTTTGAATGTGTTTGTTTATAAGGGAAATTTTATGATTGTTCTCTGTGGGTAATAGGTATGGTGGGAGGGTTACTATGTTAAGTTGTAGGGATGCTTTACATTTGAGTAATATAGTTGGTAGAATATGTGGGGGGTGCATATGGATGGTTCTTGAGCTGGTGGGAGGGGAGCTGAGTATGGGTGAGACATGGGTGGTGGTGTGAGTAGTAGTACAGTGGTAGTGGTTGATTGGGGGAATGATGGAGCTTTAGTAGGATGTAAGATATGTAAGGAGAGGGCATGCAGAGAGCAAAGGAAAGGTATGCTTGTACATGTCTGTTGAGGAGGTGTGATAGTAGAGGGAATATGGAGGAGGTAGTGTTGGGTTAGCGCTGTGGTTGGCTATTGGAAAGATGGGAGGGGTTTGAGTGCAATAAAGGTGGGACCACTGGGGGCGGGATGGAATAGGGGGCAGGGTGGGGAGCGAAGCGGGTAGAGACCCTGTTAGGTTCTTGTATGAGGGGCTGGAAACAATCACAAAGCAAGACAAGTATGTGTTAAGAACAATCACAATTGACCAAGGACTGCTCTGAAACTGTAAGTCTTGTCTTAATCTCTCAGGTGGAAAACCAGAATAACCTTGTATCAGTAGGCTACTGTGGTATAGTTTAAATAAACAAACACACAGTATTGATCAGTTATGGATACTATTTGCTAACAGAAGGGAATAAGAGAAAGTGGAAGATGTGTGTGGTGGTGGTGGTGGTGGTGGTGGGGGGGCTGCTTACAGCCAAGGCACAGTGCTCTCCAGGGGAAAATGAAGATTGGCTCAAACAGTTAGACACATACTCAAAGTTAACTATAGCTGTTTGCAGACAGTTCAGACCCGGACTGCACTTTTCTTATAGGAATGTTACAGGTGGTACCGCAGTTGAATACTTAAGAGTGGTGTTAGGTTCAATGTTAACTGTAGCTGTTTGCAGACAGTTCAGACCCGGACTGCACTTTTCTTATAGGAATGTTACAGGTGGTACCGCAGTTGAATACTTAAGAGTGGTGTTAGGTTCAAAGTTAACTGTAGCTGTTTGCAGACAGTTCAGACCCAGACTGCACTTTTCTTATAGGAATGTTACAGGTGGTACCGCAGTTGAATACTTAAGAGTGGTGTTAGGTTCAAAGTTAACTGTAGCTGTTTGCAGACAGTTCAGACCCGGACTGCACTTTTCTTATAGGAATGTTACAGGTGGTACCGCAGTTGAATACTTAAGAGTGGTGTTAGGTTCAAAGTTAACTGTAGCTGTTTGCAGACAGTTCAGACCCGGACTGCACTTTTCTTATAGGAATGTTAAAGGTGGTACGCAGTTGAATACTTAAGAGTGGTGTTAGGTTCAAAGTTAACTGTAGCTGTTTGCAGACAGTTCAGACCCAGACTGCACTTTTCTTATAGGAATGTTAAAGGGGGTACCGCAGTTGAATACTTAAGAGTGGTGGGGGGCTGCTTACAGCCAAAGCACAGTGCTCTCCAGGGGAAAATGAAGATTGGCTCAAACAGTTAGACACATACTCAAAGTTAACTGTAGCTGTGTGCAGACAGTTCAGACCCGGACTGTGCTTTTCTTATAGGAATGTTACAGGTGGTATACTTAAGAGTGGTGTTAGGTTCAAAGTTAACTGTAGCTGTTTGCAGACAGTTCAGACCCGGACTGCACTTTTCTTATAGGAATGTTACAGGTGGTACCTCAGTTGAATACTTAAGAGTGGTGTTAGGTTCAAAGTTAACTGTAGCTGTTTGCAGACAGTTCAGACCCGGACTGCACTTTTCTTATAGGAATGTTACAGGTGGTACCGCAGTTGAATACTTAAGAGTGGTGTTAGGTTCAAAGTTAACTGTAGCTGTTTGCAGACAGTTCAGACCCGGACTGCACTTTTCTTATAGGAATGTTAAAGGTGGTACCCAGTTGAATAATTAAGAGTGGTGTTAGGTTCAAAAGTTAACTGTAGCTGTTTTCAGACAGTTCAGACCCAGACTGCACTTTTCTTATAGGAATGTTAAAGGTGGTACCGCAGTTGAATACTTAAGAGTGGTGTTAGGTTCAAAGTTAACTGTAGCTGTTTGCAGACAGTTCAGACCCGGACTGCACTTTTCTTATAGGAATGTTAAAGGTGGTACTGCAGTTGAATACTTAAGAGTGGTGTTAGGTTCAAAGTTAACTGTAGCTGTTTGCAGACAGTTCAGACCCAGACTGCACTTTTCTTATAGGAATGTTAAAGGGGGTACCGCAGTTGAATACTTAAGAGTGGTGGGGGGCTGCTTACAGCCAAAGCACAGTGCTCTCCAGGGGAAAATGAAGATTGGCTCAAACAGTTAGACACATACTCAAAGTTAACTGTAGCTGTGTGGAGACAGTTCAGACCCGGACTGTGCTTTTCTTATAGGAATGTTACAGGTGGTACCGCAGTTGAATACTTAAGAGTGGTGTTAGGTTCAAAGTTAACTGCAGCTGTTTGCAGACAGTTCAGACCCGGACTGCACTTTTCTTATAGGAATGTTACAGGTGGTACCACAGTTGAATACTTAAGAGTGGTGTTAGGTTCAAAGTTAACTGTAGCTGTTTGCAGACAGTTCAGACCCAGACTGCACTTTTCTTATAGGAATGTTACAGGTGGTACCGCAGTTGAATACTTAAGAATGGTGTTAGGTTCAAAGTTAACTGTAGCTGTTTGCAGACAGTTCAGACCCGGACTGCACTTTTCTTATAGGAATGTTAAAGGTGGTACCGCAGTTGAATACTTAAGAGTGGTGTTAGGTTCAAAGTTAACTGTAGCTGTTTGCAGACAGTTCAGACCCGGACTGCACTTTTCTTATAGGAATGTTAAAGGTGGTACCGCAGTTGAATACTTAAGAGTGGTGGGGGGCTGCTTACAGCCAAAGCACAGTGCTCTCCAGGGGAAAATGAAGATTGGCTCAAACAGTTAGACACATACTCAAAGTTAACTGTAGCTGTTTGCAGACAGTTCAGACCCGGACTGCACTTTTCTTATAGGAATGTTACAGGTGGTACCGCAGTTGAATACTTAAGAGTGGTGTTAGGTTCAAAGTTAACTGTAGCTGTTTGCAGACAGTTCAGACCGGACTGCACTTTTCTTATAGGAATGTTAAAGGTGGTACCGCAGTTGAATACTTAAGAGTGGTGTTAGGTTCAAAGTTAACTGTAGCTGTTTGCAGACAGTTCAGACCCGGACTGCACTTTTCTTATAGGAATGTTAAAGGTGGTACCGCAGTTGAATGCTTAAGAGTGGTGGGGGGCTGCTTACAGCCAAAGCACAGTGCTCTCCAGGGGAAAATGAAGATTGGCTCAAACAGTTAGACACATACTCAAAGTTAACTGTAGCTGTTTGCAGACAGTTCAGACCCGGACTGCACTTTTCTTATAGGAATGTTACAGGTGGTACCTCAGTTGAATACTTAAGAGTGGTGTTAGGTTCAAAGTTAACTGTAGCTGTTTGCAGACAGTTCAGACCCGGACTGCACTTTTCTTATAGGAATGTTACAGGTGGTACCGCAGTTGAATACTTAAGAGTGGTGTTAGGTTCAAAGTTAACTGTAGCTGTTTGCAGACAGTTCAGACCCGGACTGCACTTTTCTTATAGGAATGTTAAAGGTGGTACCGCAGTTGAATACTTAAGAGTGGTGTTAGGTTCAAAGTTAACTGTAGCTGTTTTCAGACAGTTCAGACCCAGACTGCACTTTTCTTATAGGAATGTTAAAGGTGGTACCGCAGTTGAATACTTAAGAGTGGTGTTAGGTTGGAGAGACACTGAGCCTTCATGGGGCCTGTAGCAGAGTGGATTGTAGTTTTACATTCCATTACCAACTGTATAGGCTATATTTCTCAAACCAGTACTGCTCAATACTCTACAGGTCTGCCCTTACTTTATGTCTACAAGTGCCCTATAGTTTCTGTAGCATGTACATATCTCTCAAGCTATCCAGATGGGAAGGTTTTGGCCAAGTTGCAACACCTACAGTTACATAACTACAGTGGACTATTACATGTCAGCGGAACATATATGACTACCAAGGTGCACTCTGCACTGATGTTGTTTTAGTGTGCTACTGGCATACTTCAACTGGGTTTATTTATTTATTTATTTATTTATTTGCAGTTGGTTTGCCAGGATAGTCCATTGGGCCAAATGAACCTGTTTTCAATGGAGTCCTGGGGAGAAAAGCTCCAAAACTAAGTAGGTTACAGTAGGTTATTCTTAATAGATGTACAAATTATACAATTATACAGAAGTTAATCATACAAGAAAAAACAATTTGCAAATAATACAACAAAAACTAGAGTGAGTACAGTCTAGTGATGAAATTAATAGGTAATACAGACTAAAGGGAAATTTAGCACAAAAGTACTGAGAAATAACAACATATTTGGAAGCATTTCACGACAATACTGAGGAATAATAACATATTAGGAAACAATGCACAAAAGTGCTGAGAAGTAATAACGTATTAAGGAAGCAATACTTAGGAAGTGTGGCCTAGTGTATTCTTTCCGATTATTGTAGGAATAATAATATGTATGAGTTAGGGTGGGTAATAAGGAAAGTTGCAGGAGGAAACAGAGGAAGAAGGAAGATTGAGTTTGCAAGTGTTAGTTATGTGGGGTGGGAGCAAGAGCATTCCCACTGGGACACTAGATGTGAGTGAAGAGATCTTTTAAATATAAAATGGTTGGGGGTGGTGCGAATGGAAGGAGGTAGGGAGTTCCAAAGGTGTGCAAGGCCATAAGACAGAAGATTTTTGCCTGGGGGACGAGTTGGTTTATATACTTCTAATAGATTTTGATTGTTGGACCTTAATACTCTAGCAGGAAGGTGCATTTTAAAGGCTGATGAAAGGGAGGGACAGAGGGAGGGGTTGAAAATGAGCTTATGCGCAAGATTTAGTTGAGTATATGTGAGATAACTGGGTAGCTCTAGCCATTTTAGTTTTTGGAGAGAGGAACAGTGGTGGGTGGAGGACTTGTGGTTGGTAGCGAACTTGGCAATTTTGTTGTAGCAAGAGGAAAGTTGTGTCTTTAGAGAGGTCTGTAGATTAGTTAGGAGTGGAGCTCCATAGAGAAGGGAGGGGATAAGAAATGAGGTAGAGAGGGTGATTTTGGTAGCAGGTGTAAGGTAATGATTTTGTCGGTAAAGCATACCTAGTTTTGATGGGTTTTCTTGATATTTAACTGTAGGTGGGAGTTGAATTTGAGCTGGTTATCAATTTGGACCCCAAGTAACTTGGTCTCAGACACCAGTTCCAGGGGTAGATTATTTTGACTAGAGATGTGGAATGTGTTTATATTGAAAGAAGTTGCCTTAGAGGGGGTGAATAACATTAATTTGGTTTTAGAGGCATTGAGTGCTAGGTGATTCCTTTTCATCCATTGCTCAGTTGTTGTAAAAGCATCTTGAGTCAGTTTTAGGAGTAAGGGGATAGAGGTGGCAGCGCAGATAATAGTAGAATCATCGGCATATTGGATGATGTCTGAGAATGGGATAGAGTTGCGGATATCATTTATAAATATATTGAAGAGAAGGGGACCCAGTATAGAGCCCTGGGGTACCCCAGTAGGAGTATTTAGAAATGAGGATGTGGCCTTTTTCCATTTGACTGCTTGAGATCTGTTAGATAAGTAGCTGGAGAACCAATTCAAGGAGGAGGGAGATAGGTTAAGTTTTGAAAGTTTAGTTAGTAGCAGGCTGTGAGAGATAGTGTCAAAGGCCTTAGAGAGGTGGAGTAGTAGGGTAGAAACAATTTGGCCAGAGTCGCGGGCTTTATTTACAGTTTCAAGGAAGGAGAGGAGGGCGGTCATAGTGCTATGATGTGGTCTGAATCCATGTTGTGTGGGAGTTAGTAGGTGATTATCTAAGAGATGTGGAAGGAGTTGTAGTTGGATACACTTTTCTAGGAGTTTAGAGATGGGGGACAGAATAGCGATGGGGTGGAAATTAGTAACATTGTTGTTGTTGCCACTTTTATGTAGAGGTATGATAAAGGCCCTTTTCCAGACTTGGGGTACTATACATTCTTGGATAGAGCGGTTGATTAATATGCTAATAGGGTAAGCGATTGCTTCATACCTGTGTCCAAGTTTTTTGGCAGCAATGATCACTATCCATGACAGCGTGACATTTGAGAGACATGTATCGTGCACAGTTCAGATAGCTTGCACTTATCCTGCCAACATTGGCAGGCGTGGGGTTAGACTATCAGCAGGCATTCACAGACACACCAGGTATACAGCCGCACCAAGAATAGACCATTAATTTGTCTTATTCACTTGGAATAGTACTGTACATCATGTCATTTTATTTAATGTATTCCTATCACTTTGCTGAGAAATGCTGTTTATGCACAACTACATCTGGACACAGACATTACTATACCCTTCATACAGCTACTACAGACATTTATTTACCTGTAAGTTCTGTGGGGAGAATATCTGTTAACAATACATAACTTTTTCTATAAATAGTCAGTACTACTTATCTGTTACTATAAATATATCTTAGCACCTGCCCCTGGATTCAAACCCCGGTCTGTGTGTGGCAAATGAATAACATATATATTGCTTATCACACTGAGCTACTGAGTCATGGCTGAGTGTTGAGTGAGTGATATGTACCTAAAGCTCACCTGGTGACAAAGTGTGACCTGGTAATATAGGTAGTGTCACACAAGACTGCAGTGACAGTTGAACATACATGTATGAGACTCATGCATGACAGGGATTGTAGGTGAACTGTGTATTTATACTTAGAATACAGGTGTACACAATTAACCCCTAGTGGATGGGAATATGTGTGATCTGTCCAGACCATATCGGGGTGCTGGGTTTCTTACCTGACCAATATACATTTGCAGATGGTATATTTGCAGTCTACAGCTGTTACACTTTCATACTTGCCTCCATCAACATACCTACATTCAGGGATGCATATAGCTGAAATGGAAAGGTTAATACAAGACAATCCAGGGGAAAAAAGACTATAATACCTTATACAGTACTACTCTAGGTTCAGATCTTAGTGCAGAACAAATATCATATTGCATTATATCATGTAGTACAGCTCCATATCTACACTTTAGCATGACAGTTATTTATTGGACTACCTCCAGTCACTTCATGGTGTTATACCCATGTTTACTTCATAAAACCTGTAATATTTGATTTCTTGAACAACAACCCAGAATACACACAACAATTGGCAGAACACAGATTTATTGAGGGTGAGATGACACAGTGATTGTTATACAGCTGACAATCTTTATTGTTCTTCACTTTAAATAATGCAGGCATTGGAAGACATCTGTTATCACACAATCTGTGCAGTACTACCTTTATTTCTTCACAATTCTGACTGCAGGTTTACTGCATTTCCTGCAGATTAGGAATGCAGTTAATTTATTCCCTTCACATTTTTGATGCCGATGTACTTTATTATCAGAACATGTATTATTAATGCAGTATACACACTTTATTCCCAAACATTATTAATGCTGTGTAAACTTTCTTTCCGTAACAGTACCATGTTTCATGCTTTCATCTATATTGAACTGTACCTGACAATACTCACTTATATTAGGCCAGGTCTATGTACACATTCATTGCAGTACACTCACAGCAGACTATACCAACTGGCAGTTACTACTGTACTCTTTCTTAATTAGATTACTATATATTTCAAGATATAACTGTACGCACCACACTCTCAGCATATCCTGGCCAGGCTCCCTGCATGGGCTTCCAGGTTGTGAGCCCTCTCCTCTGCAGCTGTGGGGGGAAAACAGACCATTAGGTGTACCTGTCTATCAGATATTCATATTAGATACTTACAAACTTCTGGGGCATTGCGGTCCTGAGCATCTTGGATCCATTGGACCAAGATTTCCCCCTTCCTTCACTTCAGGTCATCATAACGATGATGCACCTCCTCACCAGTGTGGGGAATTCTAGTTGCAGTAGTGAGGTCATGCGCCAGCCAGTCCCAGGCCTCTGACTTGTATTCAGAGCCCTGGTACTGGCCCTGCAGCAGCCGGTTGCTGTGGTCTTTGACAAGAAGCCCAACTATGACCCTGGACTCCAAAATGCCCCATCATTGCCCCCGGAAGTGAGCACCCTCTCCAACTTCAGCCGTAGCTCCTGCAGCAATTAAACTCCAACAGGTTCTGGCTGTATTCCCACCTGTTCAGCTTAACTAAGGCTGTTTTCCCACCCTTTGTCACCAATGGACCATTTTTAAAAATGTTAAGCAAAGCTTAGCACCACGCAAACCTGCTAAGCTTAGCTGAGTAGTGCTTAAATTGGCAATGTTTACAATACTTAGCAGTACACAAACTGGCTTAGCTGAGCTGAGGACTGCTTAAGCTTGAATTGCTTAGCAGTGCCCAAACCAGCTAAGCAGAGCTGCATGTTGCTAAGTACTACTAAATGAGGTCCTGTTTAAGCATTGCTTGGCTTAGAACTTAGCAGTGCTTAGCAGAGCTTAGATAAGGGCAAAACCAGACTTTTACATAATAAATAAAATATATATTTACATGAATTTCTCATTAATGATACTTTATTATTATGTGTATGCATTTTACTGTACATGACCTAACCCTATGTATTTTAATTACATTATCTTGGGGTGTGAGTGTAATGTTCTGGACACTTGTGTGCAGCTGGGGCTTTTCTCCTCGTATCTCCACTGAAAATGGGTTTCTGGACCAGGTGGACTACCCCAGTTAACAAATAACACTAACTACGTCGATAAAAAAAAACATTAATATATTAATGATATCAAATGTAAAAGCTGAATGGCCTGTCCAGGGTAATCAGACCGTGCATCTACTGCACATGAGAATGTGACTCTAACCATTCAGCTAGCGTGGATGCGAACGTTTCAACTATAAGTTTCTATATAGCTTTCGGTTATGTTTAAGCACTGTTGAGCAACATGCTGCGCTGTGCAAACCTGCTCAGCTATGCTTAAATGTGACCTTTTCCATTAAAATTAAAAGCATCCGGTTTCTATTTTTAGATGTCTGGCATGTGTTCATTGCTAAGCGCTGGGCTTTGCAAACACAGCAGAGAAAAAAAAAAAAGTAAAAAAAAAAAAACAAAAAGGAAAATTACATTTTAACATTTATATTGCAGTGCCATCCAGCACTTTGACAGTGCAGGGAGTGTGTTACCCATCTCTGGACACTGTAACACACCCCTGAAAAAACAAAACTTGGGGAGAGAACACGTTTAACTTTTATATTTCAGTGCCATCTGGCATTTTGAAAGTACAGGGGGTGTGTTATGGACACCGTAACACACCCCCTACAAAAAATAAAATGGCCAAGTACACACATATTTAACTTTTATATTTCAGTGCCATCTGGTACTTTGACAGTGCAGGGGGTATGTTACACATTTCCGAGCACTGTAACACACCCCGTACACTGATTCAGTAACTATGTTACATGGCTCTCCCTCAGTAGTGAGCCTTCATTAATATGCAAGGCATGCTGCTGAGGGGGAGCTGCAGACACAGCCATGGTACACTCCATGTAGGGCTTGCACTATTGCTACACAGAGTTTATTAAATCGGTGGGAAAGACTTTACTGATGACAAAATTAATAATTTCCCCAAATGAACTCTCCTGAAGTTTGTCCATTATTGCCAGAGGCATTCACTGGCCCCAAATAAAACATTCCCCAAGTGATCATTTCAGTAGTTTGCCCATGTCTGCATAAGCATTTCACTGACACTAAATGAAATATTTCCCCAAATGATCCCTACAGTAATTTGTGCATGTCTGCATAAGCACTTCGCGGACACCAAATGGAAAACTTCCCCCAGTGATCCTTGGGCACTTTTACTGACACCAAATGAAGCATTTCCCCTAGCAACTCCTACAGTAGATTTTGCATGTGTGCACAAACACTTGACAGCATGTGTAACATTTTCCTCAGTTATCCTTTCAGTAGTTTTTCCATGTCTACACAGACACTTAACCAACAAATGAAACATTCCCCCCAACAACCACTTCAGTAGTTTCTCCATGTATACCCAAGGACTTCCCTAACATCAAAATGAAACATTTCCCCACTTCCACTAAGACTACTTCAGTCATTTGTCCATTTGTGATAGAGTAATCTGCAGGGAATTTTTAAAGTCTGCCAACTCATTATAATCCAAAAAAAAATATGTTTCCAATTATCTCTTTCATCGCTGTTCTTGTATGACTAGATCCAGTCTGTGAGGAAAGTTGTGGTTATTGTCCCTGGCCACTTCCAAAAGAAGGGATAAATACTGTTGACTGGGCCAGAAGGGAGTCACCACAATGATCTTGGGGATTCCTTCTGAATCAGAATTACCTTCAATATCAGAAAAGGTATTAAAACAGAGGAATATTCCTGTCCAAGGAAAGGAAAATGCACCTGTCTTCCAGGCCTTCTTGCATGAAGTCTTGGAGCAGAATTTTGCCAGCTGATTGTTCATTGGGAAGGCAAAAAGGCCTACATGAGAAACTCCCCACAGATGGAGCAGACCTTGGAAGACCCCCCCCCCCGAAGGTCTGCTTTTGTCTTGCCCAGCTTGTCTGCCATGCAATTTTGCTCTGACAGAATGTAGGAAGTATAGTGAGATTAAGCGGTAATATATATTTCGTTGAGTCCAACAACTACGCTATCTTCTCTGTATAACAACGAAAAAAACACAGAGGGAACGCAGTGTAGACTCCAGATAAAACTTTTATTGCAGTACAAACTCACCGTGGTCAAACCAGAAAGTGTGCATATAATAAAAACAGAATATAGCTTGACGTTTTTTAAAAAACTAGTTAAGCGCTTTCACCAACTGAATGTTGGCTTCTTCAGAACTAGTCTCTCTTGTTGTTCTGATGTTTAAATAACTTTTTTGGCGCCATAATCTGACTGTCGCTCTTAAAGTGACATCTCCATTCTGATATCATAACTGTGCTCAATTTGTTTATAAACATATTTTCATTGCATTTCTTAGCCCTGAGGCTCATTGTTTAATACTTCAAGTTATATTTCTATTTACAACTTCTGATTATAATAAAAACAAAAAATAAAAAAATATTAAGTACAAAAATGTAGTACAAAAGTGTCAATAAAATACTATACTATAATATTATTAGTATCTACTAAATTCTTTGTGTTCAACATAGTGTGCATCGACTTTGTATATTTTCTAACTTCATAACCCATTTCCTCCATTTAATTATAACTTATGCCATCCTATGATGTTCTCATACAATGTTTTGTTCTTATTGCTAACAAATATAATATTGATTTCTTATATTATTAACATTCTATTCAACAAAATTGGTTTTATTGATATACTGTGATTCAAAATATGCCCCGGATATTATATAGGCAAGACCGAAAGACCTTTTAAGAAGAGAATATACGATCACCTATACAGTATTAAGAGAAAGGATGTTAACAATGCACTTTATAGGCACATTGAAAAGTCAGGGGCAGAACATTATTTTAAATTTGCTATATTAGAGCACATTAAACACAACCCAAAGGGAGGTAATAGGAAGGAGATTTTAAGTTATAGAGAAGTATAGTGGCAACTTTTTACAGACGCTTCAAGCACACCAGGATTGAATGACAGTATATCAATAATCATCATCAGAACACCAAGAGAGACTAGTTCTGATGAAGCCAACATTCAGTTGGTGAAAGCGCTTAACTAGTTTTTTTTAAAAAAGTCAAGCTATATTCTGTTTTTATTATATGCACACTTTCTGGATTGACCACGACAAGTTTGTACTGCAATAAAAGTTTTATCTGGAGTCTACACTGCGTTCCCTCTGTGTTTTTTTGTTGTTACACAGAGAAGATAGATTACGCTGTAAAGCTGACATGTGATAACATGTCTAGTCTGCAAAGGGGGTAAGACCTGGTTCTCCCTCACTTTTTTATATACCACATCACTGTGGTATTGTTCATAACAACTTGAAGTGGTCCTGGGGACCAAATGTGATTTAGAGAGTTGAGTGGCTTGATCAGGGCAAACTTCTCCTTTACACTGATGTGTTTGTGTCTGCCTTTGTTGTCCCAGATACCTTGCACTTTTATCCCCCTAGCAAAGTGCAAGGTAAATGTGGTGACTGACTGTTTTGGAGCAGGAGGGGAGAGGGAAAGACATGGATTCAGGGTACTTGATGTTTTCACAAAGTGATTTCTCTTCTCACACATCCCAGAACTGGAATCTGAAAAGATAACGGGTGTTGGTGCTGGGACCAAAGAGACTTCAGATAGCATTGTCTCTTTCTCATGTGGAGTCTTGCCAGAGGTATTATGAGAATCATAGATGCCATGAGACTTGGAATCCTGAGGTATTCCTTACTTTGCCCATTAAAGGGAACCAAGTAGTCACAGAAGACATTGCTAACCCCCAGTTCCTAGTGGCTGTATGTGTAAGACTAGCGGGATCAAGGGTAAAAAAAAACTGGAATACATCTAAATGCAGATATATTTTTTCCTGTGGAAGAAAAGCTCTTTGTACTGAGTTTTTCTTGGAATCTCAGCCTGTATATGGGATCTCTCACCAAACAGTGAGATTCCCGACACTTTGAAAAAGAGTCTGCATAGAAAAGCAAGACGTCTAGAGATGGAAACATGTGGATACCATGTAGCCTGCAATGTGCTATAGCAGGAGCTAGACACTTTGAGAACAGATAATGTGATCCAGATACATACAATCTTAAGACACATCTGAAGCCTTAATGGATAGGAATCATACCTCTCAACCTGGAAACATCAAAAATCTGGACAAGGCCCATGAAAAATAGATACAAATCTGTATGCTCATTAACATATAATTTGCATACATAATTATGTAACCCCACCTACTCCAGTGGAATTGTGGGATACCAACGGTCAAACGCAAACTGGAGAACAGATAACCAAAAATGGCACCAGAGTCCCCCTGCAGCCATTGCAATGTACCATTACCTGGTTAATTTGCCCTATTTACCATAAACACTATAATGTGCTTACTGCTTTACTTCTACAATATTTGGATTAATTTAAAAAGTTTATTTTACATTTTATAGCATAAACACTACTAGACCTCTGCTAAACAAAGCAATACAGTCTCACAATGAAAATAGACTTAGCATTATAACTTCTCTGCCCTTGAAACTCACATTCATTGAAACAGCATTGAAACCCACAAAGAAAATGCATCTGGCCAGTGGTAAGATTAGCTTTGGGCTGTTTTCAAATCATAGGCCCCCTTGCACACAAAACATTACATGTGTTCTTTGATACATCTTCTGGACAATATTAAATTATATTCCTTGTATAATACAGCAGACTTGCTACAGCGCATTTTAAATTTATTGTTTTGAACACCTTTACAGTAAGCAATGAAACAAAATGCATGAACCAATATTTGACTAAACTGCCCAGTTCAGAACATTTCCATCATAAAAGTATGAATAATGTCTACAATCCACCAGTATCAGTAAATATGCACAATCTCTGCAGAAGTAAAAGTCACATAATATTTCCACATTAAGGAGATATGTAACTAATGAAGAGGTTGCTGCTAGCAAACAACTTAATATTTCATTGTTTCATCTACAAATAACATGCCTGTTGCCCTTGAGATATAAATTGCCTATGTTGCATAAAAAAAAATAAGGTAGCTATATTACAACAGGGAATTGATGGTAAACTGATAACAGGCTCATAATTACTAGCCATCTCTGCCAAAGAGAACATTCTCAGGACTGCAAAGAACAAGAGAGTACAGTATCAGCAATCTACATGCTGTGGGAGTAGAACCCACAGCCTTCTATATCAAAAGTAAGTATTTGTCCCATCATACTACTGAGTCTACTGACAACACAAACACACTTACTATAAACAGCACTATACTCCTCTCCCCCTGAAGACCTATGCAGCATAAGAAATCTGGAAATAACCAAAAATTTATTGGGAAGGGGACAAAAGACCAAAACAAGGGACACATTTTAAACATTGCTTGTATGTTAGTATAAAATGTTTTGTGTTACCAAGCATGCATTTCCTGAAAGACAGGAAGACTGAAACTTAAATGGCAATGATTATTTAGTGAATTTAGTTCTCATTGGATTTGCCAGGAAACAAAATTTTTAAGAGAAACAGACCAAAAGTATTTATGAGCCAACATTCCAGTCTCTCTCAGACACACTTTCTGCTGCAACTGTTAAGTAAACCAAAAGCAGTTTGTTAAATAAGTAAAGCACACATTGCCCTACCTGCAAGTCAATATGAACATTAAAGCATAGTTTCTCCTGCAGCAGTAAAATCAAAATAAAAGCAGTCTCTGTTAAAGCACACACTTTCTCTTGCCTGTAAGCCAATATGTACATGAAAGCACATTTTCTCCTGCACCCGTTAAAATACTAGTAAAACAAAAGCAATTTCTCTGTTAAATAAGCGCACACTTTCTCTTCCTGTAAGCCAAGCCAATATGTACATGAAAGCACATGTTCTACTGCAGCCGTTAAAATACAAGTAAAAGGAAAGCAGTTTCTCTAAGTAGAGAGCACATCACACATGCTTGCCTGTAAGCCAAGTTAGCCAATGTGAACAAGAAAGCACATTTTCTCCTGCAGCCATTAAAATACAATAAAACGAAACAATTTCTGTTAAATAAGCAAGGCAAGCACACACTTTCACTTCCTGTAAGCCAAGCCAATATGTACATGAAACTGAAAGCACGTTCTTCTGCAGCCATTAAAACACAAAACAAAAGCAGTTGCTCTGTTAAATAAGCAGAGAACACAGCACACTTTCTCTTGCCTGTAAGACAACATGAAAACATATTTTCTCCTGTACAGTCAGTCAGGAATGACAGCTTCCAGAAGCTCTGAGGATCTAGATACTCTGGGGATACAATTTCTGACTTATTTTTAAATACCCAGGACATTTATGTATGTACCCACCACTATTATTTTTACACACACACTTACCCTGAGTAGTTATTCCTCTCTCCCTGGCTACCATTAATCCTTCCTGAACAGCGATTCCCGCTGTTAACTTAATTTTGCTTCACGGCCCAGCTGCCATTAATCCTGAACAGCTTGCAATTCCCCCCGGCTCGGCGAACAGCTTGCAATTCCCGGCTACCATTAGTCCCGGCTCGGCGAGTCTCACTGTTAACTTAATTCTGCTTCGCGGCCCGCCAGCTTGCAATTCCCGCTGTTAACGTAATTCAGCCAGCCAGAAATGATGATGCAAGCTCCTTGAGCTCAATTCTGACTGGCTGGTAGCCTGACGGTGCTGATGTCATTGCGCACGTGATGACGTCAGCTCTGACAGCGCAAAAGTTTTAAAAAAGCAAAAGAAAAATCGGAAATTAAGGGGTGCCTCTCAAATGGGGAAGAAGGGGTAAGCGATTGCGTTGTGAAAGGATCTTGAACTTGGGCACTATCACAAACTGATTTAAAAAATGTCCATAACTGATCTCCAGGCATTTTCTTTTTTTTTTTTTTTAGCATCAGAAACATTCTTGAATGAAAACCTTTTCCCCAGTGGGAAAAAATAACTAATCTTATTACCCTCTCCAAAATAAAGCATGTGTTGTATGACAGGAGGAAACACAGGGATTTGGTCTGGGGATGTGGAATAATTATAAAATCCAACAAAAAGATGGCCAGCACTACTAAAGTGGAATCAAAATCAATTTTAATACAAAACAGCCCAAGTTTTAAACTGCATAAAAATGCAGCAAGAATCAAAAGACAATCCAAACCTGTTTCAGCATTAAAGCCTTCATCAGTGAATACATACAAAGTGGATAACAACCATTATATAGTCATCTGTCTCCCCCCTAATTTTCATTGGGATTGGATAATTACCAATGTTCATTAAGACTTGGTGGGAATAAACCACCCAGTCTAATAATCCAATTATTTTCCTTTTGATTTAATATATTATGCCAACCAACTTTATTTCTCCTGTCTCCCACAACTTTGTCAATAGTAACAAACACAAATTGTGCAGTAGGATGTTTGATAGAGTGTTTGTAAAGGGCATTACACATCTGATGTCACTTAAATGTTCTGAAATTCGCATTCTTAAGGGACGAGAAGTTTGTCCCACATAGAATGCAGAGCAGGTAATGTAGCTAAGTAAATAACCCATTTGGGACTACAATTTACCAGTGTATAGATATCATAAACTTTGGTGGGTGTATTTTTATTAGTGAACTGTTTAGATTTTACTACATATTTGCAAAAAGAGCAGTGACCACAAGGAACACAACCCACCAGTATACCCACATCAATCACAGACTGCTGAAAATGCCTGTCATGAATTTTGTTTTTATTTTTGTGTTTATAGTGATTAAAAAAACTGCCCAATGTTTTGCAGCTATGAAATGTAAAGAGGCATTTTGGCGTCAGAATATAACCCAGCTTATCATCTGAAAGCAGAGTATCGCAATGTCTCTGTATTAAATCAATGAAATCACATGTATTGCGTCCATAACTGGTGATAAACCTGATAGCCTTATTATTTGTCATCTGATTTCTTTGTTGATATTTTAACAGTAAGGACCTATCCTGACTAGATGCCCAATGGGTAATTTTGATAATATAGTCCTTATTGTAGCCACAGTCCCAAAACCTACTGATTAAGTCCCTTTGCTGAGATTCAAATGTTTGATCAGAAGAACAAATTCTGTGAATATGTAGCTTTGGGCCCCTGCGTACTTAGAGTCTTTATGTTGCATTATAATGAGAATGCCTTAGAACTCTAAGATCTCTATATTTTCTCTATTTGTGAGTTTAATAATTACAGTATATATGTGACTTTGGTTCTGACAGTCTAAGTCTTTCAAGTTGGATTTTGATACTGTATTTGTGACGGAAGCAGATTGGGTAAATATTGATTAAACTGATGATTTTTTTGGGGGCACTTTACAATTTTTGTAATGCATCCAACTATTTCTACAGCTCGCATTCTTCATTTCAGGTACATGTCTGGTAAACTGAACAATGAGGAGGAAACCTTTTTTATTGAGGCCGTGTATTTTTTATGTGTATAGAATCAGACACTATTTTGTTGGATCGACATGCAAGCCAAATATTTAATTCAAATACAGACTAAATTGGTTGTGACATGTATTATTTATACATTTATACAACTGGTTTTCTAATAGGATGAATATGCACAGAATTTCCTCCTGTAACAATCCACCAATCTCCCTCATAAGACCCACCACTGTCATAGCTTAAAGCAATTAAAATGGCTTGAACTGCACAACTACCTAACATATTCACAAGTAACTACAGCATACAAACACATTCATCATCCAGAAAACTACAAAACTTATTACTGCCCTACTGTCCAGCAAGGGACCTCAGTTCTAGTAATAAATTGTAGTTACTTACAAATTAGTCAAATAATGTTGCAGGGGACTCACTGTACTCCCAGTACATTGATAAACTCTGGAATAGTATCCCCACACAAATAAAACTCTCTGACAAACTCAATAGTTTTAAACCACTGCTTAACATCTTAACTAATCCTGGTCCTGCACATACTCATCACAAGGTTAAGACTTTGTGTTCACCGTATGATACTCTCCAAATGCATACTCTCACTGAAATGACAAAACAATTTTTATACAAAACTGCTGCCTGTACAATCCACTAAGTTGCATGTGGGCTTTCTCTTTGGTAACTTCCACCTCTGTCAAATCTTAGAATTTATAAATATAACTACTGTTTGTTTATAAATCTAAACAGAAATGTGACTACTCTATGTTTAACTAGAACCTAGTATAATGCAATGTCCTCCTTTGAAAATGGGTATTACTATTACCCAGATGGACATTCACTGTAAACAATGACAAAATAAAATGAATAAATAAATAAATGCATTTATTGAGTAACATTTACTGAATTTTACATTGCCAGTTTTTCTTTTCACGGAAAAAAGGAATATTGCAATATAACGAATAATTATTTTCCCTGAATAGTTGTGAATACCTTTCAACCTCTTAGAGTAAGAAATCTTGTTAAAGCCTAAAATAATGGTGAGACAAAGGGCCAAAAGTAGGGACATAGTTTAAATATTGCTCTTACAAATTTTAAAAAGTTGCTAGAATAACCAGGTTTGTCTTAGCATTCATTTTCTGAAGGAGATGAAGTCTGAAACTCAAATGCATGTCATTATTTAGGGATTTCAATCTTCAATGATTTGCCAGAAACCCACACATTTTATGAGGAGAACAGACCAAAAGATATGAGGCAAAAATGTGGACATTCTGCAGAAATCTCTGCAGGTAAGAGGTATGCATGCTCTAAAGTTTACAAACATTATGTTCTCTGGAGCAATCTCTTGCTTCACTGGATTCCCATAATAGCACTGTATAGTACTGAACCCTCTACACACTCATGCATGCCCTCACCTACTCAAACATACTTGCAAACAGGTACTTGCTCACACTCACATATACACATGCACTTGCAGTTGCACACAGTTATACACTCATACACTTGCATACATGCACTCATGCACACTTGCATATACACATGCAGTGGCGGCTGGTGACTTCAAATCAAAGGGGGCTGCAGGAGACAGCTGAATGTGTGGAGTCAATGGGAAGGGGTGCAGCCAACTAGAAAGGGGAGGAGCTATGCTCACAACCACAAAAACTATATAATCAAATACACTGCCTAGGGTGCCAAACCGTCATTATGAGAGTCCAATCAAGACAAAAAGAAGTGTGGAAGGAAAAAAATATTTCAATGCATTGGCTGCATGACAGCTTACTTAATATCTAGATGGAAACAGAAAGGTTGTGAGGCATGAAAAAATAAATTACTTTTTAAATACATTACTGGAATGCCAGTCAAAATCAAGTATAAGAAAAACAAGCAGCCCTCAACTCAATCCACTTCTCCTTGCACTGCAGTTCTAATTAAAATTTATATTCAGCTTTATTAAAGTACCAAGTAACATGCTGAAAGTAGCAATCTCTGTGATACCCCCACTTGTAAAAATGTTTCTTATCCAAAAAAGACCTGCTGCCTGACAACAACTTTCTACTTGTTTCATGGGGAAAACATGATCAAAGTGAAAAATGAAAAGCAAACAAGAAACAAGCTCAAGATACATTGCTTAAAGGATTACTGTACAGGTTATGGACCACACATTATAGATTGGTATTCTGTTTAGTTTACAGGAAAAGCCTGCAAAGATGACTGTAAGTCTCCAACAAATGTAATGAGCTTCTTAAAATAATGTAATGCTGTCCTTTATTACAAATACTGAAATATGCATTTCAATACCCAAGGTTTATACGTTATCTAGTTATGTAAGCATTCTCTGCATGGCAACAACAGAAAGGCTTTCAATGTTGGCAATTATTTAACAGTATGCTTATTAAAGCTTACTTGCAGGTTACAATCTCAGACAAGCTTACCTGATTATCATTAAATCATTGCTACTTAAACACAGAGCAGTGGGCACTTTCTTAATAATAATAATAATAATAATAATAATAATAATCATAAATCAACAGTATAAAATATGACAGAAACCAGAACATTCTGCAAAATCAAGGACAGATGAAAAGCCACTGTAGTACTTGTGTCTACCTTGGATGGGGTTAACTCTGCACATTTACACTGCATAACTGCTCCTTGCCTTGCTTGGACACATCCAGAGCCATTACATGGGGGAGTGGGGTGCAACAAGTATGTCACAATTTGAAATGTCTCTGGCTGACTGTGATGGCCCTGACATGTTTGTCATACCTGTCATCCTCAGAGCAAGAAATCTGGACAAAGCCATACATAGAAGTGGGACAAAGGCCCAAAAATAAGGACATTTTTTAAAATATCGCTCTTATAAACTTAGAAAGATAATAGAATAGTAGTTTTGCATTAGTATGAATTTTATGAAGGGTATGAAATCTGAAACTCAAATGTCTGTCATTATTTTCTAACTTCAGTCTTTAATGATTTGCCACTAATTTGCCAAAAACACCCCACAATTCTATGAAAAATGGACCAAAAATGTGATGCAAACGTATAAAATAGCCACACAATACAGCTGGGAACCTGTCAAGGAAGGGGCACTTTTTTAGTATTAGTACTGCTAACTTCAGCAGCTGACAAAATAAAAGAATCTACATGCATTTCTGAAATAAAAATAATCTATAACTCTGATTATTACAGTTATTTATTAATTGTAAACCCTCCACGTTTTCTTCCAAAATTGCCATTTTGCGAAGGGATTATTAGGGGAAGAGCAACATTTTGTGCCAAAATTGGGGGCAGTGGAGAGGTTTGGATATGCCTAATTCTATAAAGCAATTTATTTGCACATACCTCTCAACCTGTCAATACAGGAAATCTGGACAAGGCCAAATATATTTTAAAATAGAAGCGTTATCATCAGATAATACATAGTGATAGGCACACTTTGTAGTTGCAATTGTGGACTATATAATAGAAGCAACACTTTATAAGCTATTTATTTAGCATAAAATATCATATTTCCATAAGAATCACATTATTTATTTTTACTATATTATATATTTTATCACAGTTTTTCATAATATATAAAGCATTAGATATACAGTTAAAATAAATGTTTATATTAGACTGAGCTACAATACATATTTTATGTATTGTAAAGGATCTCTTGCGTAGATGACATCTATTGGATGGAGTAGCCTATGTCATGATTTTTATTCCAAAATTCAGTCATAGATGTGGAGCCTAAGGCATGAACATCAAGAAGACATATATTTCATAGATCTGATGCCTTATCGATAGATTGGCATACAGATTAATTGAACTAACTTATCAATTAATTAATTCATCTAACTGATTCACTCTTTTATACATGTTTATTATTTCTAATACACACTTTATTTTTTGATACGTATTTCAGTTATAATACTATCATGAATGTTTTTTATAGTGAGGTTGCTTCTAATTGATAATAAGACATTTGATACATTGAATATCTCCAGCAATAAGAAGATAAAACTTGCTCAATGCATTATGATGCTTTATACTCAATCGATGAAATATGATTCTTAAATAATTAATAAATCTAATTATGTTATTCAAGTTAATTTGAACTACACCATGCTGGGCAAGAGACTTTTTATGGAATCATAATTTTAGTTACTAGCTTTTTAACATTTTTTTTTGAAAGTTATGGTCATAAATTATTGTACAATGTATATATACCTATCAATTGTTTGTATCAACTTAGTTACGCTATTTTTATAGCGGTAGCAGCAAGTATGACACTCTGTATTGTAAATACTTGCAAACGCTGTTGTCGGCTAAACACAGCATTGATTTATATTTTTATTAAGAAGTTGAGAATGTCAGCTAGGTTTAATCATTTTTATTTGTCAAACTGAGACATCAGAAATGTCTTTTACAGATATGTTGGTTTTTTAATTGACGCTAACACATTTGAAACATGGTATATTTTTAGGAATAAGAAGATAAATTTGTTGAATGCACCAGGACACTTTAAAATTACTGTACAATGTATATATACCTAGCAATTGTTTGTAACAACTTTGTTACACTATTTTTACAGCGGTAGCAGCAAGTATGACACCCTGTATTGTAAATACTTGCAAACGCTGTTGTTGGCTAAACACAGCGTTGATTTACATTTTTATCAAGAAGTTGAGAATGTCAGCTAGGCTAAATGATTTTCATTTGTCAAACTGAGACATTAGAAATGTCTTATACAGATATGTTGTTTTTTAATTGACGCTAACACATTTGAAATATGGTATACTTTTAGCAATAAGAAGATAAATTTGTTAAATGCACCAGGACACTTTAAAATTCAATTGATGGCAACGCCTTCAATTAGATAGCAGTTTGCTGATTGTGATAGCTTAAATGATCAGTATATACTATATAAAGACAAGATCAACATTTATTAAACAGATCTGATGAAGCGTGCATGGTGCACGCGAAAGCGCTCATCCTCAGTTTTATATTTTTCGTTGGAATAAAGCAGAATTTCTTCATTATCTTGGACTTCTCGTGGTGTATCCTACAGTTTTATTCATTGTAACGTTTGGCTTTGCTTATTTGCTGGGAGGATACTTTAGGAGTGTTAGCGGTATTTTTTACATACTAAGTTATTTATTAATTGTAAACCCTCCACATTTTCTTCCAAAATTGCCATTTTGCGAAGGGATTATTAGGGGAAGAGCAACATTTTGTGCCAAAATTGGGGGCAGTGGAGAGGTTTGGATATGCCTAATTCTATAAAGCAATTTATTTGCACATACCTCTCAACCTGTCAATACAGGAAATCTGGACAAGGCCAAATATATTGGGGGAACATATAAACAGTACTAAAAATTGCTCTTGTATAAACCGAGACCGTTGATAGAATAAGAGGTCTTGCGTTAGCATACATTTTTCTGAAGGTTATGAAGTCTGAAACTCAGTGTCTGTCATTATTTAGTGACTTAATTCCTAAATGATTTGCCAGAAAACCACAAATTTTATGAGGAACAAACCAAAAATAAGAAGCAAAAATCTATTCATTCTGTGAAAATCTGGACAGTTGAGAGGTATAGTTCAGCCGGGGCTGTCTTTGAGTTTGCCACCCTCCCCCCTTACAAAATCATGGTCGAATGGAGCCTCCCATTCCAATGAACCATTACTTGGCTATTTCACCCCATTTACCATAAACACTAATGTGCATACTGCTTTATTTCTACAATGATTTGGACTTCATTTGAAAGTTTTATTTTGCATTTTACAGCACAAACACTAAGACATCTGCTAAACAAAGCAATGCAGTCTCACAATGAAAATAGACTTAGCATTAAAACTTCTCTACCCTTGAAACTCACATTCATTGAAACAGCATTGAAACCCACATTCAAAGAAAATACATTTGGCTAGTGGCAGATAAAGATTAACGTTGGGCTATTTTCAAATGATAGGCCCCTTGCACACAAAACATACATGTGTTCTGTGATGCACCTTCCTGAGTGCATTAAATTATATTCCTTGTATAATACAGTACTGCTGTTAGAGGCTGTTTTAAATGTATTGTTTTGAACATTTTCCAGTAAAGAATGAAACACAATGCATACATGCATCAATAATGACAAAACTGCCCAATTGAGAACATTTCCATCATAAAAGTCTACTCAAACTTCTACAGTCCACCAGTATCAGTAAATATCCACAATCTCTGCAGAAGTAAAAGTCATCTAAATAATTTCACATTAAAGAGATCTGTAACTGATAAAGAGGTTTCTGCTAGCAAACAACTTTATATTTCATTGTTTCATCTACAAATAAAGTGCATGTTGTCCTTGAGGAATAAATTGCCTATATTACATTAAAAAAAATAATAAGCTAGTAATATTGCAATAGGGAATGGATGGGAAATAACAGATGGGTTCATAGTTACTAGGTATCTTCACCAAAGAAGACATTCTCAAGACGGCAGTATCCACCCCATTTACAACACAGTACAGTATCAGCAATGCATTTATATACTGTGGGAGTAGAACCCACATCCTCCTGCATCAAAAGCAAGTACACTACATGTTGTGATATTAACAATGCAAGCAGTCTCAGCATAAGCAGCACTAAACTTCTCTTCTCCTGCACCTCTCAGCTCCTTGTAAAATCTACTTGACACTCAGCTGTATCTCTCAACTTTGCAGCACAAGAAATCTGGGAAAAGCCAAAGTGTATTGGGGAGGGACAAAAGCCAGGGGCACATTTTAAACATTGCTTGTATAATCCTGGAAAGTTGCTAGAATAAAATGCTGTGTTACCACCATGCATTTCACTGCCAAGTCTTGAACCCAATGCCCTGTGCAAAACAGTCAGACCAACATACCACTATGCCAAATCAACTGTTTTGTGAAAGAGAGGAAGACTGAAGCTGTGGTCCTGAGTGTGTCCTCCTTCGGATGAGATGCATAGTAACTATGCACCTGTTGTCAGTTTGCTATCCATTCTCTAATGTAACATTACCAGCTTACCAATTTTTTTAATGTACCATAGGCATTTTTTAAGGACAACAGGCACTGAATCTGTAGATGAAACAATGAAATATAAAGTTGTTTGCTACTAGCAACATCTTCATTAGTTACAGATCTCTTTAATGTGGAATTATCCAAATGACTTTCACTTTTGCAGAGACTATGCATATTGATTGATATTGATGGATTGTAATGACAGATATTCGAGTGGTCTTTTATAGTTGAAATGTTCTGAAATGGGTAGTTGTATCATTATTGGGTCATACGTTTTGTTTCATTGCTTATTGAAAAAATGTTGCAGTTTATTTAAGAGTAACAAGTTAGCCATTTATATCACTTTTCACCACAGGCACCAGCTCTACACATGATACATGGTTAATCAGCTCTACAGGTGATAAGTAGCTATCTCTGTATCACTGATGATTTGTCAGGAAGAGGATGTGTGTGAAAGTAACTGATCATTAGCACAGTGACACAATGAACAGTATTGATATCCTACAACACATTCCTTTGGTTGAGGTCTTGGCTGTAGCTTCTTCTTTAAGGAGCTTGCAAGCTCTCCTTGTCCTTCTGTGGGTTTACCCACATACTCTAATTTTCTCCAACACCCCAAAGATGTGATCTAGGTAAATTGGAATTCCACCAATTTACCTGTAAGTAGGAGTGCAGTGTGTGTGTGTGTGTGTGTGTGTGTGTGTGTGTGTGTGTGTGTGTGTGTGTGTGTCTGATTGTACCTCTTGTGATAGATCTGGCTTACATGGGCACTATCAGTGCATCTGTGTTTAAAAAATACTAATATCACAAATTTTTAACTCTGGACATGCACAGTATTACAATTTTATCTAGGCTAAAACCAGCCCTTGATAGAGCTGTAAACAAAAGGTTGCTCTAACTTGTATTGGGGCTGGAGATAGTGTAGTCATTATTACTTTAATTTTCTCTTACACTTAACCCTCTGAGGTGCACAGAGAATGTCACTATATCTTGTGTAGGAGCTGTGGACAATGAAGTCATTATTTTTTTTAACTTCCTCTCCCAAATTTCAGAGGTGTGCAGAGAAGGTGACTAAAACCTGTCTAGGGGCAGTATACTGTTCAGGAGCAGTAATTTAGAAGAACAAAATGTGAGTGTTATTAGTTTCCATTTTCTCACAATCAAACATCAGACACGTGGGTGGTTATTTTTTTGGGGGGTAAAGGTAGGGAGGCATGCTGTTATATGCATCTCATAACTATGATACCTGAACTACGTTACTGTGCTCTGTTTGTTCTTTCAATCCCAGTCTGATATCAGAGTGGTATAAAGAAGGTGGCTGTCGTTTTTGGGGTGGGGGTATGGGTGAGTAAACATGCTGTATATATGTTTAACAGCAGCCACTTGAAATATATGGCAATGCCAGTTTATAATTTCATCCTATTGTAATACAAGGAAGATATGCAGATGATGACTTTTTCATTTTATTGGGGGGGGGGCAGAAAAGCAAGCATTATTCCCAGATATTGCGTATTTATCCTCTGAAGCATTTTGTTGAATGCTATTTTCCCAGGCAGAACATATTTATTCCTCAGGGAAAAAAGACTGATTTTTTTTTCTTTGCTCATGTTTTTGCTCAGGTCATGATTAAACTGAAAAGTTAGCAAATGGTTCTAAAATGAACCTCAGAGCATCTGTAATCCATGGCTTCCAGAGCTTAGTGTCCCCAAGATCCCTGGTCTAGTTTGATGCAAAAGCACTACTGATTAGTTAGGGTGTGTTGAAATGATGCAAGAAAAAGCTAGGTTGAATGGTAATAGTAAATTTATTTTCTTGCTCATGTTTCTTGTTCATGCAGTTATTGGATCAAAAGGTTCAAAATGGCTTTAAAATACACCACGGCACATCTATAACCACCACGGCTTCTATGGGCCTGAAATGTGCAAAAAATAGTAATCTAGATAATGTGAGGAGGCCATGGTGAAGGAGTAAGAGTGTAGGCACTGGGAGATTGGGGGGGGGGGGGGCACCAAACAAAAGAACAGCTTCTTCCAAAAAAAAAAATAAAAACACTCTAGATGTGGAA
This sequence comes from Protopterus annectens, assembly GCF_019279795.1. NCBI lineage: Eukaryota > Metazoa > Chordata > Ceratodontiformes > Protopteridae > Protopterus > Protopterus annectens. The sequence continues at coordinate 922,344,309 of NC_056744.1, forward strand.
AAAGTTGTTTATTTTCAGTATAAACAAATGTATATCAATATAAAGCACCCCAGAATAGTGAACAAGGAGGAACCCCACCATTTCCAGTGTAATCTAAAGCCTCCATTTCAAAGTGTGCTTTTAAAACCTCTTGCATAGTGATACCATCAAAAGCAAGTAAAATATTTGGGTCTATATAAAGCAAACGCTGATTGATCGACCTAATTTAAACGAAAGCTTACAATCTCAAACTGTCAGATCAGCAATTTTTTTTTCCCAGGGAAAAAAATCACTGATCCAAAACACATACACACAACACAAGCACACCAAACAAACAAATCCACACACATACACCTAAAATCTGATACCTAACCCTACACTAAACTATGCACACACCACTAACTACCCATTTACCTTAACCCAAACCCTAACCCTAAGGTCCGTCACTATCGCACACTCACCTCGCCCACTCCCTAACCCTAACTCACTTAAATCCGCCCTAACCCTCATGTCCACTCAATCGCACACACACCTAACCCGAGCCCTAACCCTAACTCACCTAAATCACCCTAACACTCACATCCACACAATCGCACACTTACCTGAATCCGACGGGTAACTTTCCACCATAACACTGAAAATACCGAAGCAACAAAAAGGGACAACCGAATTCTTTCCTTAGGAAAAAATTTGAGTTTCTGCTGCTTCGATATTTTGCAGTTTCACGAAAATAAGTTTGATCAATCAGCGTTCGCTTTTTTAAGCGTTCAAGGATATAATATAGAGTCCAAATATTTAAAGGGGAACACTTAAAAAATTCATAAATACTTATTTACTCTAGGATAAAATAAAGCCCCCAGTTTTATTATCCAAGACTTTTCCTTTCGTGTTGATGCAGACTGCAGTGCATCCTTTGAAGTGTTAGTCAACACTATTTTGTCAACTGCTGTAAATTTAAAGACAGCACTAGGATGTTTTAAACTGTGTTCATATAAAGCATTATTTGTTTTATGACATCTGAAATCCCTAAGATGTTATGATATCCTATCTTTAAACATCCTTAAAGTTTTGTCCACATAAAAGACAGAACACTAACAAGAAACAAGGTAAATTACCCATTTACTAGAACAAGTCATTAGCTGTCCATTTCAAAATTCCAATTCACATTCATTATTTCAAAGGATTTACTTTCATTTACATGTGCAAACAGTCTACATTTCCCACAATGGTATCAACCCATAAATACTAAATTTGTTTTCTTCACCTTTTTGTGGCCCCCTAAAGAGTGTTCAATTGTGCAACCTCTTGAGAAAAGAAAACTTGGAATCAGTGGGTAATATTTGGTGCACGTTATTGTTTAACAGTAGAATAGTCCACTAGTCTACAAATAATATTCAAGATTATCTAAGCATTTTCTGCATATGCAGTCATTAGAACAATTCCTATCTTTTCCCCTTATAATTAGGTTTTGTTGTACTGTAACAATGTGTTTCTGTAACTATTAACAAATGTTCTTCTTATGTCACTAATACTGTTCCCAATATAGCCTCTGGTTCTAAATCTCAGTTCCAAATCACAGATGACCCATAGTATTGACTATTTTCTGAAAAATTTGTCTTTTCCTCAGGCATTGAGATTTGGGAATACTATGTATTAAATGGGGTGGATGGCCAGTACTGGCATTTAACAGGACATTTCTAGAGAATGTTTTTGTGAAGAGTATTACTAAGTATGTGTCCTCATGTCTGGTCATCAAATCAACCAAAAATGTAATCTTTGTTTCATGGAACTCTAAGCTAAAATGTAACCTTACACATTTTCTTCTAAGTACTATACAAATTCCAACAGTTATGTTTCAGTAGAAGTCTAGATGAACCAATAATCATCGTAAAAATAACCATATATCCATGCCATAAAACTATGAATTATGGGTTTGATCAAAAATCACCTCCTCAAAAACCCACAAAGATGTCTATATATTTGGGAGTAAACGATGCCCCCATTGCTGTACTATTAGATTGTCAATAGCACTCATGTTAAAAAAAAAAAAAAAAAACATTTTTGGCAAGGATATGTTCAGTCAAACAAATGAGGAAGGTGTTGAAGCCCTGTGAATAGACCTCAGTCCTGTTTAACCAATATTCTCTCACCTGTAATCACGCTAAGTGAGGAATACTGAAATATAGGGCAACACAATAAAAAATTGTGCACATTAGCCAGCCTGATTCCAACTGGTCAATACCAAAATATAGAGCAACACAATAAAAATGGTGGACATCATCCATCCTGGTTCTAAATGGTCATTATCTATGAGCTGTAAGAATTTTCTAGTATCACATAAATGAGACATGATAAACTTCAATGATGGTTTTAAATAGCAGGTAAAAAATTCAGTTAAGGATTCTCTCAATGAGCCCCTCCCTAAAACAATAGGCCTACCTGGTAGGTGTTGGGAATTCTTGTGGTCCTTAGGCAATATATACAAAAATTGAGATTTTGGGGTAGAAAGCTTCATTTTCTGGATTAAGTTCTTGTCTATGACATTTCTTCTGTAGCTAATTCTTGAAAGGAATGTATAACTCTTTTAAAGCTTTCAGTAGAAGATATCACAATTTTTTTTAAATATCCCATCAATAAGCTGTCTCTTTGCTATATTTTTATAGTCCAAACTGTTCCATCCTGCTATTCTGCCCACCTCGTCTGTATGAATAATAACTATATTTGATTTTTATTTAGAGCTTTTAAACCACCCCTTTCATTCTCTGATAAATTTTCATATTTGAATCTAAACACAGACTCATTGTGAAACATGTAAGCCTCGCAGAACTGCTTTTTCAAAAGTCAACACTGCAAGGCTAGGTTTCTTAATACCAAAACCACTACTTGCATCTTAATTTGCATCTCTCAAAGCTCTATCATTAAAAAATAATTTACTATTTAGTTTATGACATAAGGATTTCGCATCATTAACCTTGTGGAATTCAGACAATATAAAAGAAGGTAAAACCACCAACTAGTTATCAAGCACACAATGATTTAATATAAAAATGCACTCTTGACGTCTTGGCTTCACAAGCCTTTAAGGAGTATAACATTTACAATCCGTAACCTGCCTAAATACATCTTTAAATTAAACAATTATACTTAATAACACAATAAAACAATTAACTACAAACTTAAATAAAACACCTCCAATTAACCTCATTATTTAACCCTTTCGGGGATAACATATCAAACTTTAAAATATATGTTGATTCCTTAAAAAGCAATTTATTTTTTAAATCCTTTTCATCACAATATACATCAATTTGTTCCAAGATAGTACCCCTTAAATCGTAACTGTTTCCACCATGAGTTTTATTAAAATGTGTTGCTAGTGCATTTTCTTTCTTATTTTTAGCTATGTTTCTGACATGTTCTAGTAACCTTATTTTAAATAGTCTCTTTGTTTCATCTATGTAATATTTCTTACAAGGACATCTAAGGGCATAAATAATGCCCTTAGTACCCCAATAAAAACTATCCTTAACCTCAAAGTATTGGCCATTAATTTTTTAAAACTTCGAACAATGAAGTTACATGCCTTACATTTTCCACAAAGAGTGGTACCCAATTCACTTACATTTCTCTGTACATTAGCTAGTAGGTCTTTCAGGCTCCTGCCTCTCCTATAGGACATAATAGGAACCCCCAGCTTCTCCACAAAAGTATAATTTAGACATGAGATGTATTCCCAATAACAATCCAACAATTTTTTATAGTAGCACTAAAGCTACTAAATGTTGTAGTAAAATAAATATCCTCCTTTTGCCTAATTTTATTCTTTAAATAGGGCCTTGCTCTTGACCTATTTTCAGTTGACCAATAAACATATTCTTTCAAAAATTTCTTCCAGCATCCTTCTAGCATTTCTTGATCAAAACCTCTCATCTTAAACAAACTGATAGTATTACCCATTTCTCTCTTATAATCAGTTTCATTATTACACAGTCTATACATACGTATAAATTCTTCAAAATGTATGGAACAAATAGTATGGAGGGGATGACAACTTTCTGCCCTAACAAACTGTGCCCCATTTTCAAATTTCCTATGCACTTTAGTTCAAATTTTTTTGTTGTCACTACCATCTAAATGCATATCTAGAAAGGGAGCACTTTTACCTACCTTTAACACATCAAATTGTAATTCAAACCTATTATTTCCCAACATATTCATAAACTCCTCTATCTCTTTTTCACCACCTTTACACAAGAAAATCAAGTCATCTATAAACCTATAGTATAGTATAGTCTGACATATCTATGGAAAAATTCACTTTTATATATATTCATTCTCAAACAAGCCCATGCTTAAATTTGCATAGAAGGGGGCAAATTATGCTCTCATTGCTGTTCCTTGTTTTTGTATAAATAAGGTCCCTCCAAACTCAAAAAAGTTATTTTTCAGACAAAAATCCAACAGTTCTATAATAAATTCAGTAGTTGGGTTTTGTTCCAAAAAGAATCTAACAGCTTCTAACCCAAATTGATGACTAATGCTTGTATATAGGCTTTTTACATCAATTGATATCCAATACATTCTATACCCCCATTGTACCACTTTGATTTTCTCCAAAAATTCAAACACATCTTGAATATAGGCAGGTAAAAGTTAAACTTTGGGTAAAAGGTAGAAATGCACAAACTGACCTATTTTGCACAGGAAATGTTCCCTCCCTAATACTATAGGGCATCCCGGAGGATTAATCATTGATGTGGATCTTAGGGAGACAGTAAAATTGGGCCATTTTACACCCTTCCACTCCAAACTTATTTCTCACATCTTTATCAGAAAAATACCCTAATCTCATACTTTTTTTCATTAAATTAGTATATTTTTCAATCCATTTCAATTTAACCAAATGGAATTCAGACAATATTAAAGAAGATGCAACCCCCAAACCATTATTCAATGCTGCCAATTCAGTGGAAATACAGTGTAATCAGAAATATTGTGTACCGAACAGTAAGCATTAGAAACTATGATTTGTTCATTAGTTGTTAGTACAAGGTCATCATTTCTCCATTTATTCTGGTGTTTCCTGACTGGTTCTTTGTGGATGCATGGGGGGGCAGTGGTCAACAGTGGGCACCACTGAACCATTCCACAAAGGGCACCATTTCAAATAAGGCTGGACCTGATGGTTGGCATGGCAGAAGGGGAAAATGCAGAAAAAAATATGAAGCTGCTTATGTCATAGACTGTTTTGTATTTGATTTAAGATGACTTGTGCTAGATCATTTCTACAATCCTTTCAACTCCTTTTATGTCCTCTCTATACTTTCTGGTGTTATTAGCAAAGTTGTGTATTAATGCCATCAGCAAATGACATTCATTACCTTCTAGACCTTCTGTAATATTTATATAGACAATGAAAAGGACTAGGCAATCTATGATTTCCTGTTGGGCCTTTTGGTAAACATAGTTTTATTTTACTAAATCATTTTACTCTTGACTTTTTATTTATTTTTTTTGTCTACTCAGTGTTTAAACAATGCCATCATCCTATAAGCAGTAGAAAGGCTAGATCATTTATTTGCTTTTTATTTAGAAAAATTTGCAAATGTCTCACTGAAATCGAAGTAATCAAGATCTTTATTTTTTTTTTTTTGGTGGCTCAGTATTTTTAATATTCAATCAAAAAGTCTACCAGATCTTCACAGGTTCACACTAAGCCATTCTTTTTGATCTGAAATGACTTAAGGCTTCCATTTTGGCAAAAAAGAGCTTTAAAATAGCCCTTATTTTAAATCTAGTACAGCACTGGCAAATCCTGCATTTTAAAATTAACCAATAAAATGCTGCAAAAGATAATACTAAATCAACTTGCAGTATTTTGAAGAACAACTACATGTACTAATGTTAAAACAAATAGTTCAATGAGCGGCTTTTGATATATGAGATGTATCAAGCCTTCTTTTTCCTTTTTAACATTTTTCTGTTGTTAGAAAACAACTTTTTCTGCCTAGTCTGATATATAATTCCAATCTTTAAATCAATTATACTTGAATGATGAACTTCTTCAAATTACTGCATTTTTATGTGGGAGCTGTTCATTCTGCCTGGACTGAGAAAAGCAGAAGACAGTAGAAGATTTGAAAGATTAATGATCTAATTTTCAGAGTCACTAGAAAAATTGACTGTTGTGGTCAATGAATAATATTTTGTGATGTCCTTGAGACAAGATTTATATATGTTAAACACTTAAGAAATTATGACTGAGAATAATAAGCAGTTGAGACATCAGAAATCAAATGGTGAAGGAAATATAAACAAAGCATCATTTTAAGTGTTCTTTTTCCTTCATGTGTCAACACAGAAACATCCTTATTTAATGCACTGAAGTTTTAAACTCGCTTCTGAAGGTGTTACACCTGGATATCCACTTCTTTTAATAATATACTAGTTTCAATGTGAACGCTAATAGCTTGCAAGTATCAGCCTTTAGCAAATGATAACTGGATTGGTGACATCTTGTAGCACTGAGTATAATATTTTTGTCAGTAGGCGTTTTAAATTGCTCATAGCTATAGGATGTCCTAAAAATGGACATGCCCAAGTAGCTGATTTTCTCACTCTGTTATTACGTTCAAATGCAATATTGCCATTCATTTAGTTTAATTAAAAAACTCATAAAAGTAATGGCATTACCCCTGCAGTAAGCTACTAAATATTATATAAAGCATATATAGAACAATATTTAATTAAGTAAATTTATATAGATTTTTTTGGGCATGAGATATGCAAAAAGGACTAGAGGTGGCAGTAACCTGTTATTGTGGTGCATTTTCTATCTGTGTAGGCACCTGCTAAATTAGGGTAAATTAATTTTAAGTGTGAAGTTCATAGCAAGTAATTACTGTAAGGGTCTTTGCAAAACTGGATCTGAAAGCAGATCATCATATACCATATATAATTATAAACACATCACACTAGGAACACGTGCACATTTACACACTTAGACTTACAGGTGTCTTTTGCGCGGAGTCTGTATGTCCTCCCTGTGGTCACTTGGGTTTCCTCCGGGTGCTCCGGTTTCATCCCAAAGACATGTTGTAGGTGGATTGGACGCACTAAATTGGCCCTAGCTGTGCATGTGTGTGCCTTCTGTGGAAGGTTGGGTGCCAGGCTGGCAACTCAACACCATAAAACTCCACTGCCAATCATGAGCAGACAAGTGATCTGCTGTGGCAACCCCTTACCAGGAAAAAGCTGAAAGAGGAAGAAGTATTCATCGCACACAGTTTCTACAGACATTTTCAATGCAATGGAATGCATAATGTTTATGTTGACATATACTGTTCACAGAATGAAATGCATAAATGGGCTCAAACATGAATATTATCATGTGCATATCACCGTCTTTTAGATGGCCAGTCATCCTAGGGGTAAAAACTTCTTCCCCCAGGAAAATTACATCATAATTGATGCTCTCTGCCAACATGGAAGGAGACTTCTAGGCCATTCAGATGATACTGTTTGGAAGAATGAAATCTGGATGGATTTCTTCAACATGATCAATACAGTTGGAGGCCACAAGTGATTCCATGAGACCTATAGATGCTGCTGCTTGGCCATGATTCATCATGCAGCCAACAAAGTGACACTTTATGAGAGATTGCGGGATACCACTGGTAGTGGACCACCACTGACTCCCCTGATGGATAACAATATTTCTGGCCTCACTGCATACAGCAAGAGGGGATAGATGCATTTCAAGTGGTGAGATTAATACTAGGTTTCCAGGATGGACATGTATGCATTTATTTCCATTACAGAGATGTATTAGGTCAGTCACTGCATATCGCTGTAGCATGCATATTCATCTATTGCTGTTTTTGATTTAGAGTGGCAGAGTTGAGCCATGAATATATTTCCACACAGGTTGAGCATGATGAATGTAAGTGTAATTACTTGTATTGGCTCATCTGAGTTATAGACAGAGCAGTGCAAACAACATTTATAATGTTATTTGCATTAATATTCACAGGTCCAATTACTTCAGACCTACAACATGAAATGTCAGGCATAAACATTACCTAGTTAGTGCCTCTGCCTTATTTCATGGCACTGCTGTTTGCTGTCATGTTGTCATTTCCATACCATTTAACACTGCAGGTACATCCAGTGGAGAGGCAAGCCATGCATTTTCAAATGCAGACAGCAACATTACCATAGCTTTCAACAATGTGTAGCACACATGATACCTAATATTTTTGTCAATATTTGTCAAAACAGGCCTATCTGGGGTACAAGGGCACCTTCCATCATCTGAGTATTTGCAGACAATATGATTGTGTTATATATGTGATATTGCCAGTATTTGATTTGCTAAATACATGACTGCTGTCTTTCTCTTTACTTTCCCACTGCGGGATCCACAGTACATCCCACGACCTCTGCACAGCATGAATCTGACAGTGGTTTGCTATTATGTATGTTTCATACCTGTCCTTGCTGTTAATCCTGTAGTTGACCTCCATTAATACTGTGTCCTTCTTATCATTCCTAGGTCAGTCTGCATCAGTGTCCTGAAATTCACAAATGACTGGTATGTGTATGTCACACATTCTGTATGTTTTAACTGTGTTCATCTGGTTAACAGTATAAATGATGTCAGTAATGCTGTTTTTTTTCTCTGCACTAGTTGAAGCTCATCCCAGTGCATTTTCCCTACACAAGTTGAAGCTCATCCCAGTGCAACACCACCATCTTCCCATGAGTGTTTTCCAGGTGTGTCATGTATGCTGGCCACATAAACAGATTGTATATTTACTTTATGTACATTACATGAAACATACATACAGTAGGCTGCAAGTGAAGTCATTAGTATTTGTAACATATATCTTTGATATCCATCATGTGATATAGGCATACTGTCCTGATCTGTGACTTTGTATCTTGTAGTACACCAATTGTCTGTATCACCCAGCTGTTCATGGTGTGTCTCAGCATGGTTGTATGGCTTCTGGCACAGAGGACCTTGAGTTGTTTGGAGAGTCCATCCAAGAGGTTGACAGTAATGTTGCAGCAGATGTAGCCTCAGATGTGGAGGTCCACTTGTCCAGCCATTCAGAGGATGCTGCCACAGTAGATGTTGAACAGGGTGAGGTCATTGACCAATACACTACAGCTGAGAGCACTGCTGCTGGTAGTTCCACACAACAACCAGAAACAGGGCATCATGGCAGATGTAGGCGAGCAGATGTTGTACAAAGCCAGGTGTCAGAGGGTGTCTGCCTCCTGCTGCAGGCAAATGAATGTTCACAGCAACAGCGTCATTCAAATGTCTGTGCACTTGTCCATGCCACAGATCATGTGGCACACCAGCTATGTGTCATGCATGAAGGACAAAAGCACAGGCATATTGGGATTATGGCTGTATTGGCCTCTCAGAATGAGAGTTTGCTAGCTGTGTCATGGTTGGTGGAAACCCTGGCCTCTTCTGTACCGCAGTCATGTCATAGTACCAGCAGGATTCTGTTTCTATGACTGTGATCAGTAGATTATAACCTGTGAGAGGCAGGGCACCTGTCTGCAGAACCAACATTGGCCATCAAGAATCACTGTCTGGGGTCCAACCTGCACAGTGTTCGACTGATGGCCATCTACTGAGGTCCCACCAGTCACAAGGCCTTCAATTCGCAGTCATGCTCCTTCAATTCAACAGGGTGTTGTACACCCAACCATATTCATTGCATAGCAACCAGGGAAAGATGTGTTTGTACATGTTTGTGGGGAGTTCAGACCATGGATTGAGATGTCATTGAGGACGTCTGAGACTGTGTTAGTGTGTGTCCAACAGTGTAGTACACAAAGATCTATATTATATCATCAAAGGATCACGTTTTTGAAATTTAATTTCATTGGAAATGCCATTCATAGAAGCCCCTCCCTAATTATATATACCAACTCTGAGATCGCACTATAGTGGGGAAAGGGCAAATTTCCTGATCCCTACTGTAATGCAGTCTCAGTCATAATGGTTTGACGAATGGCATGTTTGATAATGCTGTTTGATGATGTAATCTTTTGATGAAATAATAGGGACCAAGTACATATAGCTGGCTCATATCATTGCAACACCACTGTACTGTGATGTGTGTCTTCTGAAATTAAAATTCCTGCATTATTTCCTGCATGATTTCTCTTTTTTTCATGTTATTATATTGTGCAGATATGCATCAATGTTCAATCTGTATATTTATGTACATGTGGCTTGTCTTGATTCAAATATCTGGGTCAGATGCTTCTATGTTGACTTGGCCTGCACTGATGTTCACACCCTATGTTGACTTAATTCTGGGATGTCAACCTCAGACATTTGGGGATCTTGGGTAGTTCATCCACACCTGCAGCTGGGAAGCCAGCATGTGCTCTGGTTAGCATGTTGTGCAGCATGGCACACACCATCAAAATCTATGCTGCCTTCTCAGGTGTTTATTGCAGTGCACCCCCTGGATGTGTCCAGACATCTGAACCAAGCTTTCAATACACTAAACATATGCTATATGATGTTTCTAGTTGTTATGTCTTCTTTATTGTAGGCTTGCTGTGTAGGGTTTGATTGGTCATGGTAGAGAGTCATTAACCATAGCTCAAGTGGATAACAGTCAACTGTTGTGGGGAATAAAAACACTGCTGGTTATAATGGATATTCTTGTGAGGGGTATCCTTAACTTGCATGCTAGCTGTGTTCCTGTACTTACACAGTAGCAGTTCCCTCAGGTATTTCACCTTGCTGGACTGCAGCCCTGATCCACTTTCCTCCAAATAGCAGCATCATGGACTTCCAGGGTATGTTGTCATGATGTTTGTTATGCTGCTATCTGCTGCACACGAAACTTGGGAGTTGATGGATGGCCATCCCTTTCTGTTTATGTATTGGCCTGCTTCTGGATGTACTGGTGTTTTGATTGGTATGTGTGTACAATCTATTGCACTGAGTACACGTGGGAAGTCTGCAATGTTACAGAACAGTGTATTTCAGTTTTCTGCTGCATGGAGGTGGTTGGAAAATGTGCGTAAGTATCCACCTTGCTGCACATTGCTTCCAGAAATTTTGCCAGGATATGACTGGCAGCTGTCTGTGATAGTCAAAAAGCATCCCTCATGTATCTCTGGAGTGTCCCAGGTGCAAGTACACTCAGGCTGAGACACACTTAGTTTCAAGGGTGATGGGGTTTCCACACAGGATCTGTACAGACATGTGAGGCACAGATATTGCAGACAGCTTGCACCAGTTGTCTGTCTAGCCAGTATCTGTCAATTATTTGCTGGTCTGACAACTGGTTTAGTTGCAGCCTAACTCTGACTCTAGCTGGCTGTACTCTGTAGTATTTACTTGAACTCCTTGGTGTCTGGAAAGTATACACTGGGAATTTTATAAACAGAGTTGGTGTGGCTGTTTATTGTACTTAAGTTGCATTGTGTACACACAATGCGTTTTGGAATCAGACTGGCTTCCATGGACTACCTAATTATCACCATGAATACTTAAGTACTTGGGCTGCATTCTGCTTGTTTCTGAAATCACCAATCCAAAACAAGTACACTGAAGTCTTCCTTTGGTCTGTTGCAGCGTTGTCTACAAATAGCTTCAGAGAACATTATGAAATCCAGTGCCATATGTATATCCAGTGCCATATGTATGTATGTGTATATACATATATATATATATATATATATATATATATATATATATATATATATATATATGTATATATGTATAGATCTACTTCAGTAGATAGAACATATTACAAGTTTGAACCACATACGACCGAGACCATATGTTCAAACTTGTAATAGTTCGAACACAGAAGTAAAAAAAGAAAAAAAACAACAAAAAACAAAATTAAACATCTGTAGCAGGGGGGCTATGCCCCCTGCACCCCACTCCCCTCTTGCTTAAATATACCAACTTTGAGATCGCACTACATTCTGGAAAAGGGAAATCTTCCCGTTCCGCACTGTATGGAGATCTCCTTTTGGTCCGATCGAAAATTTACAAGTTCGAACATATGGTCTCGGCCATATGAGCTTCGAACTTGTTATATGTTCGATCTATTGAAGGGGACCCATATATATAATATATATATATATATATATATATATATATATATATATATATATATATATACACACATCTGCTTACGCATACATAGATATAAATATAGATATATCAAAAGTCAGGCATGGACTGAGGAGATTCTGGGTGTATGTAACAAACCATACAAAGCAGCAACAAAAAATAGCACCCAAAGTAGGCAATATCAAATAAATGCATTTAATAGACCACCAAAAGGGAAAACATTTCATTGTAAGAGGGGAAACCTGGTTTGCATTTTTTCATTGCTGATGGTCTGTTAAAGGCATTTATTTGATATTGCATGCTTTGGGTGTTGTTGCTTATATATATATATATATATATATATATATATATATATATATGGTTTACTATGACAATATTGAACCTGACTCGGTCGAATGATGTTATGATTGACCCATGTCAGCAAAAGTGACAATGTCGAACTCCGACATTGTCAAATATGTCTCAAATTTGACCTCGGAATGGGCTTTAACATGGGTTGAGATAGGGGTGAGATTTGTACTTTGACAATGTCGGGATCGACATTGCCACCGTTAGACCTCCGGACTTCATCAAAGTGGATTTGACCGAATCCACTTCAACATTGTCATAGTAAACCATATATATATATATATATATATATATATATATATATATATATATATGTATGTACAGATAGATAAATATATGGTCTTATTGTGTATAATCAAACTACTTTAATGTCGAATTGAAAACACTGACAAAAAGTTCAAACTTACACAATACTGAAAACAACAAATATTGAATGATATAATATTGAGAAAGGAAAACTCTTTCCTTTCCCAATATTAACACTCCCCCCTCCCCCCCATAACACTAGCCTCAAATTTGTCTGAATATTGGCAGCATTATGGGACATCTTTTATGAAGGTAAGGTGGTGGGTTAGGGTTGAGGGAAGAGGCAGTGATAGAGTTAGGGTTAGCACCTATTTCCTAAAAAGGGGAAGCTCCCTGAACCACTGTAGTAAAGCATATAAGACAGATGCCAAGATGCTGAAAGCATACTTATTGAAAATTAAAAAAGATTGAAACTGCACTAATTTATTTATTTATTTTTCATTTGTAAACTGGGTTAGTCTGTCTGAGCTTTTGGCTCATTTTCAGCAGAGACGCGGGGAGAAAAGCTCCACATAGAGACAAATAGTTACATAATACAGAAAAGAATAATATGAAGAGATAAATAAGTTTACAATACTACACTCTACGAGTTTAATACATAATGTGTACATGATTCAAAGTTAAATTAAACAATTTGGAGAAGAAAAGATAATTGGCAGGCAAACAAAGAAAAGACATTCAAACTTAAAATTCTATTATCTACTAGAAAAGAGTAGAGAAGGCAGGACATCCTTTGTAGTGAAGGTAATGTCATGGTAAAAAAGCATTGAGAAAGGTGGTAGGCTACCAGGGGAAGGGAGTGGGAATGAAAGGTGGTAGAGCAAGTTTAATCAGGGTTAAAGCAAGAGCATAACCAGTGTTTTTTAAGGTATAATTTGAGTTTTTGCTTAAAGAGAGCCAGGGATGGAATGGAAGTAAGTTCAGTAGGAAGATGATTCCAGTACTTACCAATGGTGTTGGAAAAAAGGGAGGCACCAGCACAGTTATTAGTTTTAGTTAGGGATACTAGAAGTTTATTTGAGGAGCGAAGTGAATTGAGGTTGGTATAAGGAGTAAAGAGGTTGGATAGTATTGGATTATTATTGGGATGGTAGAAAATCCTATGGACAAATGTAAGTTGGGAAAGAAGCAACGAGTTTTCAAGTTCAAGCCAGTGAAGCTGTTGTAGGTTTAGACAGTGATGAGTTCTAAACTGATTTCCGGTAACAAATCTAGCTATACTATTATAAGTGTTAGACAGTTTAGATAGATAATTTTTCTTTTGGTTAGTATAAATGGGTGATGCATAGAGAAGAGTGGAGGTCAGATGAGAGTGGGCAAGTGTAGCTTTGGCTGTAGGAGTTAAGAACATTCTGATTCTGTATAAGGAGCCCAGCTTTCTGTTTACAGTTTTAATAGTATTATTAATGTGATTATCAAAGGTAAAGGCAGTTATCTATCGTGACACCTAGCAGCTTGGTGGTAGAATCAGGTGATATAAGGGTACCATTACAGGAGGAAATAGAAAATTCTAAAGGGGGGGACTTAATAGTCGGCTTAAATAGGAGGAGTTTGGTTTTTTTAGCATTCAAAAGCAGGCATCGTTTTAAGAACCAAGACTCTACAGTGTTAAATACATTTTGTGTAGTTGTTTGTAGTTCAGAGATTGTTTTAGCAGAACAAATAAGTGTGGAATCATCAGCATATTGTATGCATGTGGCCTGGGGTATAGCTACCTGAAGGTCATTTATGAAAAGGGAGAAAAGAAGCAGGCCAAGAATAGAGCCTTGGGGGACACCAAGAGAGATCGGTAAGAGAGAAGAGAGTTTGTTATCCCAGAGGACTGCCTGTCTTCTGTTATTGAGGTAGGAAGTAAACCATTGAATAGACTTGGGTTCTAAAGACAGAGATTTCAGTATTTTTATGAGTAGGGGATGATTAACCATATCAAAAGCTTTGGAGAGGTCTAAAAATAGAGCTGATGATAAAGTATTGTTATTACGTTTTTTATTGATGCAGTCAGTGAAGGAAAGGAGAGCGGTGGTAGTACTATGAAACGGTCTAAAGCCATGTTGGCAATTAGTTAGTATGTTATGTTTATTTAGGTGGTTCATTAGCTGAAAGTGTACACATTTTTCCATAATTTTTGCTAGTGGTGACAAGAGTGCAATGGGCCTATAATTAGAGTACTCAGTCGAGCTACCTCCCTTGTGTAAGGGGGTAACATAAGAGATTTTCCAGATATCAGGGATGGTTTCTTCACTAATAGTTCTGTTTATAAGGATAGATATAGGATAGGCTATTTCATTTGCTGCTTTTTGAAGAAATTCGGATGGTAGCTGGTCAGCAGAGGGAGTGCAAGGTTTAAGTTTTTGGATACATTTTTGTATAAAGGTGGTAGGGATGGGTTGGAGTTTAAAGGTAGGACAATTGAAAGATGAGAGATCAGGGATGCTAGAATAATCAATGGAAAGGTGAGCAGCCAGAGAGTTAATAGTGTCAATAAAGAAGGAATTAAAGGCATTGGCAGTTTCATGGGCTGAATTACTGTCTGACCCGGAGGGGGGGGGGAGTTGTAGTCTGTCCAGGGCGCAGAAGTTTGTTTAGGTAAGTCCAGAATTTACGTGGATTGTTATGATTTATTTTCTAAAGATTACTATAGTAGTTTCTTTTATCTGAAAGTATGGCTTTTTTAGTACTGTTTCTCAGGTATCTAAAGGTTTGATGATCTGAGGGAGATTTAGTAGTTCTCCATTTTATCCAGGATTTGTTTCTAAGCAACATTCTTTGTCTAGCTTCTTTGGTTAGCCAGGGGGCAGGTTTAATTTTTACTCTGATGGTTCATTTTGGTGCATGATTATCAAGGATTGAAAGAAATTTGTCATTGAAGTATTTAACAGCATCTTCAAGTGGGAGAGATTTTAGAGGGTGCCAGTTACAGGCATTTAATTCTGTTTTAAATAGGAGAGGGCTACAATGTTTCTGACTTCTTGAGATTCTAAAGATTGTGGTATTAGAAGTATTACTCTTATACCTTATGATGTATGTTAAGGTATGATCACTAATGTCATCAGGTAGAGTACCAGCCTGATATGTTTGTTGAGGTTTGTTAAGAATCCAGTCCAATATACTTTCTTTATTGTTAGGTTTATTAATCCTAGTTGTAGTGTTTATTGTCTGAGTAAAGCCATGGAGATTAATATGAGTGGCTGGGTTATTTGAGTTAACAGAGGACCAGTCAAGATTAAGGTCACCTAGGATGATAGTTTCTTGTGGGTACATGGAAGATACCCAGTTAAGGATATTTTCTATAATAGTAGAGTTATTTCCAGGAGGTAGATAAATACAAATGATATAGATTGATTTATTAGGGTTTAGTTGCAGTTTAGAAATAAGGAGTTCAGCCTTGGTGGCTTCTTGTGAAACATAAGGTACTAAGGATACCTGAAGTTCAGCTTTAAATAGTAGTGCTACACCCCCACCCTTGCATGTATTGCGGTCAAGTCTAAGGATATTGTAGCCTGGAGGAATGAATTCACTGTCTTTAGTACAGGGTTTTAACCAGGTTTCTGTTAGACATAAGATATCAAAGCAATGATAGTCAATAAAAGAATGAAGGTGGGTAACCTTGTTGTTGATACTTCTGATATTAAGATGTCCTATAAGTAAAGAATTAGAGTCAGAGATTGGTGATGGCAGGGAGGAGTTTAAAAAAATTGGTCTAGTTTGAAGAGAGGTATTAAAGGGCCCTGGGTTGGGATGTATATCACCATCCTTAAGGGTTGAGAGGATAAATAGTAAGGAAGAATTAGAAGAGAAGCTAGAAGGGAATCTTAGTCGTCTTAGCACAAGGTAATTACATTTAATGTGGGTAAGTTGATGATATCTAGCCAGGAGGTAGGAAGAGGTAGATGTAATATTTAATTTAGTTTATGGGATGAGAGATCTGAGGCTGTTTGTTTAAAAGAATAATTAATGTCAAAATTAGATTTTTGTTCATAGGATGTGAGGAGATATGGTAGTCAGAGAAGTAAAGAAAGAGTAAGTAGGAGTAATGTCTTAGCAAAGATAGATTTAGTTTTAGGGGTCTTGGATAGATTTGTACTAGATTTGAATGACATATTGTGGGGATGAAAAAAAGGTACTTTTAGTGCAGGAAGGTATATAAGTACAGAAGGTAACCAATAGTATAAGGAGTGAGAGAAGGTAAGAGTTGGAAGGAGTAAGTTAAGGCTTTGTGGGTGGGCAGGAAAACAAATTAGAGAGTATTAAGGATAGTGAGAGAGTACAGAGGGGAGGACTTATATAAAAGGGTGGTTAGCTGGGATCGGTGTAATATGGGAGGAGGTGTGGTTTGTGAGGTATAAGAGTAGGAGCACGTGGGGTGGGTGGGATAAGGGGGTAGGAAGTGGAGCGAAGCGGGGTAGAAACAACTAGAGGAGAGAGCATAGTCAATCAGCCCAGCATGAGAGCTGTATAATTTAAACTGCTATGCACAAAATCAAATAATAGTCAGGAAAAGATTTTGAAACCAGTTACATATCCCTTAAAATGAGTAGTACCAACTTGTTTTAGAGTTTAGAAAGAAGGAATATCCAAATAGCTAGTTGAAGATATAAGGGAAATAGAGTAGAGGGGATCTTTTAGACAGACTAGTTAAAGTAGGTTAGTTTGGAGCTGAATCACAAAAGGAAAATAAACAGTCAACCAAAAAAAATAAAAAAATAACAACCTGCCACTGAACTGAGACACACTTTGTCTGAATTGTGGTGCTGTTTGGGAAAGGATTTTTCATATGGTAAGGTGTAGGGCTAAAGTTAGCGGAAGGGTTAGTGAGCCAAATTTATTTTATTTTAAATGTGTTAACCAGGGTACAGCACTAATCCCATTTGGACCCATTTCAGTCTCAGCCCAGATTAGCTAATTATTAGGGTTAGCATGCATTATTAGAAATGGGCAAAGGGGTTTCACCTCCCTGTGCCACCTTACTAATGCATGCTACCCTTAACCCTGCCCCATCTCCAACTCTACAAATTACCTAATGCAAAACCTGTTTCCTAACAGTACCACTAAACTGGCACTCATAAACACTGCACATATACAACTAGGTGCACCTCACTCAAAACTTAATTTATCACCCTTTCCTATTCCTAACTATAACATTAACATGCAAACACACACACACACACACACACACACACACACACACACACACACACACACACATGCCCACCCCAAATTCCAAAAATTTCGGTATATCTGAGTTTCAATACTAACACAAAATCCCACTTAGAGTAAATGCAAGGATACCTGCTATAAAAACAAACTCTTGATCTTCCTCCTTCCATTAACTGCTACTCTTAGCAAAGTGCTTTCAATAAATTAAGAGAGCAGCAGACTCTGCTGAGAAAGAACTATACCATTGCAAATATGTTTGTATGTATGTGAATGTGTGTGTGTGTGTGTGTGTGTGTGTGTGTGTGTGTGTGTGTGTGTGTGTGTGTGTGTGTGTGCACGTATGTGTGTACCTCAAAAATACAAGCATAGGAAATGCAAATTAATAGTTTTCTTATTTTAGCTAATTAAAAACTCAAGGAAAATACATGTTGAAGTATGGATAGTTATAACTAATGTATGTAATCAGTATTATTGCAGGTATGCGTGTGTGTGTGTGTGTGTGTGTGTGTGTGTGTGTGTGTGTGTGTGTGTGTGTATGTGTGTGTGCATACACACACACACACACACACATATATATATATATATATATATATATATATATATATATATATATATACACACACACACACACACACACACACACATATGCACACACACACACACATATATATATATATATATATATATATATATATATATATATATATATATATATATATATATATATATATATATATATATATATATATATATATATATATATATATATATATATATATATATATATATATATATATATATATATGTCTGTGTGAAATTAGCTAGCTAGCTATGTACTGTAACGCATGTATCATATTGCTGAGGAACAAAAACTGTGCTATAGTTATTTTAAAGAATTTGTTAATATGTTTCTCATTGCGAGAGTTATGTTTATAAGGCCAGTGCACTTCATTTAGATCACTACCAAATGCTGTAGAGGGTAACAAATCTATACATTAGCCTGCAAAATATTTAAGGATTGTGAATTCTCTATGTTGTTGCTTGGCTTCTTATTCAAGTTGCAAGGTGAACATTTATCATATGTTGCAGTGGAAGGAAGCAAGCAATGGTATAAAATATGGTCAGATAAGGACAGGCGTATGATGAAAAGTAAAAACAATGAAGCAGAAAAGGAATTAATAATATAAGAGGAGATAAACATGAACGGGGTGAGAGGAAGCAGATGCAAAGGTCATTGTTTATCATAATCTATGGATGAATGGAAGGGATCACTGCTTGAACCTCTATTTACTAAATGCTTAGTGTATCACATTGAATACAGACCATGTAATATGACACAAACCTTCTTATTTTTAATGTTAGAATATTCCATTTTATGGGTACAGCTTTGATAAATTTAATGTCACTGCTTATAAAGTACGTCCTGGGGTTATGGGTGGAATTCTAGCTGCAGACTACTTTCTCTGATTGATTTCCATGTAAGTGCTTTCACCAAACTGTAGACAAATCATTTATATGCTAAGTAGGTATGTGAATTGGTCTTTTGCAGTTTATTGTTAGCCTTGACCTACGCCCCTATTCCAAAAGAGAAGGTGTAATTAATATATAAATATGTGTGTTTTGTGTGTGTGTGTGTGTGTGTGTGTGTGTGTGTGTGTGTGTGTGTGTGTATGTGTGTGTGTGTGCCCATGTGCATGTGCTCGTGCGCGCACACATGTGTATTTATGAACATAAGCAGATATGGAAAGAGCATGCAGTCTTCTCCACAGACAGTGAATGGAGGCTAGGACTGAACCCCAAATCCTGGGGGTTCTGACAGGATTCCTTTTAATGGTAAACATAACTTGAATATAGCTTGATGGATTTACAAATTATAGCCATCCTAGCTTAACAAAGAAATGACTGATCTGCATAGATTGCTGTATCCATGGCACACTGTGCTATTAGATTTTATGCAGTCTTGATCTAACTTAATAAACACTATGCTGGCAAATGACTGCTTATGATTAAGCATTGTGTTGATTTGATTGTGGCATCAAATGTAAATAATCATTTTATTAAGTATAATGATACGGCTTCCTGTCCTGATAACTGTTATGATTATTAACACCTCTGCCATCATCAGACTGTGTGGGTTCTCATGAGCACTTTTTATAACTATTGCTGCATTGCTTTTTTTACAGTAATAACACTAGTACACTTCCAATAAGTTTCACTATAGTTTTTGTATTATATTACTGATATGTTACATTTCCATCTGTCAAGCACAGACTAAATACTGCCTGCATCTCTGCTAGATAAGTTGATCTGGCTTTGTGATCCTGTCATCAAGCAGAATGGAATGTTATTGGATTCACATTTTGAAGAGGAACTGCTATGCATTTTTACACATTTGCATTCTTAACTGCATGCTTAAGAGTATAGTACTTCAAGCATATTTCATATTTTTTAAACATTATTACAACTATAATATATATTTAGATTTAACCAATCATATCCATTAACTTTCAGACAACAATTGGGTCTTTGGCGAATCTTTAATATTAGTCTCAGAACATTCCAGAATTTTGGAACTTTTTGGAAACTCAGAACTTTCTAGAACCTCAGAAATATCTGGAAAGGACATTTTATTGTTTGACAGTGAATTAGTAAAGCCACACGCACGTTCCACAGGACAGTCATTATAAATTTTGCAGTTGCTGTGATGCATCTGGTAGGATTTTCTGGAAATGACAGTACAGTCTCTTGTAGTGAATCTGGGACATTGTATCTTCTTCAGGATGATCACCTGGAGGTTTTTTTTTTTTTAAGTTTCCTGTAAGTCTTGTACAATCTTTTCCCTTTGTATACCCTACCAGCCTATTCTTTTCTTCCAGAGGCAAGAGCTGGGCATCTCTAGAGTGGGTGAGGGCCAGGCAGCCAATCAAATGGAATAGTCATATGATCGCAGATTGCTGGCATTACTTTGTGGGCAATTGAGGTAAAGTGGAGAATGGGAATTTTCCCTTTACTCACTGTTGAGCTATCTTGGAGCTAGTTTATATAAACAGTAGGTGGTATGGGGTGTGGCCCTCCAGAGGGTGGTACAGGAGACCTGGTCCCCTGAAAAAACTAAAACAAAGCATTTTTTTTTTGCTTTTTTTTCTATATTTTGATTTTCAATAATTTTAGAACTATTATGTAACATTTGGCTTTTTGTGTGTTAGATTATACACTCAAAATATATAATATAGCTACTGATATATATCTTATATTTAAAATGCATCATTATTCACGAAACAGTAGTAGCTAAAATTTAAAAAAAGCTTATGAATGCATTTGACAAAATGCTGCCTCAGAGGTATATCTGTTTGTATTTAGCTGGCATGGATTGGGGGAGGGTAGGCAATAGACATGTATTTATTTATTTTCTTACTAATTCTTCTAACTTGCCTGCTGGGGAGACTAATTTTCAGTAAAGTCACAAGATGTACAATATAACAAAAGTGGAAGAAATAGAAGTAAGCAGGCATAAATGAAGAATGGTGATGCACTGAAACAGTATAAAACAATACAGACATATTTGGTAGAATTCAGTGTGAAGCTTCTTTTTAGAGAAACAGAAATATGGACATTAGTAGATTACAGAAGACATAAATTCATAATGTAGTGAAACTGTACATTGCATGGTACTATAAAATGAATTGGTGGAATATGGTGGCTAAAATCCTTTCTTTCTGGTTAGAGTCATAAATGGCAACAAGAAATAGCAGAAAAGTGAAGAAGTGCATGAAGAAAATATTTTCTTTCTGTGCAATTTAAGTAACAACAGATAGCAGATAGAGAATAAAAGAGAACATCATAACTGATAATAGAATGCAATTTGTGTTGATTGGTCAGAGTTCATGGACAGTGAGATGCAGAACAGAATAAATATACCCATTACATGTTAACCATTATGGAGGAAAGGGTTTTATAGCTTTGTGGGGTGTGTAAGAGAAGGTAGTGTCTAACATGTCCATTGAGAGGGAGTTTTATCCTTAGCATGGTATTTAGGTCATGATATAAATACCAACTGCTTGGTAGTGAAAGGCAGGAAGAGAGGAAAGACCGCAACCAAGTTGAGTATAGGAGTCCTGAAGGTACCAATGCAAGTAATGAAAGTTTCCAGACTGTCAGGAAAGTTGTCCATACAAAGTTAATGCAGAGTGTCATTGGATGGTCTAAAATGCTTTTGTTCTATATCCAAGAAGGGGTGGAGATGTTTATAAGACATTCAGGAAATAATAATATAATAAGTTTGGGGTGAATATTTTTAAGTTGACATTTCTGATGCATTTTTATACTCTGTATAGTTAAACTGACAGTTCTGAGGCACTATTTATACTCTGTATAGTTAAAGTTTTCATGCAATATTTTTATGATGCTTCTGGAAGCACGTATTTTTATATCCTTCCTTGCTGTTCAAACAGGAGTACCCCAAGGCTCCATACTTGGACTGCTCCTTTTCAACATTTTTACCAACAACCTACATTCATCTTGTAGTCTTTCATCTGTAATATAATATGCAGACGACTCAACTCTCTTATCTATCTTCAGTACTATCTCTGAACTGCACAAACTAACGCAGAATTAATTTATCTCTGTTGAAAAATGGCTCAGAAGTAATCAACTAATTCTTAACCCAAAGAAAACTCATCTCCTTCTCTTCCTACCGCAGACACTCTCTCACCTTAAATCCAGCTTTTCTCTTTCCTTCCTAGATGGCACCAGTATCGCCCCTGCCTCACACACCAAACTCCTTGGAATAATAATTGATGACCGACTAAAATTTGACTTGCACATACAACAGGCCATCAAAATAACCCACAAAAAACTTGGACTACTTTATAGGAACAAAAAATTCCTCACTACTGTCACTAAACGCACTCTTGTGCAGGCATTTCTCTTACCTAGTTTTTTATATGCTTCCCCCATCCTTACCAAAATCCAAACTACCTTAGTGCAGAAACTGGAACAAGCATACAACAAAATTGCCAGATTTATTCTAAACCAACCACTCTCATCACATCACTGCCTCTCAGTAAACAAACTAGCGGCTGGAATCTCCACACCTTCTCCTACAGTCACAACTCCACACTACCTTTTCCATACTCAACAGCCCCTCTACCTGCCCTGCTCTCACCTCCCATGTTATTCTCTACTCTTCCCCCGGCCTCTCCTGAGTGCTGATCAGCATCTTCTCTCAGTTTATAAACCCAAAAGGAATATTGGCAAACTACTTTACAAACTCTCTGTTTCACTAAATTGGAGCAAACTCCTTCTCCATATTAGATCCAACCTTTCCTTTCCCTGTTTTAAAAAGGAGCTTAAATCCCACCTACTAAACTTGAAATTATGCCCTTGCCTTGACCACATGTAGTTTTAGTCTATCCTACTGTATAACCTGTTGCATCTTCTAACTTTCTTTCTGTTTTGTAACTTCTGCTTAAACTAACCTCCTAAACCCTCATCTCTGCTACTATAGCCCTATTATAGCCCCCTCTTTTCTCCCCTCCTCCCATTTTCCACACTATTTATCCCCCCCACTTCCTATCAATGTCTGTACATTTTCCTTCTTTTGAACAACAATTATCCTTTTATTTTTACTCTTATATGTAGTAAATTTAGACCGCTGCTATCAGTGCAACCCTTAATGTTCATAATTGTTTCTTTTGTTTTTCTCTTTATAATTAATTTCATATTTGCATTGTTGTTTTTAATAGTTTTTGTCCTGTATGTTTATCTTTGCTTATGCTTGCTGGGCTCTTTCCCCTTGGGTCTCCACTGAAAATAGGTTACTTACTACCAATGCAATGCAAATAGTTAATAACCTTTCCTTTTTTACAATTAATTTGCATTGTGATTGTTTATGTAATATTTATATATTGTCACTTTATCTTTACTTATGTTTGCTGGGGCTTTTTCCCTCAGATCTCCACTGAAAAGGAGTTGTTTGCAAACTCAGTTGGACTAACCCAGTCAACAAATGTGAAATAAAAAAATAAATAAATAAATATCATGGAGACTTGACTTAGCAAAAAAATAGCAGGTTCTACTTTCGGGGCACAGCTAGTGTATCTTAGCTTGGAATGAAAGAAGGCACCAATCCCACTTTCTATCAACGTTAGACACTAATGAATAAAATACTGTCCTCATCCTCTATATGAAGCTATTTATTACTAATAACCAGTAACAGGCAACTTAGGAATTAACAAAGCACTGTTCAGATGGTTTCCTTATTCATTTAATTATTTAACTTTGCTTTTTTTCACACAATGTAGTTATAAAATCAGTCATGATATGCAAACAATCATACACATATCAGAGAGGTGTATTAACTGAATATAATTCCAGAGAATGACAGGAAAAACTTATGGGATTATGGACCATAAAAAATCATTTCTTATTTACTGTTCACATGTTAACAATGCTTTTTCTTTAGAGAGATTGCTCTGTATTACTCCCAAAGTGCAGAATATTCACAGTGTGGGATAGCTGCATAAAAAACAAGCATGTTTGTATGAAGTAAATAATCTCCAAAACTTAACTTCATAAAATAACAGGAGCAGCTTGCTAAATTATTATGTAGTACTCCCTTTCATTATTTAGAGCTTGAAGATTTTTATTCACATGATGTTAAATGGGGGAAAAATCATATTAAGCTGTCTTACACAGAAGTGAAGAACCAGAGACCATCCTTGTCCCACAAGGCAAGACTGTTCTTGCCTTCAGCCAATAGCACTAGCTGGGTGAGTCCCAAGTCAGAGAATCTGCCTGCAAGTCAGGGTTTGCTGGAGTTGTTTTTTCCAGAAAGAGACTAACAATTGATAACATGTCTAGCAGTAGTCTATAATGAGTTGACAATCTCTCATTGATTTTAGTTAGATTAAAAGTTATCTCTAGGCAGCAATGTAACAAATGTTCTTGTTCACTGCCTTCCTATTCTCAGATGCCCATCAGTGCACAAAATGTTTTCCCAATGTGCACTTCCATTTATTTGTACAAATGCGCCATACAGTGCACATGCCAATGATAACAGGCAATGTAATCAGTCTATCAGTCAATTAACATTTGGTGGCACACTAATTTTGCAAATGCTCTGAATAGCACAGTATAGTAGGATTAGAGCATTAAAAACAGAACATTAAAAGGTCACCATCTTGGGGGGGGGGGTCATGGCCAAGATGTCCACAGTGTAGCAGCATTTTTTATCAGCTCTGTCTTTCAGACCTTTTTTTTTACAGAAATTTAAAAACATACCTATCCTAATTTTGGATTTTTTGTCATAAACTAATTTTTAGACTATATTAGGATAATATATAAAAAATGTATAATTATTAAATTTTCCTGCCAAATACTACTAAGGAAACTTCAGCATCAAACCAACATGAGCTACAATAAAACTTCTCATCAAGAATCATCTTTTAAAAAAGAACTTCAGTCATTAATAACTAACCTACAACAACTTTCATCAAAACTAGATAAAATGGATATGAAAATAGACAACATTAAGGAGAAATGTACTCAACAAATGGATCTTATTCATGATGACCTTACCCAAGCAGATATCCGGAATAGAAACAGCTTTAAATGATATAGACAGCAGAACTCAAGAAAATGAGCATAACATTGAATTTCTATTAAAACAGAACACCCTTCTTCAATCAAAAGTGGATGATCTTGAAAATAGATCACGAAGAAACAACATAAGAATATTTGGCTTACCTGACAACATAGGAGGAACTGATATGGTGAAATTCCTCTCTTACTGGATTCTTGAAGCTTTGGATCTTCCAGAGTCTTTTTCATGTGGTATCGAAAGAGCACATAGATCCTTGGTAACAGCTAAAAATAACAAAACGAGTATTACTAAGTCTGTCATTATGAAATTTCTCTCTAAGCATGACAAAGAGATGGTATTAAAGACAGCTTGGGCAAAATCACCAATCAAAATAAAAGATAAAGTAATTAGATTTGATAATCTCCAGGATTCATGAAGCTTGCACCATGCGCCAGAGTAGCATCAGTGATCTAGCGCCAAATATGGCCACCGAGCGATTCAGGTAAGAGCTGTTTCCACTTGCACTACCAGCGTACGCCAGAGCTGCACAGCTCCTGGCACATGTATGCTAATTACCCCATGCACAGCAGTGTAGCATGCAAATTAAGGTGTGAAAGCCCCACACACACACTTGTGTATTCTCAGACACTCTGCACCATTGGTGTATACAGACAGGGAACTTTTAATATGTATATGTTAGGGGCCGCCATAGCTTTGATTCACCAGCATGTGTTGGAGACTGACGGTGGTGTGGAGGATGATGCTGACAACCATCTCAGGCACCAGAGGAGGAGAAGAGTGTTCAGACCCAGGGTATCCTACCAGGGTCTACATGATCTGGAGATAGTAGAGAGTTACAGGGTGGACATGGACATCATACAGCAACTTGTTGAGCTGTGCCGGCCATGCCTCAGAGCCAGAAGTAACAGAGGGAAACCCATCCCAGTGGACACGAAGGTGTGTGTAAGCTTGAAAATACTAGCCACAGGTACCTTCCAAAGGCCAACTGGGGATATCATGGGGATCTCACAGGCATCAGCATCCAGGGTACTCCACCAGTTCCTGGATGCCATGTTACCACATGCCAGTGAGCACATATACTTCCCCCAAATGCAGGAGGAGTTGGCCAGCAATATGTGTTTCTTCCACCATATGACAGACTACCCAGAGGTACTGGGTGCAATAGACTGCACGCACATAGACATCAAGTCACCACCCGGTGAGCAGGGTAGGCGCTACATAAACCGCAAGGGATTCCCCTCCATCAACTGCCAGGTCATGTGCAATGCCCAGGGCATTATCATGGATGCGTGTGCTGGCAGCCCTGGAAGCTATCACAACTCCCACATCTGGCATGCCTCACAGCTGTATCAGGTATTTGACAGGGGGGACATCCCATATGGCCACCTGGTGGGAGATGCTGGCTATGCACTGGAACCGTGGATGATGACTCCCATCAGAAATGCACACACAGCCACGCAAGAACGCCATAATGAGGCACACGCAGAAACCAGAATCATCATAGAGCTCGTGTTTGGGATGCTGAAATCATGGTTCTGTTGCTTGGACATATCTGTTGGAGCCTTGCAGTACTCTCCAGGAACATGTGCCCACATCTTCATAGTATGTGCCATGCTACACAATATGATCCTGCGGAAACAGTTGCAGCAGGGACAGAATGGTGAAGGCCGTCACAGCCCACCGCCATTGCCAAGGGACCCACAGGCACAGGGGGACTCAGACCATGAACATCCCAGTAGGCAGATGGAGGTGTGCCCAGTATGCCCATGCCTTGGCAAAGAGGGAATGTATAGCACACACACTCTGACAGTGTATGCACTCATGGACTGACACCCTTCTCCACCTGCACACACAGCAAACATGGATGGCACACATACACGACCACCTGTAAATTGTCATGTATAGGTGGTCTACTGTGTGCATCCTACATAGGTAGCCCTCAACTATTGTACACACAACCACCATTGGCACAAGGTAAGTCAATATCTGAACAGTAAATTAAGCTATCAGCATGTGTCAATACTGTATGTGCAGGTTCATAGATACATAAGTAGGTACATGCCCAACTGCCAAAGCCACTCATAAACATAGGCAAAACGTGTCTGCTGTTGCCACCCCATCTATTAACTAACTGTCCCTCTGTGGAGCAGAACCACTTGCGGGATCCCTGGGGTGTAGCTACTGTTCACCACCCAATCTGCAAGGATTCCCCGGAGTGTCAGTGAGGGGTTTTGTATAATGTAATCAGGGATGTAGTTCTAAATAATGGGGAGTATCCCTGACAGGAATCTTCACAGATGTGTACATGCTATATAGTATACCTTAAACACAGCTTGCATATATAGGTAGTTCTCTGCAGAATAATAAACATGTGGAACACACAACCACTGAAATGTGCATTAATCACCCTTGCATTACCAGTGCCTGCTCTGAGAGGTAAGATATCACTGCCAGGATTAGAACACGCAACCATGTACACATTCATCACAATAACATACCACTAAGCTACCTGAGATGTACCAACGGCAGTTGTGTATACTGACAGGATAAAACACAAAAGGCAGGAATGTGTTGAAATAGGACAAACTGGCATATACCCAATGAAAGGTGTATGCTATATATATACATCATATATATATATATATATATATAGAGAGAGAGAGAGAGAGAGAGAGGGAGAGAGAGAGAGAGATATATGTCGATATATATGGGGATATACATATATATGTAGATATATAGATAGGTTAACAACATCTACATAACCATGGAGGTACATATAAATGGGATACCTACATCATACCGACTGCTTTACATACCGACGCGTGTAATCCCGAGACTTAAGGACCGAAAGAACACAGTACCGAAACACCAGATGCGCAAGATGTAATCTCACGATGTTAATGGACAGTTAGTCAGTGCTTCTGGTGTTGCAGTTCGGGTAGGTTACTGTGTGTAAGTGTGTTTCTTAGGGCTGTAGTGTGTGTAAGTGTGTGTTCTGTGTGTGGTGTGTGTTCTTGGGAGACTGTAATGTGTGGTTGTGGGTTAGCTTTGTGCATCTGTTTGCGTGACCTAGGATGTAGAATATTAAAGTAGGGGGTGGTGTGGAGGGCACAGACACCTACATGGGGGGTGTAGGAGGGCTTGGTCACCTGCTCATACATAGTGTAGGATGGTTTGTTTGGATGTGTTGGGTAGCAGTGTGTCTGTGTGTGCATGTGTGTGTTCCATGTTCGTGTTACTTTCGCGAGTTACTGTCGATGTCAGTAATGTGGGGTATGGGAGTCTGGTCCCAGTACTGTGTGCGTCGGAACACTGTGGTTTCGGGATTCCATAGGTCTCCCGTACACAGCGGTTGAAGTGTTCATATATGTGTGTAACATGGACCATAGCAATCACACATTCCGCCACTACCAACCTTTATGAACAAAGGATATGGAGAGTATTTGCCTATACACTATTACAAATATGTGCTATGGACATGAGCCAATGATAGTGTTACCACTTGTCCCACTTTGCGAGGGACACTTCCTCTTTGGGCGGTTGTTTCCTGACCAAATATATTAAATGTGGCAAATGTCCTGGGTTTGTAGAACATATTTATGTCCCATATGTACTGTAATAGTTGTCTACAATAGTTATTTCTGTATCTAAAATACCTACATGTTACAGGAAACAAGATAAGCAACTAAACTGCTACAGGAATAAGCTTATATTTAGGCAGGAAAGGAAAGTTCTATCCCTTGTACTGACCGTGGGTTTGTGTCAGCCTGTAAAATCAGATGTGTGTCCTGAAAAGGTCCCACTAAGCCATATGAAAAGGTGGCAACCCTAGCCAAAGAGAGTCAGTCACCAACACAACTACGACAACTGCAAATACCTATGACAGAAATACACAGCTATCATGTAGCAACACGTTATTACATTCAGATGTATTACCAAAGGGATTCAAGGACTAACATCACCTGCATGCTATACAGGAACCACATAACAATGCCTTAATGAATCAGCCTGCAATTACCATTGTATTAGTCCACAAAAGGATAGGTGTTCAAATAGGGAAGGAACCCTCACGCACATAGCGATTATGTATAAAAGCAGTTCCTACACACCTGCATCTGTTAAGCACACCCACCATCATCCCCACACCCAAACATATTACAATACAAACTTTAATAACATCACAAATCATTCACATACTGTACAACATCTGCAGAAGCCTTAACATACCTTGTCAGAGACACACTAACATGGCCCTATGTGAAATAGCTGCTGTTATACAATGGAACAGCTGCTGATGTAACAGGGTTTGTTTTCACTACTCCTGTTTCAGAGGGTTGTGCGTACACTGGGATGTGTTAGCAATTAGTGAGTAACAGCACAGTATGCTACACTTGTACACCAAATCAAGGATGTCTGGTGAGCACACTGTACACCACATAACAGTTCATGCATAGCCATTTAGCTTTGAGCTGGCCATACATCTTTGCCAGACTTAAACATCTGCAGAAGTATCAGGTGCAAACAAACCCTGCATAAGTTGCACTGTTCGGAAATATAACAGTTGTACTCACATGTAGAACTAAATCATCTAGCCATTACACACAGTCCACGGGAGTCATAAAGCTAATATATCTCTGTGCGTCTCTATATAGCTGTTGAAATATATTGCAAAAACACATCTAGGCCGTCTCCCTCAAAAGTAAGGCAAACGAACAACACCCAAAAGGAGTGCTCAGTTATACACCAATATTGCCATGGTATCTGCTAATGGAGTAACTGCACAGCTGATGTGCATCTAATTAACTACTTTGGAACAGCAATTGGTGGACAGGATACCACATGTTACCGATATGTAACTAGAAAAGGATGTGTTATCACACATTCAAACCATCCGTATATACCAGCGGAACGTTACAAAGAACATTGAAACACAAACCGAAAAGGATTGAATCAACAGTTAACAACACCTCGGGTTACTAATAAGGTATGTAGAACAGTCAGTATGTCTGTGTATGTAATACTTTTCTGTAGTATTTAAAGTGCATGCAATCCATGTAGTGGAAACAGTTATCTTGTAGTGATGTATTGTTGAGCATAGTAACACTTGTAGTATTTGTGTGTACTGCTGTAGGTCACAAGGCAAACACTGCATACACCACAAGGGATGCTATATAAGGGCTTTGAACAGAAACACTCCTCACTAGCCGATGTCAGTGGCAGGGCTGGTCCAACAAGTATGTGCTATAACAGGGGATAGTATATGTTGATATATTGTAACTGTAGCCATATGTATGGGTGTATTACTGAGAATAACATGTGGAAGGTTGGGCCACTGTGCAATTATGATTTGCATTGTGGGATATTGTGCCAATAGCTGTGTAATGTACAGTATTGTAGGCAGATATGCATTACAAGCTACATAGCATTACTGTAATGTTAGGCAAACATTAGTTATTTCAATTGGCATTTACAATACACAATAACAGGATACATATGTCTTTTAGTGAGCTGACAGTTTATCAGCATGATAGCAAAGTAAAATGGAAGAGCTATTTAACTATCCATGCACATAAGACATGTAATATGTGCAAAAGTAGGTACTAGGCTGTCTTACCAATGGTATCTGTAAGCCTAGCTAGCATGTGTTGGCTTTCGCCACCCCCATAGGTTGGTTCCCTGTGCCTCTGGACAGCAGAGCCAATAGTTCCTGTGTCTCTGTCCAGCAGAGCCACTGCAGTGATCCCCGGGGTACATGTCTGTCTCCCATCCACACGCCAAGGTTTCCCTTGAAGAGTGCTCATGAGGGGCCCTGCCTGATGTACATTGGAATCATGTTCCAAAGCATGGGGGGTGTCCGGGTCAGGAATCTATCCATCCAGCATGTTCTACTCATCGTTATGGTTAGGTGTATATCCCTACAGCATGTGGTTCTCAGGGGCTTCTGTTTAGGTGGAGCATATCCAGCAATACAGGGTTGTATGTCAAGCAGAGATCACCTGTGAGTATGCGGTATGCAACTGAGTACAGCTGGAGTTTCATCAGTTGGGCTGCATAGGTCATCTGTTTGAGGTCAGTAATTCTCTTGGTGTGGTACTGGTGTGGTCTTCCAAGCTGTTGCAGTTGCCCTGTAAGGTATATCCCAAATGGGGTGTTATATCCTTTAATTGGTCTAATATGACATGTGTAGAGTCACAATGGCCCCTCTGATCTGTATGCGAACCCATTAGAGATTGGGGGGCCATGTAGAAGGATATTTTAACCACCTTGACATTATGGGTATCGAAGGAGAGATTGCTATCTACTGGGGTTCCCGGATCCCGTATTAGTTTTTCTGTATGTAGGGGACTAGCACCTATGTGGTAGTCCGTGGGTAATTAGTTATATCCAAAGGGGATGACTATGCACTTTTAGGCATTCAGCTTGACGCAATGATATTAACACCAGGTATCCATCTCAGTGCGACCCTTCCAGAGGGTGTCTGTAACAGCTGGGGAAACAATTATGTCCCCTAGTTTGCAGTAGTCTGCAAACCTTTTCAGCCAAAGCCCTCCTGTGCTTGTCTGTACATCAGAGACGTATATACCGAACATTAGGGGTCCTAGGATTGAGCCCTGTGGACGCCAGTTGTAACTGGTTTACAGTTGGACCTAGGGTATGCAATTCCCACTGTTTGGGTTCTGTCCGTGAGCCACTTTGCAAACCGTCATATGACGTAGGGGTTAATGTTCAGGCGGATGGGTATGTTGATAATACTAGAAGGAGGAATGGTGTTGAAAGCCTATGAGAGATCTAGGTAGGCTATGTGGACATCCTTACCCTCATCTAATGCCTTGGTAACTGTCTCTAAGAAGTCCACCAGGTTTAGGAGGCATGGTCCACCCTTAACAATGCCAAACAGGGAGGGGTCAAAGGTTTGGAGGTACCCAATGTCTCTGCGACGGTGATCCATGATGTGCACTTTGCAGACCAGGCTAGTCAGGCCGGTAGGGAAATAGGTCCCGTGGTCCGTTGTGGTGCCACCTTTGTGGAGTGGGATAACTGTTGCTGTGCACCATTCAGGGGGCACTATGCCCAATGTGAGGCTATTATTGAACATGGTGTGTAGGTGGGGAGACAGTGCAATCTGAAGTTCATGTAAAATGCAGCCTGGGATGTTGTCCGGTCCCATGAATGCTGTGATATTGCCTTTAGAGTGTGCAGCTTTGAGAGAGATCTGCCAGGATGTTGCCAATATCAATTGTTTCTGTAATGTTCGTGCCTTTGTGCTGTAACTCAGGGCAGATCTGGTTGTTGACATTGAGATATGTGACATAGCTATAGAATGCTTTGTGGTTGTTGTTGGTATTAGTTGCATTATAGTTTTCATAGCTAGCTTTGGAGGATCTTATAAGGGATCTCACCTTCTTACTGAGGCTGGCCAGGGAGCTCCTCCATGCATGGTATTGTACTCTCGTTTGCAACAGTGTCTTCCTCCTGTAGTACAATATGTTTATGACAGGAGACCACCAGATTGGTTTAGTTAATTAGGAGTATAGTGTCCTGGTTCTGTTTGGGATAGCACAAGCCATGCACTCCTGTAAGTGCTTATAGAGTGCATTTGTGTAGGATTCAGCAGTTGTAACAGTACTGTCCATCTGCATGGGTGTCATGACGTCCACCACATCTGTCTTAAGAAGCATGTAGTTGGCCTTGTAGACATATTATACTGTGGTTCCCTTAATGTGGGGTAGGTGCGGGATGTGGATATCAACTGTGTTTAGCACATGGTCTGATCGGACCAACGAGGAGTTGGCTTCACGTGTGGAGCACCAGTCACTCATGTTGGTAATGACTAGTTCAGAGATATTGTTGCCCTTGGTGGGTGTGTGGATGTGTTGAGTCAGGGCATTGGTGTTTATGAATTCCAGAAACCATTGAGCTAATGTGTTGGTACACGAGTAGTTTTCCCAGTTAATGGTGGGGTAGATTCAGTGAGACTTATGTGATGAGTGTGGTGTTGTGTGAATGTGTACCTTCTCCACATGACAGTCAGGGTCAGGCTTGCTTGGAGAGACCTTGAGACCTTTACCTCCAGTTTGGCTAGATGAGTGCATCTCTCACAGGTTGTAGTGTTGGGTGGTAGGTGGAGAGGCTTGTCTATGTATATGAGACAATGTGTACATTGCCTCAAGATGTCCAGATTCATCAGATAGACAGGTGAGAACACTGGCAGTTGACTCTTGGACATGCCTGAATATAGAACTACATTCACCTAGATAAATGAGGAAAGTGAGAACAAGAGCTACATTACTCTAAGCAAGTGA
Organism: Protopterus annectens; assembly: GCF_019279795.1. Lineage (NCBI taxonomy): Eukaryota > Metazoa > Chordata > Ceratodontiformes > Protopteridae > Protopterus > Protopterus annectens. Next base: position 922,378,138 of record NC_056744.1, read on the forward strand.
GAAAAGTATGTACAAAACCTGTTCACCCTTACCTTTAGGTAATGAGGAAGATTGAGTGCTACAGTAATTATTAGCGTACGTCGTGCTTACAAGTCCTGAACAAGTGCTTAGCATGAATAAGCAATCCAGATAGGGTCTTGGATAACATAAATACATGGCCCCTCCCCCAACAGGTACACAAGCATATATCCATGTACACCACAGGGCCCCTGTAACCACAACTATGCAGGTACAAGCTGCACTCAGTCTGCAAGGGACCTGCCCACATCACAGGTAGTATCATACACATATGGCAAAACACGATGCTCTCCACGTACACATCATCTAAAACATAGCTCCATGTCAGGTTGTGGACACACTGAATGGTGCACACCAACAGGTATCACAACTCACAAAGGGAGAGACACCACTGATAATGGGAAGTACTTTACTACTACCCTGCTGAGTCTGGTCTGGAAGGCCATGAACCTTGATCAATTAAGTGATGTCAACAGTACAGATGTAGATGACAGTGTGGTTGATGTCACACTGCATATCATAACCTTGCCAGGTCATAGGACATCATCACCCATACTGTGTACCACCTACACTCGGTATACTAGATGTACATTCCTATGTTACAGAAGTGTTCTGCAACAGGACTGCTGGCAGAACCAAAACTACAGAAGGTGTCTGAATAATACATGATCATCACACCAGTGGCAGCTACAGTATGTCAGGGATAATGAATTTTATTCCCCCTCATTGTAGTCCATACCTCACAGACAAACAGAAGGCATCTGCCTATTGAAGTATGCGAATGACTATGACCTAGGAGCAATAGCTGGCTCACATTGTCACCCCTATATTAATAACCCTGTACACATGAACTACCACTTAGGCAGCAGTCAATATAATGGACACTTGTGTGTGAGGGATGCAGCTGGGCAGTTGTCTTTCCTGTGATAGCTATGTCACCACACCTCTCAGGTAGATATATGTGGCAACCCTAATAATGATAGGGTGCCATTCATGAATATAGAGATCATTGTCCAGCCATATAGAACACTCAAGTGACCCATATCAGATCACATATTTCCTTTAAGGGGTATTGGCCATGTGCAGATAGCCTACACCAGCCTTCTCATTCCCCATCTCCACTATGTAGCATGATGCATACCCTGAATAAATCCATGTCCAACCCAGTGATGGTGGACATGCTACACGTACTCATCCTGATCCCGAACACATACTTCATGGACATCCACCTACCACATGCTGGACAGATCCTTGTCCCATGCACTTGACATAGTCCTGCTATACTATGCAATCCTGCCTGTCAAAGCTGCACATCGCTCCCCTCCCAGACATGGTATGATGACCGCATGGCAACGCATGGTATGTGTATCATTAACCCTGTGGATCAGTACTGTGGCACTGCTCCACCTGGCCCCACAGACCCACCTGTCAGCTATTGCCAGGTAACCTTTCATCCTAGATTCATACATGGCCCATGGCATATAGCCCACTAGTTGACTTTGACTGTACATGCTATAGTTGATATCCATCCCTGCAAATACCATCTGGCTAGCCAGTGTCCCATGTGTATCACATGTGCAACACAAGTGATACATGGCAGGATGTTGAATCACTGTACAGTGCCATGTAGATGTATATGGCAGAACACATACATGTAAAACCTTATGTGAGCATGTCTGCAGGGTCACAGGTCATGTCTGTTAAGGCAGTGTAAGCCCTTATATGTGACATATACACTGCATCAAGGTCAACTGCATTAATGTGGACACATCCAGCCATGTGCTGATAGGTAGGAACACCAGTATAGGCAAACAGACATGCCCACATCAAGACAGCAACTACATGGAGTATGAGCAATGTAATCAGGTGACACACACACATATATGGTGATAATATACACTCAGCATTGAGTGTCACATGTGTGTGACACAAGCACATCAGTGTCATGTAGGTTTGCAAATACAACTATTTAAACTTCATTAATGCGATACACATGTATGTTCAGCTGTAGCTCTGTATGTCTCTGTGAGTTACTGTGACCTGTCTCCATCATTATGTCTTCCAGGTATGCCGCATGCAAGGCTTTCCCCTTTTACATGCTTGGAGGATGACGCCCTCATCCCATAACTACTTGACAATCACAATATCCTGTTTAGCCATGTGCCACAGGATGCACAGCAGCAGGATGCCCTGTGGATGGAACTTTGAAGGAGGGTTAATGATGTGGGTGGCCACAACCGCACATACCAGCAGGTGTGCAGACACTGTACAGACCTCATTAAATGGGTGAAACAGCATGCAAATGCAATTGCCAGGGAACAAAGTGCAACAGGTGGTGGAGCAACAACCCAGCCCCCACTCACACGTACCGAGGAACTACTGGCCAACCTGGGGACACCTGCAGAACCACATCCACAAGCCTTAGCCAATATTGTGGAGGTGGGTGTCTCTCAGCCACTGAGCCTGGAGTTGCCTGGTAAGTCAGTACTGCACCTATAACAACTAATTCCATATAGTTGCTTGTGTCACTGTACAATATGTAATGTAACATCATATGCAAGGCATGTATACACACATGCCGCATACTATAGTAAGCTACTCTGTGTATGCACACATAGTCTAATATACTGGTGTATGTGTTATGCACATTGCACCATGTAGCCTTTATACAGGGGTGGATTATGCTCATACTGCTGTGTTACTCCTATTTAGGTACCTCTGGCATTCCGCTGTGACAGCAGCCCATTGCAGGTGAGAGTGTTATTATTTATCAGGAACTGTAATGCACAAATCTATCTGCCATGTGGCCATTTACAACATGTACAAATAATGTATGGTCCTGTCACAATATACAGGTCGGACCTGCAATGCATCATAATGACTACCCATGTGCAACACTTACAAACTATGTGAATCATCTCACTGACATGAATCCTCACAAACTTTATTGCCAGATGTGTTGACAGCTGTGCATACAATGGTGGAGGTGCTGTTCACTTTAGGGACATACTCCAGATCTGATCTAAACATGTGGTGAATACAAACAGTACTACACAGGGGGCTGGAGTATGGCCAGCACACAGGTTTCACCGGTGTGGATCATAGCCCTGCTATGAATGTCACACAATGTGATGTGCTATCTTGACATGTCCATGACATCTATTGGCCTGGCTGCTACACTGCCTACCTAACCTGAAAACATATCCCACATACCACCCTTTATCTGCATAACCCTGTTGTCAGTGGAACATATATGTCATATGAGACAACACAGTCATGTGAAATAGATACCCATCACAATAATTTGGACAACACATGTACACACATAGCCATGGATTCAAGAAAAAGAAAACCATGGACTCACCACGAAGAAAAACGTTTCTGCAATTATAAAGTATAAAATACAAACTTTATTGACGGTAAGCGCTTTCGCGTATCAGAGATACGCTTCCTCAGACCATGAATTAAAACAAGGCTTTGCCTCCTTTTATATAATCAAGCAGCCATCATCAAACCATTTAAATAATTGAAAATCAATCAATTAGCATAATTAACAATTTTAAAATCTTTCAAGTGACAATGTCACATAAAATCCTTCCAAGTGTTAAAATGCATAATCAAGAATGCTGCGTTTGCTAGCTTGATATAAAAAATATATGAATGTATGTAATTCATGAAATATAAAGGGTGTATGAATAGTATATAAACATAGACATAAATAAATGAAGTAAAGATAAAAAACATCTAATAACATCTAATAAATGGATTGGTTGAGCATTATACCTTTCTAATATAAACATGATAACTATATAGAACTTCAGAACTTGAATGTGATGAACCAATCCAAAAATGTAAATATATAGTTATACATCTACCTATCTAAATAATATAAAATGTATGTAGATACATATCGATAATATAATTCATTCAAATTATGGAAAATATAAGCTAATATAAATATAAATATAAATAACAGAATTCATATAAATAAAATTCATCATGTAGCACACTGTATGTTTAGAATATTAGAACATAAATTATTAAAATCTTTAAATTACAAAAAGGTCTCAATATTGATATATGGAAGTTATAATGAATATGATTAATCACCTTCAAAAAATATATATTCATTGTAAATTATCTACGAGATTTACGTATGATCTGGGTGATACATAAGTGTTTAAACCAGGGGAATGATGTCCCCTGAGTTTAAAAATCCACTGTAATTCTTTTTGTTCGAGATGGGACATATAGTCACCACCTCTTGTACTATGTTTAATAATTTGCAAAACTCTAAAGACAAACGAATGATCAGGATGAAGCTTAATATGCCTAGCTAAGGCATTCAACTCATTTTTACATTTAATATCGTATAGATGGTTGTAAATTCAGTTTTTTAATTTTCTCATAGCCAATCCTATGTAAAAAACAGAGCAAGATGTGCAGGTGGCTAAATAGATCAAGCCAGAAGTATCACAAGATGCTTGAAATCTCGGAACAAAAGAGTAATCCAACACTGGATATATAAAAACTTGATCTTTTGAGATACATTTGCAATAATTACAGCGGTTGCATGGAAAAGTGCCCATTTTCTCTATATTAAACATTCTATCAGTATATATAACCCCTGGATTGGCACATAAAAGCCTTTTCAGATTCTTGTTATTTCTAAAAGTGAACAAAGGAAAGTTGCCCACTATTTTCTGCGTTTGCTCATCAGTTGTCAGAGCATGCCAATTGTCAGTGATAATTTTCTTTATATTGCAACTATCATTGGTATAGGTGGTTATAAATCTAACCCTCTCTCCTACATTTTTTGAATACTGAGATGTAAATTCATTGCCTCGTGGCTGGTGAGTATCAATACAGCCAGAAGCATATGTGTCCCCTAAAACCTGTGCTCTGAGTTGTTTGACTATTGCCTTATCGTAACCTCTCTTTAAAAATATGGTCTCCATCCTATTTGCTTCTGTTAATAGATCAATACTATTTCTACAGAGCTTAGATACCCTGTTGAATTGACTTTTTATGATGCCACGGAAAATGTGCCGTGGATGCATGCTGTCAAATCGCAATATTGTGTTTTTCCAGCATGCTTTTCTGTGTAAATTAGATATAAGTCTGCCATCTTTAATGAAAAGGCTAACATCCAAGAAGCTTACTGACTCATATGATGTTTATATAGTGAATTTTAGGAAACTAGTGGTAGTTCCTAATTGACACATAAACAAGTTGAATTCATCTAAGGTTCCATCCCACACCACTAGGATGCCGTCAACAAAATGCTTGTATACAAGGGCCTTTGTGAACCATTGATGTGTATTGGTGCACCACCAAGTTGGCGTACGTATTGGCGCAGGGGGTGCCCATAGCTACCCCTGCCTGTTGTAAAAATAAGCACTCACCATAGGAAAATACATTGTTGGATAGAACTATGTCAAGAAGCTGACAAATCAGAATCTGCTTATTACAATCAATGGATGGATATGTTTGAATAAGTTCCCTTATTGCGTGTATTCCCTGGTCATTGCGAATAGATGTAAACAAGCTTTGCACATCCATAGTAATCAGTAAGTGATGTACTTTTATAAGATCTGTTTCCAGGGAGTCTAGATAGTCGAGCAACTGATAAGTGTCTTTAAGAATACTGGGGATGTCATTAACTATAGGTTTCAAGGTATACTCCAAATAAATGGAGATATTTTCAGTTGCCCACTTTTCTCCCGAAACTATGGGTCGTAGTGGGGGGGGGGAGTGTCCCTTTATGCATCTTGGGAAGACCTTTGATAACAGGGGTCTGTGGGTGTTCATTAGAGAAGAACTCATAGAGCTCCTTTGAAATCTGATGGCACATGAGCATATCATATAATGAATCATTGATATTGTATATTATTCTCATGAGGACTTCATTATCTATAATAACATAAGTAGCTTCATCATTCAACATCTCATGCATATAAGCTACATAGTCTTTGCTATCAAACAACACAAGCCCTCCACCCTTATCTGCGGGTCTAATAACAAGGGATGAGTCCTTGGTGAATTTAGTCAAAGATGATCTCTCTTCACTAGATAAATTATAGTACATACATTTTCTTTTACCACTGTAAAAATAATGGTAAAGATCACATTCGCACATTTTTACAAAACAGTCTATGTGTCCTGGAAGGGGCGGAGTGAAAGTACTTTTCCGCTTATAACATGGAGCTTCTGAATTAAACAGTTCAGTTACAGTTTCTTTGGTATTAAAGAAAAGCTTAAGGGCGACTGCTCGCCCAAATAAACGCAAGTCTGTGAGTATCTCTGATAAAACCATATAGCCATGGAGGATGGCCAGAGACATGGAGCAACACACACAGTAGACGTGTTGTGCTTGTGTGTACACCCTGCCGTACAATGGCTACACATGGTTCAACCATGGCCTATGTATAATGGTCATATTGTAGATGTGGAACACTAGACATCCTACAGGCCTGTGCACATCTTGTGTAGGCGTAACATCAATCCACCACATAAGATGTGTTGAACATCTTGAGGGTGTTGTGACATGACAGCAGTCACCTGTACAGCATCCACATCAGGACACAGATACAGTACATTCCTGTTGCTGGTGTTGGACATAAATGTCATACTAGCTCCTTGTGTGTGTGTGTGTGTGTGTGTGTGTGTGTGTGTGTGTGTGTGTGTGTGTGTGTGTGTGTGTGTGTGTGTGTGTGTGTGTGTGTGTGGTACACAGATGTCATGTGGGACACGGTGTACCGAAGTGTTCACCATGTCTGGCCATAGTTGCCAAGCTGTAGCAATATGGTTGCAGATGTGCAGGGGTGCCATCCATATACCCATCAGTGACCTGTGTCACAACTTCCACATCATGGTTTAGTGTGTATACACCTCAGTGACGTGGGTCACATTCCACAGTATATATGTATTGTTTCTGAACACAGTAACGGCTATGAACCCTGTCTGTAACTCACATTGTATAGCACTAAAGACGCCTCATGATTCCCTGCAATGGCCATGCACATCAGCTAAATGTGCAGTATATCTGTAGGGAGGACAGACAACACCACTGAATTGGTACACCATTGTCCCACTGTATATTTGACAGGACACCATTGTGTTAAACATGTATGCATGTCATTGCACACATCAGCAGATCACATGTCATACTACATGTGATTATCAAAGTCATATGCCACACATCAGGCAGGTGTACTGTTAACCTGTGCTGGTCCACATGGTGTAACACAGGGATGTATGCTAACTACTACTATGATTGTGTAATTTGCATGCCATCTACTATGACACATGCATGCTGTTGTGTGCAACCCAGGGATGTATGATAACTACCACTATTATTGTCTACGCTGCATGCCGTCTGCTGTATCACATGCATGTTGCATGCCTTCTGTCATATCACATGCATGTGTGTCTGTGTGTGTGTCTATTGTATAGATTGTAATGTACAGTTCTTGTCTGCCCTCATAGGTGATGTAGGTGCATTGCCCTCCTGCGGTACATCTGATGTTAGTGTCCCCACAGACTTTAGCAGTGATGATGAACGTATGATTGGGACACAGGCAGAGTTGTCAGGGGCTGAAATTGTGCCATTGGTTGCCATTCCAACTATATTCACCTCATCACCGCACACAGATCCCATACCTGCACATACCCCATCACCAGTGGTCATAGAGGAAGGACAGTTGGCACATGGTAGCTTGGAACAGGAAAGTGTGGGGGCTATGGAAGGTGTGCCTGCACACCATAGTGTCATCCAAACTACTGGCGGTGCCCCACACAGGCACGTGGCTAGTGCTGCTTGTAGGAGGACCTCTGGCTAACATGCTCCTGCATGACAGAGTGCAGAAGCTGGTGTCACCAGATGCATGTTTCAGGCTGTAATGGAGGCATAGTCATGTGCTGAATAGTGCAACAGAGAAGATCAGAGGCTACAGAGGACTGCTGTCCATTCTTTAAACAACAACATCCAGGCAATGGTAAATGCTCAACAGCAGATTGCTGATGCTTTGGATTGACATTTGGGTGACATGGTTGGAGTCCTTGACTGTGGCATGACAATCCGCGAGTGTGAGCTGTCTGTGTTGGAACATCTTATAGGAGTGAGTCATCAGGCACGTGTACATCACCTGTGTCAGGTCTACGTGTACGAGCTACCTAACATGCCCGCTCCCATAGTGGCAGTAGCAGCAGCAGTGCATCTGGTGCTGTGCTGCCCACACCATGACACAGCAGGCCGTATGCACATGGCCTGGGATGGTCCCAACAGGGACACGGTTCCAGTGGACAAGTGACATCAGACAGTACCCAATCTGCACCTCTGTCTGGTAGTGCCTGTGCAACCCCTGACAGGCACAAGTCACATGTCCGTGGTCAGACACCATGAACTGTAAAACCTCACATTTACAGTCTGCAGCTGTCAATAATACCCCTGTGTAGGCCAGACACATGGGACAACTGTGTGCATACATACACGCACACACTGGACACATATGTAGGGCACCGCAACACACACATGCATAACATCCACACATGCCCAATTAGATCAAAGGCCCAAACCCACACACATGATGTCATCCGATGGTGCAGCCTAGGCCTCTGGCAAACATTAACACCCTGTGCATATGATGATGCCTGTGCCACATCCCTGACATCCACACCGTCGGTGCAGGGACATGATGATATGGTCTGATGCACAGGGTGAGCAGACTAGGATGATATGTGTAGTTTACAAATGTTGAGGACTGTTGACAGGCAGCAGATATACCATGTAGTACAGGTGTACAATACTGTTAACAGTATGTGTCTTGTGTAACAACAGTGCAGCCTAAGCCTCCGGCAAACATTAACACCCTGTGCATATGATGATGCATGTGCCACATCCCTGACATCCACACCATCAGTGCAGGGTCATGCTCATATGGTCTGATGCACAGGGTGAACAGACTAGGATGATATGTGTAGTCTACAAATGTTGAGGACTGTTGACAGGCAGCAGATATACCATGTAGTACAGGTGTACAATACTGTTAACATTATGTGTCTTGTGTAACAACAGTAACAGCATGCTGGTCATGATGTTCTGCTGTCCTTCTTCAGGTCTAATTGCACGTGCCGGTGGATGTCAGTGTTTGCAGTTAATGTCCCATATGTCAATGTGGACTACTCACAGGTATGTATGAATATACCAGCATGCACCATGTAGCTGCCACATACCAGTGAGAATGTCCCACGTTACAAACACGTCTAACATTCCAAGAGCATGATAGCTGTGTATTAAGCTACTGTGGCCACAGACGTGCCATCCATAAAGGGTGGCATCACAGGTACAGTTACATGGAGTGGTGAGGTAAGAGAGTGGTCTAGCTGATTACAAGGGTAGAGGCCAGTGGGAAGTGTGATGCCTCATTGGGAATCAGTAATAAATGTTCCCATGACAGGATGCCAACACACAACTGCACCCACACACTCAGGTATTGACACACATGTATTCAGTGACACAGTAACACACACACACACACACACACACACACACACACACACACACACACACACACACACACACACACACACACACACACACACACACACACACACACACACTCAAAGCTTCACCGACACAGTAACACACACTCACACACAGTTGCTACTGGTGGGATGAGGACCCCTGCCTATGTGAAAATCATCATTACAGTACTGTGCACCTACATGATGCATCACAGTGAATACACATCTACAGGTAGTCAGTATGGTCTAAGATCGTGGACATCAACACGGATAGTAGAATGCATTGCCTGGATGGTGGGAGGGGTCTTATCAGTTCAGTATGGTAACAAACATCCTTACCCCAGGGACCAGTCAGCCCTACATACACACACTGTGGCATTCAGTAATTAATATACCTATGTCATGCACATACAGATACCTCACATGTGTGAGATACATGCCCCTGGCTATGTCCTGCTTTCTACATTGCAGTCTGTACAGATGTGTACACTAGTGTACAGGAGAGTGAGTAACAATTGAGATGTATTCCCTACAATATGTGGCATATATGGACACACATGCAAACACACATGCCAGTAGTGTGAATCTCAGACCTGCCTAGCTCATGTTATGTATGTCAGATGTACAGCAGTATTGCATGTGTTACAAACTGTACTGACACTTCCTGTGGCAACAATGCTGATATATACACTAGGTACATCATATCTATTAACAGGTGTCAAGTGATTTACCTTTGCTGTCACCCTGACTGCTGTCTAAGTTGTGTGTTATGTCCTTCAGTTAAGAAAACCATTGCTTACCAGTTACACAGGGTATTGTAGGACCACTTGTGACACACCTGTGATCTGTCCACTGCAAACATCCATCTACAAAGATGCCCCACCACTTAGTTATTTCAACACATCTGCCCATACATGTGCTACATCTTTCAGTACATTCAGCATATCACCATATACAGTTGGCAATGTTGAGGCTGCATTGCAGCTGCATGATGTACTAGGATACATGCCACCTGCATACATCAGCAACTGTACATGCATGTTATTTGAATGCACAACACTACGTGTACAGGTGTGTAGGTCCTACAATCCTAACATTTGGTCATGTTTGTAGGCATTGCAATTGGTGGATATATATAATGACATACATGACACATGGACTGTTGTATGATACGATGGGTGACCAGTACAGAGGGGATGTTACCTCTGTCAGCATTGATATCACACTTTATGTACTGTTAGCATTCAGCAGCCATGGACCTACATTCCATGTGCATGTGTGTAATGGCTGTAGCCACCTGTTTGCACAAAGGACTACAACAGCTATGCTATTTACAGGTATGTTGTGTGTGTGACACATACATACCCAGGGCAGGTACATGTATGTCATATCCATACATGATGGTGTGTACTGGTGTACAGCAACAGTCATCTGCTAATGGTGGAAAGTACCGAGGGCCCCTGGTATGTGTACAGCAGACCTGGTCACAGACAGTGGTATCATTGCATTGCATAACACATGATGCAACTGTGTCAGTACATGTGTACTTTCTACAGTTGATGTAGAGCTTAGTACAGTACACAGGTCAAGGGTCACATGGTAGTGTACTCTTCTATGTCATACAACATGTATGGTTGCGTGTTGGTAGTCCGAGGGCATGGTGGTGTCTACAGTTTACATCCTAGAATGCAGCATGTGACACTGTGTCCTGCATATGGCTCATCTGTGATGCCTTTCATGGGGGGACCGGTCAGTACATGTGAGTGACCTTTATGTATATGGGTACACCACCTGGAGCGGTCCGTACCTGTGTTATGGCCCGCATGTCTGGTTCTGAGGTATATGGTGGTAGTGCTATTGTGCACTACAGAGACATCAGCCAGGTGTTCCTCACTGCACAGATGTCAGTACTCCCCATTGTTGGATCTACAGTGACCAGCTGTGAATATGGATGCTACACATCTAGCACTGGTTAGCATAAGAAAACAATACAGTTGTCCTGTAGGTGTATGGGAGTTAACCTGTGTTTAGGACATTTGCCTTGGAATGGCACTGTGTGGGAGGATGCGACTTGGGTAATATCCACACTCCCTTGTATCATGGATGCATGTGATATGTGACAAAGGCCTGCCTACTGTCAGCCATGTCATCCCAGAATGACAGCTGAATGCACAAAAGCAGTCCGGACAAGCACCGTAAAGCCCCAAAAAAATGTTAAAGTCCTTATTGTGAAGGCTGTTTGCAGTACAAGCTGCAACACTGAAATTGAAATCCACTTGCACGTATAAAGCCACACTGAAGTCGGAAAAAAACTTGAACCTTAACGCACTTTATTATTAAAACAAGCGTTTTCGCTGGGGTTAAAACTACAGCTTCATCAGAGGCAAAAGTAGAATGCAGTGTCAGAGTCAGGTTTTTATACAACACACCCTCGTAAAGTATATGTTACTACAAATTACTATTAAAGTAAAATAATCCACTTCATTTTATTTTACTTTAATAGTAATTTGTAGTAACATATACTTTTCACTACTTTTATGATTTACACTTAGCAAGGCTTCCAACTATAGTTGCAGGTAGTGATTTCACTAGATACTTTTTTTACAAACACTTTTCTATAAACATTTTTATATGCAGACCTGTTATGCATTGTTTTTAGACTGCTTTTATTGTGTATATATTTCTTACACACTTTCATGCTTTTAATGCACATTTGCTTGGTGTATGAACGTAACAAACTGCTGATGCATCAATGTTTTATGGTTTCCAACTGTTTTAAAAGTATGAAACTACACACTTTTGAGAATGCTCCTAAACAGAGCTTTCATTCCCTGAATTTACTCTTGCAAGAAATGCTGCTAACACGCCTTCATTGTGATTGCATTACTAATTAAGGCGAGGGTGTGTTGTATAAAATCCTGACTCTGACACTGCATTCTACTTTGCCTCTGATGAAGCTGTAGTTTTAACCACAGCGAAAACGCTTGTTTTAATAATAAAGTGCGTTAAGGTTCAAGTTTTTTTCCGACTTCAGTGTGGCTTTATACGTGCAAGTGGATTTCAATTTCAGTGTTGCAGCTTGTACTGCAAACAGCCTTCACAATAAGGACTTTAACATTTTTTTTGGGCTTTACGGTGCTTGTCCGGCTGCTTTTGTGCATTTTACTGGTTTCCGTTTGTTTGCTTTAACAGAATGACAGCTGATGTTGTGTAGAAGACCAGTGTCAAATATATGTAGAGCAGCGTTCCCGCTAACAATGACAACTACTAACACCAGAGCCCATTACAATGTGTTTTTTACATCTACCTGTAATAGCATGGCCACTGTGGCCCTCCTTGTTTAGCATCAGAGTGCATCCCAGTCAGCCCTGTGCTACTAGGTGTATGAGCATGCCCAGTATATCCTTGTGTAGATGGACACATAGTAGTGCATTCCAACCAGCCCTGTGCTACTAAGTGTGTGAGTATGCCCCCTGTGCTACTAAGTGTATGAGCATGCCCAGTATATCCTTGTGTAGATGGACACATAGTGCATTCAGAACAGCCCTGTGCTACTAAGTGTGTGAGTTTGCCCAGTGACACCTTGTGTCGATTATGTGCCTCTGTGTATGGGCATGGCCATTGTAACCCTGTATAGTGGTAGTAGTCGTCCATTCCACAGATGGGCATACTCCAGGTCAGGATGGATTCCTACTTTAAGCACACAGGTTCACAGGTATCTTAACTGCCAGCATCCCTGTTGATGTCCGCATTCCCAGACGGTCATAATGACAGCCTTGACGTGTGTAGTCTGTGTGGCGCGATTTGTAAGTATGTAGTATTGTAATAGTAATCTGTAAATAGGCAGGTGTTCCGTATCCGCCACTGGCGTGTGTGTGTGTGTGTGTGTGTGTGTGTGTGTGTGTGTGTGTGTGTGTGTGTATGTGTGTATGTCTGTCCCCATTTGCCAGTGGACTCTAAACTGCTTTTAGACTGCCCACACTCCATACATTTCTTATACCCACCATTAGCAAGACTGATGATGTCACCCATCTACAAATACACCTCTGGGAGTGCTGTGCTCCAGTAATCTTGGTAGCGCGTTCTGTAACTGTGTAATGCTGTGGTGTAATAAAGTAGTTTGGTCAGTGTTCAAGTACCACACTTGCCGTGTGTGTGTGTGTGTGTGTGTGTGTGTGTGTGTGTGTGTGTGTGTGTGTGTGTGTCCATTTACCTGAGGACTGAGTAATGCTTTTATACTGCTCACACTCCATACATTTCTTATACCCACCGTTAACAAGGCCGATGATATCACCCATCTACAAATACACCTCTGGGAGTGCTGTGTCCCAGTAATCTCGGTAGTGCATTCTGTAACTGCGTAATGCTGTAGTGTAATAAAGTAGTTAGGTCAGTGTTCTAGTCCCACACTTGCCGTGTGTGTGTGTGTGTGTGTGTGTGTGTGTGTGTGTGTGTGTGTGCGTCCCTGTTTGCCTGAGGACTGAGTAATGCTTTTATACTGCTCACAATCCATACATTTATTCTACCCACCATTATCAAGGCCAATGATGTCACCCATCTACAAATACACCTCTGGGAGTGCTGTGTCCCAGTAATCTCGGTAGTGTGTTCTGTAACTGCATAATGCTGTAGTGTAATAAAGTAGTTAGGTCAGTGTTCTAGTCCCACACTTGCCATGTGTGTGTATGTGTGTGTGTGTGTCCCCGTTTGCCTGAGGACTGAGTAATGCTTTTCTACTGCTCACACTCCATACATTTCTTATACCCACCGTTATCAAGGCCGATAATGTCACCAATCTACAAATACACCTCTTTGGAGTGCTGTGTCCTAGTAATCTCGGTAGCTCATTCTGTAACTGCGTAATGCTGTAGTGTAGTAAAGTAGTTAGGTCGGTGTTCTAATCTCAGACATGCCAACTGTGTGTGTGTGTGTGTGTGTGTGTGTGTGTGTTTGTGTGTGTGTGTGTGCGTGTGTGTGTGCTTGTCTGCCTGCGTAAGTACAGTGCTTTGTAGTATTCACCGTAGCTCATGCCCTAAATGCGTGTTGCTGCAGTATGATACAATAGAGGTTTGTATACAAGACATGGCAAGTGTGTGTTTGTCTGTCAGAGCCTGTGTAGAGGTGGCCGTGATTGTCTGACCATTGGACATGTTTGGGAGTGGGTTTTGTAGTTTTCCTATATAGTATCCTTCTTATGACACATTGGCCACCTCACGAGGAGTACAGCTGTCAGTCAGCCACAGCACTGTGTTGGCAAGCCATACCCATACATCTGGCAAAAGGGCTGGTGAACTAAGTATGCAGCCCTACTAGTACCCGGTATATATCCCACACCCATGTGCCATGCACATACAACCTTGCCTAGGATATCCCACTATGTTGCTAGTAACATGCACATTGAGGACAGATAGTAGGCATGGTGTGACTGCAGTGGCCTGCAGAGGACATGGCACCCTGTACAGTGGTATAATAGGCACATATATGCGAACATTGTGCCTTCAGTATGTTCCACACTGAATGGCTGCAACATATGTGGTGCCATCATATGTGATCCACTAAGGCCAGGCAATGCTGTACACATGTGCCCTGTATGGACCCATGCCACTGACACCATGGAATACCTGTCCATTCTATCCATGCAGATGCAGGGCTGACCTGCTCACTATAAGCAGGTTTTGCCACACCAGGCCAGTATTGGCATATCGGGGTATAACAAGCTGTGTACACTACATGTGTCTGCCAAACCAGGTATACCTGTACATGTCAATGTACAGTATTGTGGGACATGCACATCCCAGGCAATGTCCATGTGAAGGACTATCAAACACAGACATGGCATGCATTGCAAAGCTATGGCCCTACACATTGGTAACCAGGATGTCAGGCCAGATAATGCAGTACCCATCTGTGTGGGACATTGCAGACACTACACCCCTGCACTGCACACCATTGTTGGGTGACACAATGGCAAGGATTACCCCTCACCCAGCCTTGTACAGCCATCTTGCACAGCCAAACACTACACACTCATGGAGCAATGCATACCTGTATGACAGTACTGGCACCCTGTGTCTACAAGTCAGTTGTGATGCTCTCAACCACAGTCACTCCCAGTATAAACCTTGTTGGCATACCAACAGTTGTCAAGCACTTTCACATGCCCTAGCCGATAGAACCTTCAGATATCTCCTGTGGTGCATGTGGTCCTATGCATTACTGCAGTTTGGCAAACTAAGTAGCTACATTGTGTATTTGTTGCCCCGGCAAAGGTGTCAATGCGTGTCCATTAGAGTGTGGTTGTGGTGACAATGGCATCCGTTCACATGGACTCACATGTGTGCCACACCTAATGTATGTCTACTATATCTGTTGCAGATGGCACTCACTCACCTACACACATGGTCTTACAGCACTGCAACATGCCGCCTCTGTGGCACATGTAGTAACATCATGCACATGCAATAGTAATGAGTAGTCAGGGGTTTGCCCCAGTACTATTCAGCGTGTGGCAGATGATGCTTATGGTTAAGTCTCCAAGCCCTTCCCCGGTGTACATTGCCTGTCCCGCACGCACACTCTCTGCTGGATGTGAAGGTGTACACCTGCACAGCAGCAGCATGTGTATTGTAACAGATGGAAATGGTCAGGTGATGGCCTCTGCACCTATTGCAGTCCTCCTCTAGCTGATTGCTTGTGGTACAGCTGTGATGGTGTTCCCATAGCCATCCACATGATAAACACAGTACACTATCTGGGGAAACATGTTATTATCTGGTCATGACAGTCACTGTGAGTGGTACCTGGATGTAGTGTTCTGACACGGCATCACAGATGATATCTGGATGTACCTCAATCATTTTCCACAGTGGGAAATAGCCTAATGACAGGATGTGTCACACAACTACAGCATGTAAGTGTAGCTATGCTGCATTGAGACTACTGCCTGTTTAACATGTGTGTGGTAATGGCTATTCTGCATGTTAAAATACAGACATGACAGTACTCGGTTCATGAGGGAATACCATCTGTAGGGCCATCTGTGAAGAGGTCAGTGTGTGCAACCATTTGTTTCCTGTGTTACACACTGAACACACGTCTGTGCACAGCAGCAGCATGGTGTGAGGATTGCAGACAGTACATGATAATAGGGATGTGTTACTGCCATTGCATCCCTGACTGGACATGTGTCATATCAGACAGTGGTATGACTGACACTGTGTGGGATTCCCAGTGACAAGCCAATAATGGGCAACTGTTCATAGCTGCGGTCACATGTCTACTACACATTGTACAGTTGCCATGCGGTATATATGCATGTGTTGTGCTCCCTCTGCAAATGTATACCATCTGTTGTGTTGGGTTGCTGGTGATATCTATGTATACTGTCGTAGGTAATCCTGTATGCTAAGCCATATGTGGGTTTAAAACGCAACACCATAGGCTGAATGGGTTGGTAGGTCCCAGCAGATCCTCCTGTCCCACTTCAGCTGACCATGGCACCGGGCACTAGCACATCTTGGGCCCAGCCATTAACATCAACCTCTGTTGGCTCTGCACCACCTTCTGGTGGTACCGCCACTGAGGATGGAGCATGTCTCCCTTGGGAGCGGGACCAGATAGGTACATATCTGCTGTTGTGCGGTCCCGGACATGTTGCGTTGGTGGCTCCCTAAGGGGTTACTAAGCCAGATATGCCAGTTCAAGGGTGGAGTGTCACATTTACAGGGTGATGCTGCCCCTCCTGGACAGCCCCCAACACTGCCTCCTTTGCAGCTGTGTAGATGCAGTGGCAGTTGCCCATGGCTGGGGACCTCCATCCCACTGTTCCCATGGGCTTTTGAATGCTGAAGACCCATCCCCATCCAGGGTGTATCCCCCCCCCACATGTGTCATATACCAACCCTATATGTTGTCATTTCTGTGCTCCTACCTATCCTCCATGGCCATACCTACACTCTTTCCCCAACATCCGACCCTCACCTATGGACACATAAGGCCATTCTGCTCCTAGGACACCATCTGCCCTATACATAGCTGTCCATTACACACACGTGCCCACTGGACCCATGAAACCCTTGTAATATGCATCATAACATACTACTGTTATCCTCACCACTATCCCAAAGGCGCATGGTCCTGGTATGCACATCACTCCTACATGGTCAAGGTACATGTGTGGAGGACAACCCCATTGTACACAAAACACTACCGGTCCCTCTATGGTTACCCCATTTACCTTTCTCATGATGATGATGTTGCACACAGCACATTGCAGGAGTACTGTTCACACATAATGATTGGACAGGTACTGTTGTGTTAATGTACATTACATGCACAGAGTGATGTATACGGCCAATGTACAACTATTTGCATGTATGACTGACACATGTCTGTCTGAGGGAGTCTTGTGATCACATAGAGCAGCACCACTACATAATACAGGCATTGCTGGTGTTTCCCGTTTTATTCGTTTGCAATGCTTTGTTGCCACATGGTATGCCCCTGATACATCTCTATATAATTATATACCTATATGCTGGACATAAACACTCACAAGTAAATCCACATGATGGGATACATTCCTATACTGTTGAATGACTGTGCTGTATGATATCCTCTGGTTACAGCCTCTTACACTTGATTAGCCTCTACATTGCTTAACCAATGCAATACTCGCATACTGGTAGCCAAACACGCTTACACCCGCTTGATCCTGCACTTGCTAATGCACTGGCATTGGTGCTTGCATCTGTCACTCACACCCCTGGGTGTGAGCGAGGACCACAATATTATCTTGTGATGCCTATTACATCGTACTACATGACTCCTGTATCGGGACTGGCCACCCATTAGGCGACGGCATCATGTTCGACTGTACAGAATCAGCGGCCTGTTCAGTGACACAATCATATTTGTGTGTACCTCATACAATGTGCTCCCACCTTGTGATGCCTATTACATCAGAATACATGAATACAGTATCGGGAACTGCTGCCTATTAGGCAATGGCATGGCGTTTGACTGTACAGAATCAGCAGCCTGTCCGGTGAATCATTCATATTCGTGTGTTCCTCTTAGGCATACCTTGTGATGCCTATCACATTGGACTACATGACTACAGTCATAGCCGGCCTTAGGCATAGGCCAACTAAGCAGCCGCCTAGGGTGCCGCTTTAGTGGGGGCATTTTACCAGTATTTATTTGGTGTAGGTAGACCAGGGTGGGGGCACTGGGTGGTGTGGTGGGGGGTGCCATTGTGCCCTCTGCCTAGGGCACCAGCTGACCTAAGGCCACTCCTGACTACAGTATCGGGAATGGCTGCCCATTAGGTGACTGCATGGTGTTCGACTGTATGGAATAAGTGGCCTGTCCGGTGAATCATTCATAATTGTGTGTTCCTCTTACAATCTGCTCCCACCTTGTAATGCCTATAACATCAGACTACATGACTACAGTATCAGGAATGGCTGCCCATTTGGTGACGGCATGACATTCGACTGTATGGAATCAGCGGCCTGTCCAGTAAATTAATCATATTTGTGTGTTCCGCATACACTCTGCTCCCATCTGGCTGATACATGGGAACTGAGACCCTGCATTACAAACAAGTAGTTGGGTTGTGGTAGCTGCAGCCGTTGGATGGGTCATGCTACCGCATACCTATTATAGGTTTGCCACCTTCTCAATTGGCCAAGGTAGGACTTTAGGGTTATCACCTGTCCCACTTTGCGAGGGACACCGCAAAAATAATCAAGACATAGCACATGTCCAGATTACAGGACATTATTATATTCTACGTTTCATTAATAATTGCATACAACAGTTATTTTATATATGACACTTCTATATGTTATGTGAAGTAGCATAAGCAATTCAAATGCAACTAGATTAAGCTTTTATTTGTGCAAATAAGTGTAATCCTGTACTATGCACGGCTGTAGGTATGCTTAGTCCTGGAATGTCTGACATTTCTACAGGACATGTCCCACTCTGGCCATTTAGAAAGGTGGCAACCCTATAGGACCTGTATGTAGAGACGTCAGACTTTGCAGGGCAACACACCCACAGCCAGTAGAAAGGGGAGTACTTCACTGTTTTGCCTAAATAAAAGGTTACTCTTGTAGCATTATAGTTGCTTATACAGTTACCTATAACATTTAGGTGTTTCAGAGGAACATAATTGTTTTATGCTACTACTACAGACAATATAGGTAGTCTTTGCCCTAAATCACAGCACACTTGCCTTAATTACAGTTATTATGCAGGACGCAACTGCCCAAAGGGGAGTGGCCCTCACAAAGGTGGACAGGTGGTAACCCCAAACCTATTATTCTATCAACTTTCCAAGGTAGTCGGTGGAACATGCGCTTTCTCGCACTATCAGACCTCTGATACGAATGGGGAAGAATAAACACTGAATCAGGGACACTGCATAACGACCTCAGGGACACATTTAGAAGGTTGGTGCTATTAACCTGACACAATGACGGACACAGAGCACATATGTATTCATACACATTGTCTGAGGTGCATGCTGTTTATGACTCTTACATGCTGTCATTATTCATTACATGTATTACGCCACCTTTCCTCCTAATATCAATAGTTCTAGGATGGTTTAGTTGGGACTGTGTTAAGATTCTGATTTGTAATCATGGGCATCCCTGGTAATTGGGGACAGTTCAATGATATGGTCCCTATGTGTTCCCCCAATGGTTTACGGACTGTCCAGTAGATGTGCTCTTACAGTTTGGGAGGTATGGGCATCTGCTATACCCACATCGGAATATTACTTACACCCACAGGGTGGTCCTAATACATGTCTGCCAGCCAACACCTGCACGCCTAGCCCCATAATCGCATACCCATAGTTTCCCCACCTGCCACTACTCTACAGCACTCATCCTTACTGTAGGCGCAGGTGGATGCAGGTGGGATATGAACACACCCCTACACACTGCCCACTCTCCCCGTGTCAGGACACATGTCGTACATTGTGTCAACCCATGTGTTATCAGGCTTGCACAACCTACTGTTCCATGTACAGCTACATCCTGGTCATAATTGTGTTCTCCCATTGGTTGGAAGTACCAAATTTTTGGTGTCCCGCAAGGAACGTCGCTGTCCATGTTTAAAGTGTAGACCTTGTAGATCTCTCCCACTGGTAGTTTCCTGCCGGTGGTCTGGGAAGCAGTGTCATATTTACCTTTATTGCGTGTCTGTATGTCTCACCGGCCTAGCTGGGGGTGGTGGTAGGTAGACATTTGTTGAGTGGACCTCCCACCAACATATGCCCGGTCTAAACATGTTACCCGTAACTGCTGTAACAAAACCTAGGTATATACATGTGTATATTTACTGTAACATATATATATATATATATATATATATATATATATATATATATATATATATATATTTACATTAATATATACAGACATATCTGCATATGTATTCATACATGTATATTCATATCTTGCTGTCATTTCTGCATGTGAGTATGCATATATAGCTATTACGACCTAGCTGACCTCTGTGGGGAGGTCCATTAGAACACCCTGGCACGCCTGGATCCATAATTACATGCCCATAGTTCCTCCACTCCACCTGTGTTAAATTTACACGCGTAACATCCATTATCCACTTGTTATCGCAGCCATGACACACCTTTACACATTTCCCTCTCCAGAGCTTTTGCGGCCCTACACACATTGTGTCCCACCTCATGTATTCACAGGGTCTCCTGCCATGTATATTTGCACATACGTGCCTTTCCTGTGGTTATAGAATACAGCCATTTGCGCTTTCCAATTTTTGGAGGTCCCAGCATGGGACTACATTCTGTATGTGTGTAAAGTAGACGTAGGATTTCAATGATGTTACTCCCACTGGTAAAACCCTGCCTGTGGTGTGAGTAACGGTGCTCTGCTCACTCCTGGGCAGCTTTTTATGGCATATGCTGAAAGCACTTTATAATACCAACATTGCTCTTGATTCCCTTCACATCCCTTGTGTATGCTTTACTGTTACAACGTCCATTCTTTTTATATATATATATATATATATATATATATATATATATATATATATTTCTCATGTATGTAGATATATATGTGTGTGTGTGTGTGTGTGTGTGTGTGTGTGTGTGTGTGTGATGTGTGTGTGTGTGTGTGTGTGTGTGTGTGTGTGTGTGTGTGTGTGTGTGTATATATATATATATATATATATATATGTGTGTGTGTGTGTGTATATATATATATTACATATGTACATACAAACATACATTTCCTATGCTGGGAGCTGCTTACACCCGCGCAGGCGCACTCGCCTATGCTTATTGTGCATTACATATGTTTACTGCCACTTATTTGTGCCTTATACATTATGACAATACCACTTTGATTGAAAGGATCTGGTTATTAGTCCCATGCGATACACATGTTCACCTTTACATGTTTAAATGTCAGCTTTACAGCAGTGCAACATTCATTCCACAAGGAAAATGATATGTGCTATTGTCGACCTTGAACCGTGAATGCCTTTTCATTAGGCGGATGCTCTAACCACTACACTACTGGTGTTCTGCCTCATTTAAATGTATACCCATGGTGCATAGTTGCCCGGAGACATGCCTCATCACTTCACTTACACAGCAGGCATCCATTTACCTGTTGGGAAAAACAGACAACTACACATGCGCCATTCCCTATTCCCTACTGCTCTGGACTCATGCCACATGTTGACTCACTCCGAGGATATTCAGACCTCCAAAGCCTATAGTCCTGGCACATATGTGTGTTTGATTGTCAGGGTGTTCGTATGGTCTTCCGGTTTTAGGCTTGTCTGACTGGGTACCAAGACTGCCCTGTACTTAGTTGAAAGTCAGACTTAGCAAAGGGAGATCGTTTGTTCCACTTTTAGCTTCCTACCTGTGGTTGGGGATGCAGAGGTGTGCTAACCTATGGCCATCCTGATATATAACAGCACTAATATGGGGGTTTCCTATGTTCATTCTTCATATCTACATATATTTATATATATATATATATATATATATATATATATATATACATATATATGTGTGTGTGTGTGTGTGTGTGTGTGTGTATTGGTCTGTACATACACATGCGTATACACCTACATGCTCTTTTACAGTTCCCATACCATTGAATCACCGGCAGTTACCGTCGCACATACATGCTTGCATACCCGCTTACGTCTCGGGTTGCCACCTTTTCATATCGCCAAAGCGGGGCATTTTCAGGACACACATCAGATTTTACAGGCCGACACATACCCATGGTCAGTACAAAGGCTAGATCTTTATTTATTTGCCTAAATGATAAAGGATAGTATTTTAGTTTTATGCTTACATATAAGCTTTTATTGTTGTAGCGGTGTAGTTGCTTATTCTGTTTCGTTTACTTGCTTATTCTGTTTCTTGTAACATATAGGTATTTTATATATGGACATACATACTGTATGGGACTATTACATAACACGTGGAACATAATTATGTCCTACTATCGCAGGACATTTCACATTTATTATGGTTTTGGTATGGACACACCTGCCTAGAGGGGACTGTCCCTCACAATGCAGGACAGGTGGTAACCCAAACCATTGAGCTAGGCTTGGCAATTGGCGGTGTGCTAACACGATGCGTTTAACTTCTCCTTGGTATAACTAGCAACACTACAATGGAATACGGGCACAGGGTTTTAAATAACTTTGTTCGAGGGATGGGGACTCAATATTCAGCTACATGCTTTTGTGTTTACTTCTTATTGTGGTGTTCGCAATGATATCTTGTATGCTTTGCATACATTTCAGTATCCACGGACACTGACAGGAGTGATTACTATTAGAGGAAGGCTGTACTAGTCAGCATTTTAGGTTGCACATATGCAGCCGACATGTTCACGCCTCTGTGCAGTGCTTGTACACGCCCCCTGCACTCGTACAGACTTCCTATGCATGTGGCCATTACGGCACCGTGCCTTCATTAATATGCATGTGGTGCTGCTGCGCCATCTCTACGCCACACGGTCGGTGCAAGGCTAATGCCATCCTTGTGCTGAGCTTCATGAATCCTGGGGAATGGCTATTCTCCAGCTGTGATCTCAAAAAAAAGATCTTTTTGCCTTTACTCAAAGAACTTAAGAAAAATCAAATAAAAGCACATTTGCTATTCCTTGCAAAACTAAAAATCTTTCATCAAAGTGCAAATAAAATATTTGAAGATCTAGACTCTGCTATATCATACATTAAAAACAACAAAATTATAGAAAAAATAAAATACATGGAATGGGCAAATACTAGCCTTGAGAGAATAGCAGACAGCAACACATGGAAAACCTTTGATCTTAAAAAGAAGCTTAAAAATTACTTATATTCAACTATTCAGCTATTGAGAAAAAAGGTCACTTTTAAAACCTTTTAACATAAAAAACGTCTGATTTAAAAATAAAATTGTAAACGGAATCTGCATTACTACCAGTTATTTGACCCTATAAGTCAGAAAAAGGAAACCAGATTTCCAGGTGAGCCTTTTATCTTAGTTGCCATATTGTTAGTTGTGTTACTTTTCTGCTAATAGAATTTGCTTAATGTGTAGTTGTAGTGTTATACAGTAAAATATCCCTAAGGCAGGGGGTGGAATACTTTGATGGTGTGCTTCTAGTTTATTCCCTGCTGTGGATGTGATCTTTTTGTGACTTGTTGCAATGTGCGTGCATCTTTCAGTTGTCTGCTTGATGAATTGATTGATTGTAACAGTGGCTTGTTTTGCTTGGGTATCTAAATGGCTATTGAAGGCTCGCCTGAATTAATAAATACTTTGTTGTATTTCTTTTGCATATGTGTAGTTTTGGGCTGTGGTTGTCTGGAGGTTGTGGGACTTCCAAAGGCACATTTCTGAGTTCTCGTTCTGTGGTTTTGGTCTGGTGATCTGCGGATGTTGTGTGGAGACTTCTAATCTCCCTCTTTGTGTCGGTTTCAGAGAGCACACTCATGTGGAATGGGTAGTTTGAAAAGTTGTTTTTTTTGTTTATTTTTATTATTATCTGTTACTTTCGAGGCTTGTTGCTGTGTGAGGATATTGGGGCTTGGGGAGAAGGCAGTTACTTGGCGGCGAGGTTTGGTGTCCCTGCCTCTAGCAGGCTGTGGATTTCTGCAGATTCGTTGTGCTTGGAAGATGGGTCTGCTTTTGTGTGCAGGTTCGCTAGACTGCAGAAAGTGCAGACATGTTGGCAATGTGGTGCTTTGCTGAATGGAGGAGTTCATTATTTCAGAGATGTTTGGTTGCTTTGCTGCTGGGATTGTAGAGCTGGTTGGTTTATGTCTGATTGTGTTTTGTTGGGGTGGTTTTGGGCTTTCGTGGATTGTAGTGGTTAACTGTAGCATCACATTTGAATCAGTGACTAACTGGCAAAGTCTCGAGCTGAACAAGTGCACAAAACACTAAGAAAATCACCATTAGTTTCCCGCTAGAATATGTTCACTTCATCTTTGAAAAACAACTCGAGGAATACATCCAGTAACCCCAATATACGTGAAGCAGCCAGGACTCTCCTACTGACATATTAAATGACATTTAGCCCTGGTCTACAATAAAATACATTGCTTTAGAATTTTGAAATGAAGTGATGTAATCTGCATGGCTTTAATCAGGAAATCCTCCTGAGAAATAACAAATGTTTCATAAAAAAAACGTGTTGTACTCTTAGCCTAGGTGGCAATTTACATTTATATATATATTTTTTTAACTCATAACCTCAGATGCAGATAGAGGATCTGCACTTACAGTTCATTTCCTGACACAGTTTTTCCAGCTGAAAAGGTCTGGAGCTTCTACTTTTTAACTGAGTTGAACACATTAGCGTTACAACACTGACAAAATTTAAGCTGAGGTGTTCCTTTACCCTCCCTTCTACCTCCTCTTATTAGACTGAAGAAGTCATTGTTACATGACTTATTGTCATTGACTTCCAGCAGCCCTTTCTCTCCATTATCACCAATTTTACCCTCCAGGTACCCTGCTATATCATCTATTTTACCTCTGACATTTCCTAATCCATGTTATCTATCTCTTTCTCTCTCTCTCTCTCTCTTTCTCTGTCTTTACAGTTTATAACCCCATCTACCTTGCAGACTCATATTGCAATTATTTAATTTGTAAACAAATTCCTTAACATGCTGTCTTACTATTTTGTCTGTTACTGTAGCCTTCAGTCTATTCATTACAGATATTTTACCTCTTTTTCATTCTTGTCAGGAAAACTCCAGCCCACTCAAGCCCACTTCTGGCACATAAGAATACACAATCTACTGAATGATACCAGCAATAAACTCACTCATACTATCAGGAAGCTATTTTGATTGCAACCCATACTCATTTAGAAGCCACCAATCCCAGGATCGCCTCAACTCAGCCCTTAATTACAGAACCCAATCACCTTTCATATCAGAAATACAATTGCTTATCTTAATGTATGCAGTCTTAACAATAAATGGACCAGTCTTGAAGTGTGCTTGGTAACAGAAAATCCTCATATTTGTGCTATATTCAAAACCTGGTTGTAGGATGATTGCTATCCTTCTGCTTTTATACAGGATGACTACTAGGTACATGTTCTGATAATATTTATTATAAATGTGATTTTGTTGATTTGCAGGACTTTCCAAATATAAATTGAAATAAGTTAGTGAATATTAAATGTACGCAAGAGAAATGGAGCATTATAATGCTTTTACAGACTTAGCATGCTAATAGGAGGAAACATAAGAGAGGTTATAAAGGTTCTTGAAATATATATTGTGAAGTTTGATACACAGGGAACAAGGAATGGCAGCCGAGCACATTAACATAAGGTATAATGTTTGGTTGGTGCTGGTCATTGCATTATATGTTTCATTTTCTCTTAATTCTGTAGGGTTATTCTGAGGTGATAAGAAGTTCAGAATGCTAAATGTTATGTCTGGCATGCCCACATTGCATTTGTTTTGATGCATTTGAATGTGGATATTGACTTGGCATTTGGTTCAAGAGTGTACTATGCATCATGGTAGTTAACTACTATCACATCTCATAGTCACTGATGCCTTTTCCTCAATACACCTTTAATGCAAGCAAATACATATTGGAATAAGCACACTCAAGCACACAAGCAAATCGCACGCACATGCTCATGCATATGTCCACACACACAAGCATTCTCTTGTATGCACACAAGCACACGCACATATTCACACACAGATTACAGTTTCTGTTCCTGTCACAAAGCTATTTGCCTTTTTTTTGTTTATTTGAATCTGCAATACATGATTCCTATATTAGCTGAACTATCTTTAAGACACAGTAGGCATTAGGATGAGAATTTCACATAAATCCTCATTATTATACACTATATATTTTTGAAGAAAGGTTTCAGTCATATGGGCTTTACAAAATCTAGGTTCATAACTACTTATTTTCATAGAGAAAACTTACTAATTCTATTAGGGTAAGAATGGAATGGAAAATAGCTGAACAGATTTTTTTTATACTACTTCATGAATAGGCATACCCTTTATGTAAAATAGATTATGCTATATGGGAAATTGATAAAAATCAATGCATTTGAGGGACATTAGATACTACGGTGATAGTACTCTTTTTAGACACACTATAAATCAATACATAGCTCTATATACTCTTATGATAATGACTACATTATTATTTTAGTAAACAATGTTTGTTAAGCCTTTAACCAATATTTAATATTAAGCTTAGATGCTCTTCAAGTAATATACAATGGGATAGAGAGTCTATTTTCTTAGTCAATTTGACTTTAGCTAATCATAGGTGGGAACTTTTAAATCTCACCTAAATATATCTGTTTCTAACTGGTAAATTGCATAAAATTACCACAGCTACTGTTATATATTATCTGCTACTTTTGAATAATAAAGTTTAGTGTTCTGTTTAAATTGTATTGTTGATATAAATGTTAGAATAAACTAACATTCCTTTACTAACTTTGGATTTGAAGAAAGCACTTTACAATGAATAAGTACAGAAATATTTAATTAAGGACTTTTCTTGCAGCATCTGATAATTGTTGCAATAAATGAAGATACTTCAACTGAAATTACTCAGAAATTTTGGGACTACGAACTCAAAATACATAGCTTGATAAGCTATAAAATTAATTTATTTATAAAGATTATTCAAACTCATCTCTACATTCAAATATAGTAGATTGTTATGATTAATTATTATTTCCATTATCTAGAATATATATGATAATTTTACATTTTATTAAAAAATGTTTTTTTACACACTTTCTAGGTTAAATATAATTTAGAAAGAATAGACATATGGTGTAATGTCATATGTTTCATTAATTTTGAATAATAATTATAAATGCAATAAAAGTAGCAAATGATAGTTAAAGTTATAAAAATGTTTAATCTAAAAGATTGCTTATCAATGTTTCATTGTTTAAAATGTATTTACTATGTGGTCAGTAATTAATTAGATTTTCTAGAAATCTTCTTTTCATTGATAACTAGAGTTTTTGTTTTCTGTTTAAAATATAATAGAGGTAATAATAATTATTCTATCTTTACACATATAAAATTGAAATAGAAAGATGAAATATTCTAAGTTTGAAGAATAATTTCATTTACTAAGACAGAAGCTGGTTAGATGTTGCTACTAGTTTGCAAATTAATTTAGGTGATAATATGTGACCTAAATTGGGAGTTTTAAATTCCAGAAGGGACTGGGTTGTAAATATTGTTTTAAAGTTTGGTTATAACAAAGGTTTTTTAATTGTTTTATTAATGTTCACCTTTAATATGAATAGAACATTTAATCAAAATTATCTGAATAGTAATTTTGTTCCAACCAACTTGAAAATTTCATATAGTATTCCTAATAGTTATTATAATTATATAACTTCATGGCTAATATCTTTTACATATAACACATTTTAAGATATCAGTAATAAAAAGTATATCAATCAACATTAATGGATTGAATAATCCAAGTAAGAGAGGAAATTTATTTAAATACCTTAAGCTACATAAATTGCAACTAATATTTCTACAAGGAACCCACTTATTATCTATACATATATCTAAACTTAATAATACATCCTTCTCTGTTTTGGTTAGTTCAGAACACTCTCAAAAGAAGAGAGGGGTGGCTATTGTTTGGAATAACTCAATACCCTTGCCTAAAATAATTGACACTTACAAGGATAACAAAGGAATGCTTTGTGCTATAATTATAGAATTAAATAAAAAATGTATACATTAGTCAATATTTACTGGATTCCAGGTATAGGAACTAATACAGTTAGACAGCATTTGGACCAAATTGGTCAGTTTGCAAAAGGAAACATAATATTCACAGGAGACTTTAATTGTATTATTGATATTAATGACTCTACTAATAAAGGTAAAAGAAAAATTTCAGCACCTGCAAAAAAGTTAAAGGATTTAATTGACCTATTTTTACTAAAAGACATTAACAATTTCGCTGAACCAAATTTGTTATTTTACACCTTTTTCACATAGGAATAACTCACACTCTAGAATAGATAGAGTTTTGGTTTCTAGAGATTTAACAGACCCTCTAATTAAAACAAAGGTAATATTCTGTCCTCTTTCTGACCATACCTCTATAACTTTTGATTTACTTATTAATAATAACTATAGTATTCAAATCAAGAGAATACCTGCTTACATTACAAAGTTAGAATAATTTAAGGAGTTTATATCATTAGAATTTCAAAACTTTATTGACCTTAATAACACCAATAACATATCACAAATATATATTTGGGTTGCTTTAAAAACATATTTATATGGGAAAGTTATAAGTTGTTATCAAAATAAAAGGAAACTATGGGACACAGAACTTAATGATATACAACTTAAATTAGATAATTTAAAGCTTAATCAAAACATAGGAAAATATATAATTGACAAACAAAAACAATTACATTCTTTAAATACAAAACTTGTAACCAAAACACTTAATCACAAAACACCAAATAGATTGCGCTCCCAGTCAACAATAAAGGGTGTCTTCTGTAGTTCAATCAAATGCAGCCAGGAATACACCAAAACAGTTTATTGCACAAAACGATCCAAAGTACAAACAATAGTCCAGAGCCTAGGATTTAACCAGCTGGCATCTAATTGAATAATTAATTAATTGATTTCATTTTCTTAAAGTAAAACCTTACCAAAAATACTATTAAAAAATCTGTATGACTACATGATTTGTAGATTAAAATACACACTATACATAGGTATTGAACACATAGTAAATACAAATATAGGAAATATACAATGGACATGATGGTGAACAAATATATGATTGTTATAATAAATATATGTAAGTATATAAGTATATATAAGTGTATGCGTATACTACAATATATAAATATATCTATGTATGTAAAAACCACTACAATAAAATCTTAATGTAAAATATAATATATAGTATAAATGTGTAAATATATGTATTTAAAATTCTAAAAAATATATATATATATTTATATATTTAAAAATATAAATATAATGTAAGTATAAATGCTAATATAAATATAACTATAAATACAAATATACTAGGGGAAGTAACATAATGTATAGATGCATGTTGTACTGTATAAAACTATGTACAAACAATATATGTTAAATTTTTAAAAATATTTAAAATATCCAATAAATTGACGACACATTGTATAACAATTATATGTGTATAAAAATATAAACAGATATGTATAGAAAGAAACACACCTAATACAATCAAAGTCAAAATCAGGGAATACAGTAAACCAGGAATGTATATATTCTGATTACATCTGATAAAATATAATAATAATAATAATATATGTGTATATATATATATATATATATATATATATATATATATATATATATATATATATACATATATATAATATATATATAATCTACCCTAGGGATAGGTCCAACATAGTTCTATTAAATATTGGTGATGGTAGTCATAACTTATGTTTCTTGGGATCAGCTGCAAGCATTTTCAATGCTGGGGTAATGGAAATGTGGTCATTAAGCCCCTTGCCACAACAAGAGTCCAGTCTAAGTTGCCACATCATTTCTTTTAGCTCCAGTTGGGTCTCCCAATCACCACCCCTCTCAAGACATTTTACTTCCTCTATTACCCAGAATTTGAAATCTGCATCCTTACAGACCAAAACATGTCTATACATAGCATTGTTTTCATTGTGTTTGTTAATGTCCCTCACATGTTCATATATTCTGGATTGTAGGTGTCGTTCTGTCTTCCCAGCATAGTAGCTCCAGCAGACCTTACAGAAAGCAAGGTATACAGCCCCTCTCATATAGCAACTACTATAGGTTTTGGCAACCAGTGTTGTTTTAAGACTGGGTATTTTTATCTCCTTTTGACCTGCTATAAATGCACACTGCGCACATCTACCACACTTAAATGTCCCACATTTTTTATTAGCCCCATGTGTATTGTTGGTCTTTTTCTCTAAGATGTTCTTAATATTCCTATTCCTCCTATAACTGTAACTTATATCATTTTTAAATACATCAGTCTTGATGGCCATTTCCCTAAACATTTCCCAGGTCTCATTGATATATTTTCTAAGCTGTCCTACCCGTTGATAATATGTAAGGGTCAAGTATGGTGTACTAGAGACTTTATTCTTAAGATGGTTATGATTACCCCCCACCATATCACGGACACTACCATCCACTTCTTCATTTACTGCATAAACATGGTTACTTTTAACTAGTAAAGGGGTATATTTATAGTTACTTCTACCTTTTTGAACCTCATATTTAACACCGTGTATCAAATCTAATGGATATCCTCTCTCCTGAAACATATTGCCAACAAATTCAATCTCTTTTAGGAATTCAGAATCATCTGAAATCATCCTCGCCATCCTAATCATTTGTCCCTTTATAATGTTCTTTTTTAATATATAGGAATGGTCACTATCAAAGTGTAAATAGGCATTGGAAAAATGCTCCTTTCTGTATATGTTAGATTTGTAACCTCCCGTTTTCTCCTTCTTTTTTCACCAAAATGATTATAATATGTATAATCTAACCTCACATCCAGAAAATTTATAAAATCTTTTCCTATATCATGAGTAAATTATAGAAATGACGTAGTTTGATTAATATATACAATAAATTCATCTATCTTGTCAAGTGGCCCATTCCATACAACAAAAATATCATCTAAAAATCTATAGTATTTACCAATGTACCTATAATAGTCAGATAAAAACACGAACTTACTCTCCCAATATAGCATAATAATGTTTGCATATATAGGCGCACATGCCGAGCCCATTGCCACTCCTTCTTTCTGGTGAAAATATTCACCCTGAAAGTACACATAATTGTATTTTAAAACCAACTCCATGTTTTCTAGTACCAACCTAAATTCATTACTCATCACTAGTTTCATTTCAGTTAAAATATCTTCAAACCATATCATACCCATTTCTTGTGGTATGACGGAGAACAAATCTCTCACATCAATTGTGATGAAAACACTGTCATCATTGTATGGACCCTCACCCATCTTCATCAAAAAATCCCAGGAATCAACCAAAATATGACTATATTTTTTATGGAATTGTTTCAATTTAGAATCCACATATATTGCCAAAGGTTGAGTCTTAGATCCCTGGGATGAGACAATAGGTCTCATAGGTGGGTCATATACAGATTTATGGACTTTCTGTATTCTGAAAATAGCTGGTATGACTGGTTTTAAGACTCGAAGGAAGTTGTAAAGATCCATATCAATTAAACTCTGCAATAGGTTGTCCTCTAATACTATATATTAATTTCATTTTTGGATACTCTACTGTACTGTTTCTCATTATCTAAAATATCCATCATCCTGGTCGTGTAGTCCCATTTATCCATAAATACCACACCCCCACCCTTGTCAGGTTTCATGACTCTTATTTTGTCATCATTACTCAACTCTTTTAATAATTTATTTTCAACTTCAGTTAGGTTTTTGACTGGTTCTGTGTTGTACAAGTTCATCATACGTATCCTCCTAGTTACACATCTCTCAAAATTCATAATTTTGTTTTGTATTGGGGGATTAAATATACTTGCTCTCTTTAGTGTACTTTCCTTACTTCCAGTGTTTCTATCCTTGAACATGTGTGTAAAATTTAATTTTCTCGTAAACAATTTTATGTCTAACAGAATATTTTCAATTTTTGGAATGTTAGTGGGTACAAAGGTAAACCCTTTTATAAATAAGTTAAAATAATCGTCAGTAATCTGTATGTCAGTATAATTAAAAATGTTAAAATTTCTCCGGGTACAAATAATATTTTCTTTTTGCTCATCTATTTGAACATCTATACCAGTATCACATATACTAGTTCTAAATGCTAAATTGTCATATGTTATCTGTGTGATCTCGCCACATGTTGGATATTGTTGTTCTCTATCACCTGTGCATAGGTGGGTTGTTGCATTCGGTTCCACAGCCTCTCTGATCTCCTGGGTTCTTCCAGGTCTAAAGGGATCACTTCCCTGACAGTGTTAGTGCTATCCCCACAACTACTGAAATGCCGCTCGACTCCATTTACTTCATATCTGTTATGTGTATGATACGGTAAATCTCTGTCCCAATATTCGTGCTCCCATTTTCTCCTTCTTTTTTCACCAAAATGATTATAATATGTATAATCCCTATCATTATACCTCTCTTTTCTTCTCCAAGTTGTATTTTTAGTTGTACTGCTTCTATGGTTGTAAAATTTGTTATTTTTAGATTCAACATAGTATGCCATACCTTTTTCATACATAGCTAAATCCCTTTCCAACTTTAACCTCTTCCTGTTTATATTGGTATTAGCAGTATTATCTACATCATGCAAAACTCTCAAATAGACATTCTTGTGTTCATCTACTTGAAATAACAAATCAGTACTAATGCTTTCATACAGTACATCAATTTCTTTTTTAAATATTTCCATATTTTTGGTATTTAGTTTTATCATTTCTTTTAAAACTGCCAGCCCACAATAATTTAAAATGTCACAAATAATTAAAAAAAAATCTTTGTCATTTTTAGCACAGTTTGGAAATTTATTAAGTCCCTGTGGTATTATTTTTTCTTCCAAACATTTTTCAAAGTACCAATTCTCTATAACCAGCGATTTGTATTTAGTTAACAAAGATTTAAATGTCTTACATAAGTCCTTGTACGTGGAACCACCACGTTTGTCTTTGCCCTTCTCCCTATTGTTGATTTTCAATGATCGATTAATCCAGGCATGAAAACATTATCAACAACATTTTTATTAGCTGAAACGCCATTCGGAGCCCTCTGGCCATAATCCTGTACATACACCCTTTCTCACCGCTCAGCTTCGGCGTCTGATGTCATCCTACTCGTGCCAGCCCTCCTAGGACTGCTCTGTGCACATGGAATACTGTTATCTGAGCCGGATGGTCCGGCGTCGGTCTGAGAATTGGTTTGAATAACCCTGATGAGTTCAGATAAAAGGCTGCTGCTATCCATCGTAGAGACTCCTCGTAACTAGGTTCGCAACCAAGTAGAACCACAAAACTTGTAACCAAAACACTTCGTCACAAAACACCAAATAGATTGCGCTCCCAGTCAACAATAAAGGATGTCTTCTGTAGTTCAATCAAATGCAGCCAGGAATACACCAAAACAGTTTATTGCCCAAAACGATTCAAAGTACAAACAATAGTCCAGAGCCTAGGATTTAACCAGCTGGCATCTAATTGAATCATTCTTTAAATAGTAGATATAGAAATTTTAAACCACAAGACAAAAATAATATTAGAAAAGTTTAAATTAATAAACTTCACAACAAATCCTAAATCACTGAAGTTGCTAGCAAACAAAACTAAAAGACTAAACAAAATTAATCATATCAATGAAATATATTCACTCCAAAAACAAAAGATGGTCTCAAACTTGCATAACACTTTATCTGAATTTAGGGAGTTTTTTAAATAATATTAATCAAAACATTAATACTATTGATCCAAAGGAAGATATTAAAGCCTTTATTAATAAATATACTGACAAAAGATTATCTATAGAACAAAAAATACTATTGATAAGCCTATATCTTTTAAAGACATTCAGACACAAATTAAAAAAAATAAAACCTAATAAGGCTCCAGGTAATGATGGTATTATACCAGAAATGTATAAAATATTACCTAACAAAGCTTTATATTTACTACATGATGTTTTCAATATCTCAAAATATTTTAACAAAATCCCACCCTATTGGAAATACACTTTTATACCTCCCATACTTAAACCTAATAAAGATCCCACCTAATGTTCTTCATATAGACCAATTTCTTTGCTCAATATAGATTACAAAATATCTGTGTCCATATTCGCAGACAGATTAAAACATATTTGACCAAATTTGATAGATGAAGACCAAAGAGGATTTATAGTAAATAGGAATTCTTATGATAACATTAAAAGAGCATTAATTTTAATTGAATCGGTCAAACATTTAAATAAAAATCTAACTTTAATTAGCTTAGACATTAACAGTGCATTTGATATAATTAATTGGGACTACTTATTCACCCTTTTAGAAGAATTAAACTTCTCCCATAAGTTTATAAATCTCATTTCTCAGCTTTATAAATGTAGTCTAGCTTACGTTAAAATTGGCACTAGTATTTCTCAAAGCATACCTATAATTAAGGGTACTAAACAAGGATGTCCCCATCCCCTTTATTATTCACTTCAATTATGGAACCATGGGCAAATTTAATCAGACGGGATAATGGGGTCTACTTTATGTGCTCAAAACATGAAAAACCTGAATCCAAATAGTGCGACACATAAAGAGCGAACTGCGAATACATCAAATGTACTAAAGCATGAAATTTAAAACTTCGAACCGGCATAGTCGGCCAACCCACCACCCGCAACACACTACCTACCAAACATAATAAAAAGCACATACATACATATATGCACTAACCAAAACCCTACTTCTAACCTTAAATTAAAGCACCAAAATCCTACTGCTAACCCTACACTAAACCCCAGATACACAACTATCTATGCACTATCCTTAACCCTCCCTAACCTAAGGTCCGTAACTACTGCGCACTTCCCCTACAGAGCTATACCCAAACTAAATATCCCACACACATACACTTAACAAAACCCTACACTAAACCTTACATACATTACCTACACAAAACCTTACATACACTACCTACCTATGCACTTACCTTAACCCATCCCTAACCCTAAGGTCTGTAACTATCACACACTTACCTTACGGAGCTATACAGCAGACGGGCCAACTATGTGAATTTGATATTTCCACTTTTGCAGTTTCATTCGTTGAATGTATTCACGGTTCGCTCTTTACGTGTCACGCTATTTGGATTTGGGTTTTTCAGCTTTCAAGCGCATAAAGTAGACCCGGGATAATGATATAGTAGGTTACAACTTAAATTCTAAGTTATCTTCTAAAATACAAATGTTTTCCAATGACATTCTTCTAACCCTTGCTGATGAAAATTCCTCCATTCAAGCTCTTTTTAAAAATGTGAATTTATTTCAAATAAAATCTGGTCTAACCTTTAACAATAATAAGACACAATTTTTTTTATTGGACCAAAGCAATTCAATCTTCAAGATAAATATAAAAACTATTTAGCACAATCTGATCAATTTCTTTATCTAGGTATTGTAATAGCCAACAATCTTAAAGACATCACACAAATTAATTATAATAAAATCTTAACAACGATAGAAGATTTGATTAAAAGATGGAATAAAATTCCATTTTCCATGGATGAGAGACTTGCTATTATTAAAATGATTTTACTTCCCAAAATACTTTATATTATTCAATCTATTTCTTTACCACTCCCTAACTTGATAATTAAAAAAAATAAGCATAATATTTCATAAATTTTTATGGTACCTAAATAAACCCAGAATTGCATTAACACATCATATGAAAAATTGGGACAATGGGGGTATAGTTATGCCAGCTTTAGAATTTTATTCAATCTCTTCCATGATTAAAACAATATCTATTTTAATAGATGTTAAATATCAAGCTAAATGGAAAATAATTGATAGAAATTTTAATGATGGACATGTTATAAATGGAAAAAAATTGACAGAAATTTTAATGATGGACACATTAAATAATATTAATTCACAAAAGTTATCATTTATAAATAACCCCTCTATTTGGATTCTGAAAGATCAGTTCTCTATTTTCTCTACTCAAAAATGTAAAAGTAATTATTTAACACTCTTATTAAAATCCTTTTAAAAATATCTCTAAACATACTATATATAATGACTGGTCATTTCTGCTTATTCCCATAGCCTATACACAAGGAATTCTATTTACTTCTAATTCTATAAAAATGTCCACTTTTCAACAGACAATTTTAACTTTGTGGTACCAGATGATGTCTAACAATGAAGTGAAATCAATTAAGACTCTCAATACTGAATTTGATTCCTTTTTTTGGCTAGATTTGCAAGAAGGAAGGATGTTTATTCTAAGTAATATTAAATTAATGTCTTCAACAACAAAGAAAGTAATACCTTATTTAATACAATATATAATTTTATCAATTCAGAGTATTTCTCCAAATACTAACAAAGTATCATATATATATATATATATATATATATATATATATATATATATATATATATATATTTATATATATATATATATATATATATATATATATATATATATATATATATATATATGTAAGGCTATAAAGTCTGACTTAGATGTCTTCCCTGACAGTTATTTGGAATTCTTTCTATTCCATTAATGGCCAATTTCCTACACATAAAGATAAAATTAATATATTAAAATCATCAAGTTTAACTACTTCTTCACTGAAATGGAAAATATTTACATGGAAATATTTGAATAGATCTTTTATAACTCCTTTAATATTGAGCAAAATTGAAAAAAGTATGTAAATTGCTGGAGATGTAATAAGAAATTGAATGCAGATTTGTCTCATATGTTTTTGACTGTATCAAATTAAAAAGAATCTGGAAAGATATAAATGATTTTATGCAGGCAATATTTACAGATAACTTTACTTTATCTAAATCTCTGATATTATTTAATACTCCAATACCAGCATGTATAAAAGCATCCAATTATCATTTGATTTGGTCCATTATTATCTATAGCCAAAAAACTAATTACAATGAATTGGAAATCACAATCCTCTCTATCATTACAAGAATTTAAAAATCTACATAATTACATTTATTGTTTGGAAAAACTGTCAATCAAATATAGATGTTCTAGGAATACTTCTACTTATAGTAGTTGGAACAAAGTTTATGAATTGTTACAAAAATAACTTAATTTCACAGCAAATTTTGTATATATAGGTATTACTTAAGCTGATATTTAAGACTTATGGTGAACAATTTTGTATATAGTTAAATTTTGTTTAATTTTGTATATGATCATTTCTAATATAATCTAAAATGGTTCATTCCTTATTTGTTGATTGTATCTTCATCAGCACTTCTAATAAAATTGTTTTTTTTTAAAAAGTCACCATCTGTTCATTTCTTCTGGTTATTGGCTACCTGATGGATTTCGGTAATGGGACTGGGGAATGGAAGGAACAAAAAAATGTAAAATATACAACAGAACAGAGAACATTCATCCAACTGAGCATTTTGAATTAAAAAAAATGTGCTTATGATAGTTTAGTTACATAAAAGCATAACAGTCTTCTTTTTGATGATGCTAGGTCTACACGTCTAGTACCAGAGTAGCATGGGTCCATACAACCAGGTGTCTATGCAGTATGTACAGCCCACTGGTAGACTGCATTATTCCAAGCCAGTTACAAAGTATACATGAATATATACAATGATGCAAGTAATCAGATTACTGTTTCAGCATATAGCACCCAGTGGAAAAATAACTTCATATTAAGTGTGGGCCAAGTGTAAGGCAGGTAATAGGTGGACCAAGTGTAAGACAGATTTAAGTGTCTCCCGTGAAACATTTCCATTGAGAAATTTTGAGAAGGAAGTGATGAAAAGGGAAGCAAATCCACTGATGATAGTGTCCTGACACTGATTGTAAAAGGTGATCTGAAGTTCTTCTGTGCAATGGATTCTGAATGACTTGGCAAAACAGTGAAGAGAGTGATTAAGCGGATGAGTAAATTAAAGGTCATGCCGCTAAATGCTAGGAGTCTAAACAACAAACTGCACCCATTGCAAGCATTCTTAACCGTGGAAGAAGCTGACTTTTGTGCAGTCACATAAACCTGGTTCAAAGCTGTGGAGAGCACCGCAGCCATACCAGGTTACTCATCCTATCATTCATTCAGCCCCAAAACTGTGGGCAGCAAAACAAAAGGAGGTGGAGATGCAATATATATAAAAGATATACACACGTATAGGCTGGTCAAACAGTATGAAGAACAGGAAACACTCCAGGTGCAGTTAGCAACTGACTAGACCCCTTTTCAATTCATAGCTAGCTAAGGCCTTCAGCTTTGACTCAAGATGTCCATTCGCCCTATCTGGACCTCTTCGAATCTATGAAAATTCAACCCTTTACCCTGATCCTGTGTGAGTTTAACTATCCAACCAAAGACTGGAAGAAATACTCATGCCAAAACACAAATGCCCAGAGATTTCTTTGATTTCGTCAATGCAAATGCCTTGACCCACTTGGTTGACAACCCCACAAGAGGTAAAAATATCTTGGACTTGGTATTAAACAACGTGAGTAGCCACTGCAGCATCTCTACAGTGTCATCATCCTTGGTAAAATCTGATCACAAAAGCAGTCACTTTTGACGTCAACATCTCCCCAGACCCCCCCCCCCCCCAGCTAGGGTTAAACAAAAAAACTTTGCCAAACCTGATTACAACCTCCTGAGGGAAGGTATAAACAGCTTCACAGCCCCCTTCCCCTCCATAGGAATTGGCACATATGTCTAAACCTACACCAAAGTACTATATAAGCATGGCATCAGAAATACCAGGCAGGACGAAATCCTCCTCCTCAAGGAAAAGTAAACCTGTCTGGTGGACATCTATAATAAATAAATTCTATAATAAAAGGAAAAAATTGCTGTCCAGGACCAAGAAGGAGCAGGTGCCTAATTGGAAGCAATCTATCCTTAGCCTGAATAAGCAAATAAGAGCACTAGTGAAATCCTCCAAAGCAAACTTCAAGTCCAAACTGACCACACCTACTAAAGACAATCATAAGGCCTTCTTAACATATGTCTGCAATCTCAAGGGAAGCACTCATATCTGCTCAGAACTGGTGGTCAAGGACAGCACATACACAAACGTTGTAGATATAGCCAACCTGCTGGCAGACAGGTTCAGTGAAAACGTCACTCCTCTGTCCCCCCATCAGTAAAACAAGACATTCTCAGTACCTGCCCCCTCCGCTTATCTCTATGGAGCAAGTCATCACTGCCCTCTCAATGGCAAAAAAATACAGCCTCCATGGGACTCGATAACATCCCAGGCTGCATTCTACATGATCTCAGGCAGGAACTTGCAGCACCATTAGGCACCCTATTCAACCAAAGCCTGAGTACTGGCTTCATCCCAGCTGAGTGGAGGACAGCTACTGTCATCCCCTTGCTCAAAGGTGGAAAGTTCACCAATCCAGGAAATTATACACCCATCAGCCTAACTATCCTTATCTGCAAGGCCATGGAGCAGATTATCATGGTCCTCATTAACAAGGACACTGGCAACCGCCAAACCCTAGATCCCACACAGTTTGTATTTTCTCAAGGGGAGGTCATGATGTTAAATTTGGTCAGCTTCTTTGAGACAGTCACCAAGGCCACAGATGAGGAGAAGAAGGTGCAGACCACCAACATTGACCTGGCCAAAGCCTTTGATACTATTCCCCACTCAGGTATAATAGATAAACTCTCAACTAGGTATCAATCCGTTACCAGATGGGTAGCAAACTGGCTCACTGATAGAACATACCTAGTCAAAATAGGGGAAGCTACCTCAAGTAGTAGACCCATAACAAGTGGTGTACCCCAGGGATTGGTCTTTGGGGCTCTGTTGTTGAGGATATACTTCTTGGAGGTGCAAGCCAAATCTATTGGGCTATGGCTGACCAGTTTTGCAGATGACTGCAAGCTGGGTGCTGTCATCATTTCACCTAGTGATGTGGACATCTTCCAAGAGGGTCTCACCCAAATAAATGACTGATGCCAGAAACATGGCCTCAAACTGAATGCCAAAAATGCATCATCATCATCCCTTTCAGGGACAGTGATGTCCCCACAAATTATCACATTGATAAGGTCCTAAGCATGTAATCAGTTGTTAGGGACTTGGGCACCCAGGTTAATAGCAAACTGACTTTTGACCACCATATTGCTACTGTTGTATGGAAAGCTTTCTACATAGCCCACCTCATTAGTAAGGGTATCTCATCCAGGGACAAGGTGGTCATAACATCGCTGTATTCTTCCCTTATAAGACCCATTATTGTGTACAATGCCCCTTTTGGTATGTACCTCACAAAACACATGCAGCAGCTGGAAAGACCACAGAGGTTCCTCACCCGGAGAATCCAGGGTCTCAGATATCTACCCTACACAGATAGGATAAAAACCCTGTTGCTCTACTCAGTCTCCTACAGACTCCTCAAAGGTGACCTCTGTCTAGCATACAAAGCAATCTCAGACCCTGCCCTAATGGGAATGCTGCATATCCACAAGTCAAGCTCCACTCAAGTAACCCACATGTGGGACCTCAACCTGGTCTGTCAATCATCATCAATCATTACCATCAATAGGACTTGTTGGCAGGACAGATTTGTGTCCCAGAGACTCCCTTTTTCGTTGAATAGACTCCCACTCCACATAAAGCAGAATACCTCATTAACCCTTTTTAATCGCAACCTGGATAACTGGATGGGGAACAGAAAATACACCCAGGAGATTCCACCTGTGTCCCTGCTGGACAGTGGCATAGGGTGCTGACTTGTTAGAACATGGGCTAAATTCTTGGCTAGGCTTGTAAGGGCCTCAGGGCCAATAAACTAGTAACTTCCTATGATCCTATGATTCTATGAAGTGTGAGCTGTGAGGATGAAAGGATGAAAAGCTAATAATTCTGGTGGTAATACCAACATCCACTCTGTGATATGAGGCACAGTCTTGATATATTTTCTATTTTAATCATAGTATTTGTGGTCTTTCTAACTCTGAAAGTATCAGCTTTCACTTTAATTGCTACAACTTCCATTGACCTTCTCAGCAATTCACTGTGTCCTTACCTCTTTCACTATTTGTAGCCTTTTCCTGTTCCCAGTGTTGGGTCTCTCTCTCCCTCGAACTTTATTCTGTTTCTTTATTACTTATATGTCTGTCTTTGCACTTGCATGTTAATTAACCACGCATAGTATCACTGAACATGAGCCTTGGATCAAAGGTTTTATATTAAACTAAACTTTGAATAAATAACAATCACTAAGCTCTTGAGATTATTTTCTTAAAATTGTTTGTTTTATAAATTGCTTATTTATTTTGAAGGAAAAAAAACTCATTATTTACTATGCTTCCCCATGCCTTGATGCATCAGTTCAATATTTAAAATACTGATTGAAGAATAAAGTGCTACCTGTCTGTGCTACCATTTTTGGTGTTGGTAGCTGTGATGGGATTCTTTAACTAATACATCTGTGACCGTAACACATGAAATGAGCTTTGCAGCATGACATTGGGATACCTAAATGAAGTATTAAACAACAGCCTTCATGTAAAATGATGTGCAGTCTGTCTGACTGAATATAGTTTATCATTAAAAAAATTGCATCTTTGGAGTACAACACAATAGAACACTACCTAACAAGTGAAAACACAAAAGGTAACTGTGTAGCAGCAGCCTCCGTTAATTGTTTGTTGGCAATTAACCTTGAGAACGCAGCTGAGAAACTCTTCACAGGATCTCAGTGGTGGTGGTTCAGGGCTCTTAAACAATGCATTTTGTAGTCCTCCAACATAATCCAATTTTAAAACCATTATGTATCTAGTCCATTTGGTGTAGAACTGCAGAGTTACCATGGTAGTACAAATGAAAAAAAAAAAAAGGTCAGAGTATGTCCCCTTTCTCCAGTTGTTAAATAATTGCACTGAGTAGATGAACAAATACATTGCTAATTTTACTATATCTGAAACAAAAGCATGCAGCAAAATTGCTTTTTATTTTTCAGCTTAAATTGTATAAGATACAAACACCTTTGCCCATATAAATGTTCTAGCTTTCCTGGAGTTTTGCATGTCGACAATGATGTCTGTAATACTGAGTATGAAGTATTATTTACAAAAATTATTTCAAAACCACAAATACTTGTTTGCAAATTGGCTTTGCTAAGATGAAAATTAAATTAAATTCGTGCTAGTGCAAATCTGTATATTTACACAGGCTCCATATGAGCTGTTAAACCATTTCAGTAATTGAAAACAAAAATTGGATTGTTCCTTCCTATTATAACTCATAGCCCTGTCTTTGTCATGCAGGTCTCTCAACTAAATAAACTTCATCATCTTTAGTTTTTGATGTGTCTTACCAGAGACAGAGGACTGTCAGAGCCCTGGCATAACATTAGAAAGCTTAATAGTATTACTACTTTTATGAAAATGAAAAATGGTGTTATACAGAGTTTTTACCTTTTGAATAAGAAAGGCGGTAAATACTAAAGCTTTGAATGACATATTATATTGTCAGTTAAATTACTCTGTTTCAGAATGAATTCAGCAAAAAAAATTATAAATATGTGTGTGTAACAGACCTTCTCAGAGATTTGCGATGCATGGCATAAAAAGGCCCTAGCCATCATTCGCTTAGTACATACCTATGAACTTGTGTGTGTGTGTGTGTGCGCGCGCGTGCATGCGCATGAGTGTAGTGTGTGCAAATATGTTTGTGTGTGTTCACTATGTGTGTGATTCCCAGTTTCAACAGCATAAGAATATTATTACAGTTGCCAGATCTATCATTATATATTAATTATTATTTATTATTTATTTATTTGACATTTGTTAACCGGGTTAGTCCGACTGAGTCATAGCCCTTTTCCAGTGGAGGCCTGGGAAGAAAAGCTCCAACAGTTACACAATTCACGTAGAAACAAAAATCAGATACAGTAAATTATAAAAATACATTAAGATAAAATAAGTACATGATTAACAAACCCAGAGAGTAAATACATTCTAACATCAATATTATGCAAAGACAAATCAGAGAGTAATTATTTCAATGCACCGAGAGAAAAGCAGGCCATTTTCATGGCATTAGCACAGAACTAAATTAAATATAAAGTAAATTTGGAAAAAAAAAAAAAAAGAAACTAAACTTTGTATACTGTTGCATCTATTCTCTACATTAATAAATGTAGTTGGAAAATGAGACTTGTGACCACATTCAAGTCAACACTCATGTAGGATGGCTGACAGAATGCCCCAATGATTACTGACTACGGTGTTGGAGCTGCTTCATCCAGTGGATACATAGTCAACTGAATTGCAACATACTGAACAAATCATCAATACAGCACGAATAATAACATTTTCCTTCAGAAAATGTGTAATAATGGTAAACCTTTTATTCTAGCCACTTTCATGGTTTATAGGGACAATATTTAAATTCTGTCACTATTTTTGGGCCTTTGTCCCCCAAATTAATTCTGGCTTTGTCCAGCTTTCTTGCACTAAG
Organism: Protopterus annectens; assembly: GCF_019279795.1. Lineage (NCBI taxonomy): Eukaryota > Metazoa > Chordata > Ceratodontiformes > Protopteridae > Protopterus > Protopterus annectens. The sequence goes on from NC_056744.1 coordinate 922,422,500, forward strand.
AGGTTGAGAGGTGTGCACATGATTTAGTATGGTCCCATATGTTTAAGTAGCATATTTGTAATACATTAACTGCATACATTTCACTGTGTGATTTTCACAGCACAGGAGAGGGACTCATAGGAAAAAATGTAAGTCTTGTACAACATAGCTGTGCATTACATCCAGATATAAGGATAAAACCTCATCCATCTATAAATGCATATATGAGGTTAAGAGCCAGTTCTGGTGGTGCAGATGGATAAATCCCTGACTGTGGCACAGGTGACCTAAGAATGATTAGTGGCTTGGACAACTGACAGAGTTGACAGGGGAGGATGGGTGTGCACATCCTGGGAGGGAGGGAGTCAGGGTGGAACTGACTATGTAATGCTCCTCAGGGAATGGGTTAATATGAAAAATATATGGCTTGGGGCAGGATGTTAAGCTCAAAATGCCACTGCTAGGCTTTATAGTGGCTTTACAGGTGTACAGAAACATGCATCTACATAAAAAAGGCGTGTTGGATCTTTCACTGACATGAGTAACTCATCCCCTTCCCAGTGGGTGTGATTAGGGCCAACATAAATGTCCTCATAGCTAGGATGCCATTAAAGACCCAAGCAATCCTCGTGGCTGCTTGAATGAAGGTCACCTTTCTGGTTAGCTTGGACCTCCATGGTTATAAAGGACTACCTATGATGTGGACACACATGGTCTCAAGTCCTATTTGGGGAGGCCTGATGGTTAACAGGCACATGGACAAAAACACCTAAGAAAATATACAAGGCTGAAACATTATGCATACATAAAATTCAAAATAATACAAAAAAAAAAAATAGAAAAAATAATGTCATTATGCTCCTACATTCACTTTCTAAACTGCTCATTCTGATGAGATTCTTAAAGGCAGTAACTTGAGTAGGATAGACCAGACTTCTCCAGCACCAACAACAGTCTCCAACTCATTTTGTGGGATCCTGCCTGTCTCTGTTGTGCAGAGGGATAGGGCTCAGACTATAATCCAAACAGCACTGGCACTGTAGAAGCCAGGCAGGGAGGGGAGATGACTGAATGGATGTGGCAAGTCCACATCTACCCAAGATTGGGAAAGGCTGTGTATGCTTGAGGGCACACTGTGCTGTGCAAGTTTCCTGAGACTGGAGAGACCACTGATCATACTTTGCGAGGTGGGTCAGTCCTGCTTGGAGGGAATTCCCCTTGCAGAGATGGGGTGGGAGGTGATGTCCTCTGTCATCAGCCTATCAAACTGCCTTTCCCAGTGTTTCACTAGATGTGAATGGGAGCCAGAGCATAAAACAGGAAAACCCTTGAACTACCATTGACACCCCCCTCCTGGTCAACCCTATCCCTGGTGATGGAGAATGGATGTGTCAACAAGCCTAGATGGGGCATAGGAGTGATGGGCAGTGGGGTAAATGAACACACAAAAAATCATCATCCTGTGAGATCCCTAGATATTTACAGACGAAATGAAAGATATAATCTTATCTACCACCGTACAGTCTCCTTTTGGGATACAACTGTTATATCTCCCACTGGAAATGTCCAGGGGAAATCCTCACAAGGTGTCAAGACCACTTCATTTGACTCTTCTCTATACAAAGGAGCAGTGGGTTGCACTACAAGACCTTCCTAGGTTATGATGCTCCTCAGTAAGTCACAGAATGTGAATATAGCTACCCAGTGAAAGAAGCTCAATTCTGTTGCTTGGATTTGTCACCTTATCATTTCAGTCACTACTCAAAGATCATGAACATTGGTGAGGATGGGAACATAGACCGATCTGTATATCGCAAACCTTGTCCTGTCGCACAATTCTTTTTTCTTTATAACAAAATAATGAAATGCCCTCAGTACTGTTCTACTGTATCCATTTGCTGGATAGTCTGCAGACTCTTCTGACTTCACTCCTGAACAAGATCTCAGGATATTTAATTTGTTCCTCCTGCTGTGCAGAGAGGAATCCAATATTTTCTGGGAGAGAATCATGACTTATGATTTGGAAGCGCTAAGTTCCAATCCAGCCACTTTACACTCAACAGTAAATCACTCCACTTCTTACTGGGGATCACAGCCACTCAACTTTAATTCAGCATTATTATCAGCAAACACCAAATGCCTGTTTTGAGTAGCTGGATCCAGATATAATTTTTCTCCACTCTAGATGCAACTTTCATATCCACACATTTGATGATTTTCAGACATCAGCTGTGCCTTGATATTTTTATTTTACAGTTATTTACCAGGGTAATACACTGATCACAACTAACTATTTGTAGGCACTTCCAAGGTGAAATAATTCAGAAAGAAGAAGAAGAAAGTGGAACAGAGTCAGTAAGCTGTACATATGAAAAATAGAACACAAGGAAACAATATATAACAAAAGCTGTACAGCGAAAGTTAATAGATGCAGCAACAATTTGTAGAGAAATGCACATTTTGTAATTTTACATAATTATATTTCAGATTTGGATCAATTAGAAATGCTGTGGGATAATGAGAATAACAACCAAGGCAAATTATAGAAGTGTTAGTAGTTGAGAGAGAGTAAGGCTAGAGGCTGAGAGAACCTTACATAATGTGGACAGCTGTGTGACAAGTAAAGTTTAATTTGGTATTTAAGATTTTTTTTAACTCAGCTCTGAACGTGGGAAAAGGGGGCTGTAGCTTCTTAAGGTGGGTGGGGAGGCATATTTCCATAGTTTAAGCAAGGATGGCGAAATAATGGTTGGTGCAGTATAGCCTGCTTTGTGGCGGTGGAGTGGGGGGTTTGTTTGGGAGAACAGTCTGAGACTGTATAGTGTACATTTGGTATAAAGTTTGGCTGTGAATGGTAGAAAGGGCTGAAGAAGTCTGAAGTTGACAGAGCCTTGTCTACTCTGTGATGGAGTAGGAGACATTTTTTTAAGGTGAAGTACTGGTGTCATGAGAGGGCAAGTTAGTGATGAAGTGACAGATTTTGTTTTCAATAGTCTGTAGTATGGAAGGGTTTTTCTTAGAAGTTGTGGGCTATTATAGGTAGTCCATATTTGGGTTGGGACAGAAGGGCTCCTTTGCACAGCTACTCTAGCTGGGCTGAATAGATAAGGTGACATCTTTCTAGCCCGGAAGAGCAGAGGAGAGAAATGAGTTGACTTTTGCCCTTGATTTGTAAATATGGGAATGGAATGTTAGTGACCGGTCTAGCCACAGACTGATGTGTTTGAAGGAGGTGGCTGTTTCTATAGATATGCTACAAAAGGTAGTGATATTGACTGGGTAGTGCCAAGTAGCATGTTTTTTTTTTTTTTGTGGGATTAAGTATTTGTGGTTAATGAGTCAGGAATTGATGGCGTTAAGGCATTTTTTGCAGTAGTGTTTTGATTGTCATTGTGGCTGGACCTAGAGATTATCATGTCATCAGAGCAGGGAATGTGTTGTAGAGCAGGAAGGTCATGAGCTAGTTTTTCTAATTAAAATAGAGAAGAGAAGAGAAGAGGAGCTAGGATAGAAAATTTGGGTACTCCCAATGAAAGAGGTGTGGGCTGAGAGAAGGAAGAGTCGAAATTAAATTTTGAAGGATCTGTTTGACAGGAAGTCTTAGAACCAAGTGATGGATGTGTTACTAATGTCAGTGTTCTGAAGAGAGAAAAGGAGGTGTTGGTCCATGAAAATAAAAACAGAAAGAGAAACAAGACTCACACTTGCTGGAGTTTTATACTCCAAATGAATGTATTTGATTTAATTCCAAGAATGTAGACATAACACTCACACTATATATATATCTATAAGGAAGGGCATGCAGCAGCAGCAACTCTGTGGTTCTTTACAGCTGCAGCACTTCCCATAATACATTTAAGGGAATAAAATCATATATCTTCGCTAAGTGTACAGAAACATTCAGGTAATACTTGCAATCTCCCATGATGATCCCCTAATGTTTGAGAACATTATACAAACTTTTGAATTGACATTTATTCTGCAAAGATCATAGCTGAATAATTTGTAATCAGGCAGTAAACAAAATGGGATGTTTTTTAAAGAATGTTAACACATGATGAAGAATGTTTAATTACTGTATTTAAATCTTTTATTAGGCCAGTATTAGAGTACAATAGTGTTTTTGTGCATATGCAGTGCCAATTAAATCACTGGAGAACGTGCAGAGGAAATTTACAAAAAGAATAATCTCTGTTAAAATATGGGTTATGAAGACAGATGTAGAAGATTAAAGCTCTGTACTTTTGGTTATAGATATTGGTTACAGATTAATAAGAGAAAAGTTAGTTGTTGCTTTTAATGTGATTCATCAACCTGTTCTGCGAGTAATGTTTAACATGGAAATTTTTATGTGTGATAAGAAAATTGTAGCCTAGTAATGTGAATTTTCTAATTCAATTATATAAAACAAAGAGAAACTACTCTTATTTATTTAATGTCATGGTAAGGTTATGGAATAGTATCCCAATTAATATTTGTTTAAGTAATAATTTGGAAATGTTGAAGATGTCTTTAGATAATTGGATGGGAGAAAGAGTATATATCCCATATTTGAATGAATCAGTGTTCCTTTAGGCACGAACACTGTCAATACTACTTATGAAAGCATGAAGTTAGGAGATGACAGAGTGGATCCATGCTTCCATGACTAAGATGGAATCTGCATTGTTTCTCCTAAAACAAAGGCATATCTGTTGGATGAAGTTCCTTTCTAGCTTCCTTGGATTTGTGCTCCTTGGTAGCTTATGGCTGTGAACCCTGTATAACTGGAACATACTCTCCTGTCCTCTTTTTTAAACTGGGGTCGCCTACCCCAGTGCTCAGAGGCACTATCTTAGCATTTCACTCAACATTGAAAAGGCATGTTAATCACAATATCCAAACAATGCTCAGTACATTCAACATTTTCAGCAAAATCTCATCCACTCCTCCAACCTGCCATAGAGGATTTTTTGTACTGGTTGTGACACTTCTGATTACGTTTCTTTGTGACACTTTCATTTCAGTGTTATTTGTCTTTTACAAATGCTTGCAATTTCTTTTATACTTCTTACGATCTTCTCCATTAACAATAGAGGATCTTTGGTTTAGATACTTTACCAACTATTTCAGCTTCAGGCTGCACACACATTCTCTGTGACTTTTAGAGTCTTTCCCCCCAGCATCCTGTAACTAGCAGTTTTTTTCCAGCTTTGTCATAACAGTATTTCTGTCTCTGCAGTATTTCCTTATTGTACATTTGGTTTCCATGAATAAATAATGTAGTTTAAGCATGTAATCTACTTCTTAATTTGCCTACTAACAACTGCTCTGGTTAGAGACTGAGATCCTGCAGTGCAGTTATTTAAATAGTCTAAAATTGAAAGATAACAACCATTGCAACTTTTGATACAACAAATTTCTCATTAGATTCTTCACTGATTGCATAGTTGTCTCATTTTGTCCATTTTGTCCATCTAAATGAGGGCAGCGTGAACTGGAAAATACTGAGGCAACTCTTGTCTTCTGATGTGTTAAAATGTTGTAAAATTGAAGTGAAATAAAGTGCATAAAATACTTTTTGTAAATAGTATTGCCTCTGAGACAGACATATTATTATTTGCTGGAAAGACTTTTCACAACAATTGCTGTTAATGAACAATTGTTCTATTAATGTGATATATGCACTACTACTTTGTCCACTAGATGTTATACTTTTCTCATCCCTATTTGGGATATTAGTACTGACTTCTGCCTTACACTTTTATTCTCCCCTCCTTATACTAATCCTTTTCCTCCTTTACCTCTCTGTCTCATCCTCTCCCCCGAGGATACTTTCTCTTGCCTTGATTCCCCCTTCCTTCCCTGATACTTTTTCCACTCTCCTCTGGTCTACTTTGTGTTTTGCTCACACCCTTTCTCCTTGGGCTCCCTACTTGCTTCTCCTGTCTCCTTTGAGCCCAGGTCTGTACTCCTGTTTTACCCTTTTTCACATACTATTGTATTTACTAGGCCCCAATATCTGTATGCTTTATTACCCTTAGATATTACTCCTGTTCCACATCCTACCCACTTAGCCTCTTATCTCCTTCCCTAGCCTATTGTTCTCTTTACTGAACCTATTACTATTCTATCCCTTTTCAGCCAGATCTCTGCACCCCCCCTTCCTTTCCGGTCTATACCTGCCTCCCTGCTATCTTCCATCCCCCTCCCCCTTCTATTAATCTTCCTACTGCAACCTTATTATCCTATCCTTTCTGCAGCCAGGTTTCTTCACTCCCTCCTTTTCCGGTCTATACCTACCCCTACTATCTCCGCCTCCTCCTCCCTAGGGACTTCCTGTGGAAGTTTTAAAGACTGCCCATGTCCCAAAGGCGCCATCTTTAAATCTGCCCTCCTCGCTGCTGCTGAGTCTGCTTGGCTGTGTCGACAGCTCTGAAGTAAGTTTTAAGCTGTATATTGCACTCCAGTTTTCAGGAATTGTATTGTAACATTTCTAGAAGTCGGTGTTTAACTGCTGTTTATGTTAAATGTGTTTAGCTTGTGCCATATTGCTGTAGTAACCTGCTATCTACCTATAACACTCCAAGTCAGGTGAAACTGATGATTATATGCTATTCCAGCTTATGTTCAGGTTAACACGACTGTGTTTAGTATAGCCTTAGTTGAAGGACCGCTCTTTTACTGTCTGGATTTGTGCTATAGCGTGTGTACTTTTTCTAGTGTAGGACTGCTCTTTTACTGGCTGGATTTGTGCTATAGTGTGTGTACTCTTTCTAGTGTAAGTGCGAATGTGTTTAGCACTTGGGTGGTACTGAATACATGGGACGGCTCTAGTACTGTTGTGTTCAGGTTGGTGGGAGTTGCGTTGATGCAGCCTCTGATATAAGACTACTCATCTACCTCTGATACTGATAGAACAGCGTGTTTACTATTACTAATCCAAACGCGAATGCGTTCAGCCTTAAGGTGGCACTAAATTGGTAGGATTGCAATAATATTGTTGGTGGACAGATTAACGCGAATGCGTTTAGTATAGTCTTTCTTGTAATGCTACTCTGCTACTGTCTGCATTGATTCTGTAGCACGTGGATCTTTGCTCAGCTATACGCGAATGCGTTTAGCTTTCAGGTAGCGCTACATAAGTGGGACCCCTCTGATACTGATACCGATACTGCTTAAGCTGGTATAGGAACCCTTTACATCTCACGCAAATGCTGGTTTTGTATGCTGTGCTGTTCCAACCTATGAGTACTTACGGGCTATGCAAACGTGAATAATTTTAGATAGTTTGGCTAGCTTTTAAAGTGACTGCTCTTGACTTTGTTGCTAACTTAGAAGTGAATGCATTTAGTTATTAGGTTTGCCTTACATTGGGACTGCTCCTATCCTAGTCCTCACACCTATTGCTTTCACATATCATATTTCTGTATACGCAATAGCGTTCCGTGTTATGACTTGCTATTTACACCATCTACACCTCCTAAAGAGACTGGAAAGCGTTTCAATTGAATTGTTTATGTTAACGTGAATGTGTTCACTGCATTACTCTGGTGTGTGTGGTGATTTGCTGTAACACTAGGCTCTATATATTATTAGCTATACAGTTATTTATTTGAAATGTACTTTTCACCATTAATATGTACATCCTAAAGAGTTATATCAACTATGTGTAACGTTGCTTTGCTTACCAGTTGCATAACCTGTCTTTTATTGCATTTTGACTCTGAATTGTAACCCTGTATGTTAATATTGTACTCTAACATTATCTTTTTGTCCTCTCTCCCTCCTCTAACAGCTATCCCCTCCACGACCCTGTGTCTTTGCCTGGGTTGTATCCCTCTAAATTCACTATTAGGGTGTTCCCCACAGAATACCCTTGGACTCGGTCAGGACATTGTCTTCTTCTACCACCCTCTACCACCAGAAAAAAGAGAGTATGTCTACCTAGTCATGCTATATTATGTTTTAACTAAATGTTCCTGCTAAACTTTCAGACTGCCACTAGCTAAGCAGCCAGCAGCTACCCCTCCTTACTCCTTCATTTCCCCTCACAGTCTCCTCAGATGGCCACATAGGCTATCCTCTCTCCCCCTTCTAGTACAGCTCCATGCCTGGTAGCTCCCTTGTTTGCTTACTGCACTACTACTTTGTCCACTAGATGTTATACTTTTCTCATCCCTATTTGGGATATTAGTACTGACTTCTGCCTTACACTTTTATTCTCCCCTCCTTATACTAATCCTTTTCCTCCTTTACCTCTCTGTCTCATCCTCTCCCCCGAGGATACTTTCTCTTGCCTTGATTCCCCCTTCCTTCCCTGATACTTTTGCCACTCTCCTCTGGTCTACTTTGTGTGCCCCGCTCCTTGATTCCCCCTTCCTTCCCTGATACTTTTTCCACTCTCCTCTAGTCTAGCAGCAAAAGCTATAGCCTACCCTGTTTCAATCCTAATAAACAGATCCATAAAAGAAAGTGATTTTCCAGCAATCTGGAAGATATCACACATCATACCCTTACATAAAGGAGGCAAATCCACTGACCTCTCTAACTACCGCCCAATAGCACTATTATCTCCACTAGCTAAAATCATGGAAAAATGTATACACAAACAACTACTTAACCATCTCCTTCAAAATAACCTACTAGCAAACACTCAACATGGATTTAGACCCTCACATAGTACGACCACTGCACTACTTTCCTTTACTAACACAATAAACTGTAACCGTAATAATAACAAACTAACTGCTTCTCTTTTCCTAGACCTGTCAAAAGCCTTCGACATGGTCAACCATAAACTTCTCCTACACATACTAAACTCACTTGCTTTGGATTTTTCCTCCTTAACGTGGTTCTCATCCTACCTTGAAAACCGACAACAAGCAGTACTTTGGAAAAATTCTCTATCTGCTCTACTACCTATCTCCTTAGGAGTACCTCGAGGATCAATATTAGGCCCACTCTTATTCTCTATCTTTATTAATGATCTTCAATCATCTATCCATAACACTACCTGCATACAATATGCAGATGATTCTACCATCATCTGTACAGCTCCCACCCAATCTGAACTCCAGTCACTCACACAATCTACCTTTTCAACCGTTGAACAATGGTTCTCAAAAGATGTCTCCTTCTCAACTCCAAGAAAACAAAACTATTACTATTCTCACCTACCCACAAATCTCCTCAACTAAATTTTACTATTACTGCAGCTGACAATTCCCTTATCTCCCCAGACTCTACTACCAAACTGCTTGGTGTTACTATTGATAATAATCTTAACTATGATTGTCATATCAATAACACTATAAAAGCAGTAAATAAAAAGATAGGTTCACTGTACAGAATAAAACCCTTCCTTACTCCAGAAGCACGGACCACCTTAGCTCAATCACATCTTATCTCCACCCTACTGTATGCTTCCTCTATTTACACCAATCTCTCTAAAGGTAACCTGAAAAAACTAACTACATCCTACCATAATATAGCCCGTTTTGCCACAACATCCCAATACAGAACTCACCACTGTAATAACTTAAAACAATTACAATGGTTAGAACTACCTAACAAGCTTATCTATCAACAACTCTTAATTACACATAACATTCTTTATCAACCAACAAAAACACCAGCTCTCAGTAACCTCCTTACTCCCTACAAAAACTTGAAACAGTTGCGATCTGCCGAAAAGATACAAGTCACCACAACTAGAATTACAAATTCAGCAGGTAACTGTCTATTTTCAAACTCCATAGTGAAAATATGGAATAACCTCCCCCCATACATTACCTCACTAGACTCCATTCAACTTTTCAAAAAACAACTTCTATTACATCTTAACAACTTCTGGCTCTGCTCCTGTACCAATCCAGACTAAATGACTTCTTCGCTCTTCAGCCATACCTCCCTACGTAAAAATCACTATCTTTCCCTGCTATTTCAAATGACTAAATTACTGTACTGTTCTAAAAAAAAAAAAAAAAAAATATGAATATATAGCTTAGGCTATTTGTTTTTTACTTGTTTTTTTTTTCGGTGTATTTTCTACTACACTAAAATGTATGCATTGTTGCTTAAATGTTTAACCTTGTTTTAATTGTGGAGCTTTTCTCCCCGGGCCTCCACTGAAAATGGAAATTATCCAGCTGGACTAGCCCGGTCAACAAATGTAAAATAAATAAAATAAATAAATAAATAAATAAAATATATAAAATGAAGGCTATAACCCTGTTAGAGAAGTCAGTCTCCTAGTGGAGGGGCAGTTTGCCTCTGGAACAGTGATTCTGGGAGTGTGCTGCAACAAAGAAGGCATTGCAGAATATCTTGAAAAGCCTGAACATCTTCCACTTGGAATCCAGAAAGAAGGAAGCTGTCAAAAATACTTGGACTGTGTTAAATTGGCATAAGAGACTGAGGTTTTTATTTTGCAAGATTAACAGAAAAGGTCCTTTAGATACTTTATGTTGTGTCATCCATATATACAAGAAAATACTGCACCATTGTATTTCCACTGTTCAGTAAACCATCATTACTTTATTGTCTGGTAGTCCTGCAGCATTATATCATTTCAGGCATAAAGCTTTCCAAATGTGTTGCATGCATACATACATACAAATATTTCAAGCACATGTAATAATGCCATTCTAGCCTGCCAATATACCAAAACAGTTGTTCCCATAATTAGTGTTCAGGCTGTTCTTAAAAATATCAAAAGTAGTGCATGCTTTATTGTAATTTGGTAGTCTATTCCATGCATCAGCTACTGTCTCAGAGAACCAATTACTACACTTTTTCATTCCTATAGAATCTTCTACATTGGTTGTCTGTTGATTCTTTACTATTTTGTGATAACCCCAAATATTCCCAGAGGTAGTTGTCTCTACATGTCCTATAGACCTGAATAAGGTCTCCTCTTAAATATCTATACGAGACACTGTACAAGTTCAGATATGTTAGTCTTTCATAATAACTGAAATTTTCACATTTATGGATACCTTTGGTATATTTCCACTAAACTTTCCAGTTTTTAATGCTTGTTTTTGTATGAGGTTTCCATATTGTTATTCCATACTCAGGTTTGGGTCTAATATAACTAGCAAAAATGACTCCATTTCTGATTTCCCAGACTTATAAATCTTTTACTACAACATATAGTTCTATAACTATTATTGACCAATTGGTTGATACGATTAGAAAAACCTCAAAGCTGGATCTACCCATATGGCAAGGTCCTTAAAGATCTACAGTTTCAATAACTGTGTGCTGTAGAAAATATTCACCATTCAGTTTGTCTCTCAAATCTTATATACATTATTTTTGATGTATTTATCAGCATATTGTTCTTCTGTATTATTCTGTGACCAAATGGGCAGTTTAGTCAAGTTCATTTGCAGACATGCCTTATCTGTAAGACATATAATCAGCTTACCCAGTTTGAAGCCATCTGCTTACAGACAGTAGAACACCTCAGATGAAAAAGATAGGTCTGAAAGATGTAATCTAAACATGTATGGGCTTAGGATAGAAACTCTGAAGGACACCCTGACTATAGCCTCGAACTTCACCTGTTCAATTGCTGTATGATACTTGCCATGTCCTATTTTTTAAACCATGCAGTTATTCATCTGGTGAAGAGTACATCAGTATCAAGTTGTTCCAATTTATTGAAATGCTGAAGTTGAATCTATACATATTGCATCAATGCACAATTTTTCATGTTTAGCTGTTATTATATTGTTATTAAACATCATGTTACATGTGATACTAGAGCTATTTTCAACATATTACTAACTGGCTCACTGACAGAACCCATATAGTCAAAATAGGGGAATTCACCTCCAGTAGCAGACCTGTAACCAGTGGTGTTCCACAGGGATCAGTCTTGGGACCTCTACTGTTTGGAATCTATTTCTCTGAAGTGCAAGCTAAAGCTAAAGGTGTGTGGCTGCCAAAGTTTACTGATGACTGCAGACTGGGAGCGGTCCTAGAATCTCCAAATAATGTCAACATCCTACATGAGGGTCTTACACAAACAAATGACTGGTGACAAAGTCATGGCCTTAAACCCATTGCAAAAAAATGTATTATCATTCCTTTCAGTAAGAGTGATGTTCCTGCTAACCACCACATCAATAACAACATCCTAAGTATGCAGTCAGTGGTGAGAGACCTGGGCACACAGGTTGACAGCAAGCTTACCTTTGATCATCATGTCTCCACAGTGGTATGAAGGGTATTCTATATTGCTTATCTCATAAGTAATGGCATTGCTTCCAGAAAAAAAGAAGTTATAACTTCCCAGTACTCTTCCCTCATCAAGTCAATAACTGAGTACAATGCCCCTTTTGGTATGTACCTTTACAAGCACCTGCAGCAATTGGAGAGACAACAAAGGTTCCCCACAAGGGCAATTCAAGGTCTTCAGCATTTGTCCTATGAGAATCATCTGAAATCATTGTCACTTTATTCTGTTTCATACAGACTGCTCAGAGGTGATCTCTGCCTTGCATATAAGGCAATCTTTGACCCTGCTTTATTAGAAATCCTGCATATCTGTAAGTCAAATGGTACATGGGTAACTTGCTGTAATGGCCTTAACCTGGTATGTGACATGAATAGAACCTGCTGGAGGGACAGATTTGTCTCCCAGAGGCTACCACACCTTTGAAACAGACTTTCACTTCATGTCAGGCTGAGTACCTCTTTGGCCCACTTGAAATGCAATCTAGATGATTGGATGGGTAACCATACATTCATTCCAGGGGTTCCACCTATGTCCCTCTTGGACAGGGGTGATAGGTGCTGATCATGGAAATAAGGGTAAAAGTTGGCTAGGCTTGTAAGGGCCCTAGGGTAATTAGCCTAGTAACCTCCTATGACCCTATGATTCTATGATATTTATCCTGATATATGGTTTCAAGTCCCAACCTTTGCAATTCTGACAATAATTTATCAAACATAACTTTCACTATTACTGTTCCACAATACAAAAAATAACTTATGGGTCTGTATGACTCTGGGTTTGTCCTAATTCCCTTTTCCTTAAAGGCAGGTTTACCAAGTGCATGTTTCTGAGCATGGAGAATCTCTCCATATTTATATGACCTAGTAAATAATGGATATAATGGTACTGTAGGTTTATGTTGAGGTGTTCCAGGTCATTATTACTAATTCCATCTCTGCCCTGTGCTTTGTTTGGATTCAGCTTGTGTAGTTCTTTTTCAATATAATCTAATTCGATTTCAGTATTTGAGGTTACCTGGATGTCACTAGGGCAATTTATAACCTCCTTTGTGGAACCAAACTACTTTGCATAAGATTTTGTAAATATATCTACAATCTGTTGTGCCTGAGAATAAATTTTAGAATCTGCACACAGTTTGTTTTACTCCTACCAAATCTTGGGTAAATGAAAAATGTTTTCCAATTTTGCTCAATATTTTTATATAAATTTTCTTCAAAATGTTCTTGATCTTGTCTTACACTGTGTTTAATTTGTCTGTCTAACTTGTTTATTTCAGTTTTCAAAGTTTTATATATATATATATATATATATATATATATATATATATATATATATATATATTTATATTGTCTCTTACCTTAATTAAGGATCTTGTTCTTATATAAATATATCCTCCTGACATTACGTGCCTAGATTCTGATGTTAAACGTTTTTTTGATTTTTTTTTTCATTAAAAACTATTTCTCTTTCAAAACTTTCCACGTTCCTTCTGCAGTTTTTCCACTGAATGCATCACTCCAATAAGTTTTACATAGAGACAGGTTTTCATGCATATAATCTCCTATTAATCTTTTATAGATTGGTTTAGATTTCAGTTTGACAGAATTATCTAGCAAGAAATGAACCTTTATAACCCCTATGATCACCGCACATCAACAGTCATAAAACTTGATATGAAGTAACAGTAATTAATTTAGGAACACAAACAATGCCTAGAATGTTATTTTCCTGTACATGTAATAATCACAGGTCTCATAGCAATTTTTAATCCCTATCATAACACCTACACCTGATTTTTGTTAGAATGTCTGTTACAGTAAATGGAATTATATACTGACAGGAGTGACTTCCAGTCATTTTTATTTCATCATGTTTCACAAACCACAAGAACATCAATCTTATGAGAACATAACAAATTTTCCAATTAAAAAAAAATATTATTAACCTTTCTAGTATTAACAACCATTAGAGATGCAGAAAATGTTGCTATCTGTGAATTGTTACATTTTGTACCAGGGAAAAATCCTGCCTTGTGTTTGTCAAATATTGCAAAATATCTGCAGAAAAAATTATCTTCCCTTATCAAGGGAATAAGTGCTTGACATCTTGTCTAAACTCAGTTTATTGAAAAAACACATTGTCACTAGTCGAGACAATATGGTCGACAATGCAGTTAATCAAAAAACTGACACAGAACCACATGCACCCACCAACACAAACAATGTTTTTGCAGGGGGCATGTGGGGGAAGCTGCAAGCCCCACCCCCTGCAAATTACTTATACCAACTCTGAGATCACACTACAGTGGGAAAAAGGGCAAATTCCTCGATCCCCACTGTACCACAATCTCAAGTCAGAACAGTTTAGCAAATCAAATTGTTGGCTATATGGTCTTGACCATATTGGTTTCAACAATTTGGTCATTTGATAAACTGACATAGACCATGGAAATATATCCTAACACCTGTACAAGCTATGCCATCTAACGGGGTTGTAAGTTTCCTACTAACAGAGAGTCCTTGTGGAGGAGATCCTTTATACCAACATGAAAAAAGAAACAGATCCATACTTCCATACATTAAGGCATTCTTAGGCTTTTCTCACATCTTCCTCTTGCAAGCATGATACTATTCCATGTTCATTATCTTCTCTGCAAATGTCAGTATCAGTTCCACTAATAACTGAATTTCCAAATACAGGAATATCTTCTATGACCAGATCTAAAGAATATTCAACTTATAATTCAATAATATCTACTCTACAATTGTTAGAAAGTAATGATCTTCATCACCATTTATCTTATTAATCCTACCTGTTTTCATTGCTTATTACATTTGCAAGCATGCAATTCTCAAGCAGCTGCCCTTGTACATCCATAGCTTGAGCCATGTTGTCAGCTTCTATCTTTCTCATCTTTTTTGTTACCATGATATTGTTCAGTCCTTCCACTCTCAGTTTTGATTTTTTTTTGTTTTCAACCATGCCTTGCCTCTTTTTCCACCTTATCTTTTGGAAAGATGAATTATTTTTCTGTAGACCGAAGGTTTTTTTGGTAAAAAAGAAAATGTCATCATTTCCTACCATCTGTTTGTTACATAACAAAGCAGTGTCTGTTTTGGTATGTATTTTCTTTGCTTTATAGACATTAGTCAATTTTTTTTACTTGTTATTTGTTGTGAATTTCTTCCTCTCTTTCTTTTTTATTATCTCCTGTATGCTCTGAATCCTCAGATTACTGAATACATGTATCCAGAATTCCAAAGTTGTCAGTGGTATTATCTCGTTCAGTAGCGGTTGAGTGATCTTTACTGATATAGTCACTTCTTTTCCTAAAAGTGTTCTATTTGCTGTTTGGCTAATATTTTTTATCTTACTGGTATGGACATTAATATATGTAACAACAGCTCTCCAAGTTGTGCCAAGTACACAAGTGCAATTATCATCCATTAAGTCTAGATCTACCACTAATAATGGTAAGCAAATCATCCAACTTTTGACATGAAGAACACAGTTCACCAGTGTTATCAAGTATTAACTTTAAATATACATAGCATTTAGTACACTGTACAAGATACCTGATCTTTAGCAAATCATTAATGGCATACTCATTTAAGGAATCCATTTTAGGTGCAAATGAATAAAGAATTCCAGAGATAGAGGATAATCAAAGTCAGTTACCATAGAATTCACAGAGATTTTAAATCAATGTCTAAGAGAAAAATTACATAAACAATATACAACTAAAAATTAAATTAAGGAAAATAAAGTCATGGCTCTGACAATACTGGATTGGAAAGTCACACAAAAGATGGAATTCCTTTCTCACTATTGCTCACAGTCACACCTCTTTTTTTAAAAGCAAAGATCAATAAATTATAAGCCAAAACTCTAGTAAAGCTTCTTGCCTATAAACTATCCCTTTCTTCTTGTAAACAGTCAAAAACAGTGGCAAAAAATAAAATATAAATCAAAATAAATATTCTTTTACCAGACAACTGCACAATCAATCACAAACCAATGCAGGGTTGTTTAGATAAGCTTTGGTTTGCAGATCATTGGCAGTTATGACAACACTGGATATCCTTTGTCTCAAAAATATAACATTTAATGCAATAATCATGCTTTCATTTGTTGTTTCTGTCAGTTTGATTATTTCTGCAAACTTGTAATAAAACTGTAGCTATATGATTCAAATGGTTTATTTGAACTGAAACAAATATGTTCCCAGCTGGCACCATGTGCGATCTGGAACTAGGTATGTTATCAGTTTTTCCTTTGGTTTATTGTTGTAGCATTTATTGCAGATGATATAGCCCTACACTTTTTCTTCTATTGGAGTTGACATTCTTAGCCAAAGCAGTATATCTCTTGCTATTTCTTGGCACTTTTCTATACTCAGCCATAATTTGTTCATTCTTGCACATATTTGCTTCTTCACTTGGATAACTGGTATTATCTTGTCATCTTTGTACAGCAAGACTTGGGCACAACATATTACTTCCCTAATAGGAAAATAAGTCTAAATTCCTTTTTTTTTTACTGATTTTTTTTCTTGCTTAGACCAACTGTTTTTTTTTTTTTTTTTTACTTTTTATTTGGAACTGAAGGATATAACTCAAAATGTTCCAGTTCTTCTAACAGTTCTTCATACTTCACTGGTAAATATACCCTACTCAACATATTTGCTTAATTCAGTTCTTTGTCTAGTCTATATTTTTGCATTCAGATTGTCCTTCTGTAGAATAAGTAACATGTTCTCAAAGGTGGCTTGCCAAAGACTTTATGAATATGATTTGCAAGAATTTATGGTTTGTTTCCATTTGTACTTTTTAACCATAGAGATATTTATAGATTTTGTAACCATTCCTAACAGTTCCTTTTCTGTTTGAACTTATCTTTTTTATTTATTTGTAAATGTTCATTACCCAAAGGAAACTGGTCTAGTCTTTTGCAAATCACAATGCCTGTATTTTTAGCTTGCATTTACTTGCAACACAACTGACATATTTACATTATAGTACTTAAATATTAGCGTATCAGTATCTAGCTCCATGATCATTTCAAAACTCCTATCTTGCTCATAATAGCTCCATTTACAGGTTATCTCTAGTTATAAGAGCTTCTTAGAGGCATAGTTATCTCAGATATATTAGGTGCAAACTTTGCAAGATAATTCATTTTCCTAGAAGCACTGTAATGTCCACTTTCTTCTACGCATGGCACTTGTACAGTTACTCAAATTTTTAATCAGATTTCAGATCCACTGACATTAGAATATGGCCATGTATTTTAGGCTTTTCATTCTTGTTTTGAATTTGGCCTTATTATTTTAAAACATTGATGTAAATAAAGTAAAAAAAATGTAAAAGAATGCCTTCTGTCCCATAACAGTGTTGTAGGTTAGGGATATATTTGCAAACCAGATTTTGAATATACCCTACTTTTATATTGTTAAGTATTTGCTTAACATAAAGAACTGATGCTGCATGAAAAATATTCAGTGAGACAGAGCTGATGATTAACAAAACTTTACTAATACTCAACCATTCTGGCAGGAGCATAGCACAAAAATGTGCATGAATATATAGAAAAACCCTCAAATAATAATAACATCTGTTTCACAGCAAACTAAGCACTTTTGTTCTACTACATCCAAACAACTAATAAACTGAGAAAATCACAACATAAAAACTAATAAAACCTCTTCACAACGCACAAAGCCAGTCAATTTAAAAGGAATGAGCACTTTCATTCTTTACTGATACAGAACTTCATCAGATTCACAATAATAAAAAGCTGCAATCATTTTAAATCATGTGCCAACCAATCAGGTTGCTTATAACTAATACTAATTCATAGTTAAAGAAACAAAACATTGCATGGATCCTAATCCAACAAGAAATATTAAAAAATTAACTAGTTCATAAATACTTTTAATATTAAATAACATTTAAACACACACACACACACACACACACACACACACACACACACACACACACACACACACACACACACACACACACAAATACACACACACATTTAGAAAAAATGCTAAAACTTTTTTTTATAAAAGTAAATGCTTAAGAGTTTATCAGCTTTAAGGTGGAGAAAACTAGACAATCAAATTCTGCCATTTAAGCCAGGGGCTTGCATTACATTAAGTAAAACTTGCCAGGAGACTTCCCCGGTTTCCAAGAAAGCAGACCAGTTGCCTCCTTGTGGGTTTTGATATACCTTTTCCAAAGCACAAAAAATAAATTTATTAAAGTTATTACATGCATTAGAATGTTTCACTAATGTATTATAAATATTTTTAGTTTTAATAGCATAATTATGTTGATATATCCTGGTTTTTGAGCTTCTTTCTATTTTTTTCTGACATAAAAAGCGGAACAGGATAAACATGTGGCCAGGTAAACTAAACCATAAGTACAACATTAAATTACGGCATTAAATATTGCTTATGGTAAAATTGATTTTGCTCTGAATTACTTATTTTTGAGTTTGTTGTTCATCCTCATGAAAACAGCTATCTCAAGGTAAAAAGGCCTGACATACCAACCATCTTCGGTATTCAAAAGGTCCATAAAAAAATTGTCTGACCCCCCCCCTTCAAAACCTATAGTAGCAGCAAGGGGGTCAAAGATAGAGGCTTTAGTCAAATTTGTGGACCATAAGCTTAAGGGATTTTTTCAAGGCAAGCCACATGTTCTTGTTGATTCTTAACATTTTCTTAAAGAATTGTAAGAATGTGATTACCATGATGACATTATTTTTTTGTGTATTGATGTAAAAGATCTATTTCTGGTAATTCCACATGAGGAAGGCGTAACCATATTTTTGGAACCCTTGAGTATAGGTACCTCCTTGGATTACTCCTACATACAGATACTGTGTACATTAATCAAGTTAATATTAAAAAAAATATTTGTAATGTTTGAAGATGAAATTTTCAAACAAATAAGGGATGTGGCTATGGGGGCATCAGCTGCATCTATATTTGTTAATGTCATACTCTGGTAGTGGGGAATAAGTTACATTTTTCCTTCATGCTATAAAGATAACATCATGAAAAATTATAGACACCTGGGCAATATAATTATCTTGTGAAAAGGTAACAATGATACAATTAATTCATTTATAGAATATATTAACTCTACAACTACATTTGTATCCTTCACTTACCAGATTGAGGCTGACAGTTGTAATTTTTTAGACATTAAAGTGTACAAAAATGATGATAAACAGATTTATGAATCAACAATTTATAGGAAGCCTACCTACTCTAATAGCTATCTACTTTTTAATAGTTCCCACCCATACTGGCAAAAGAAGAACCTAGCTAGGTGTCAAATGATTCATTTATCTAGGCTTATTACAGAAGATGATGCCTTTAGCAATGAATTGATGCAATTGAAACAAGCATTCCTAGAAAGGGAATACCCCTCAATGATGGCAGACAAATTAATGTCATATATACAGATACACAGTTCAGACCACTACTATGCAGTTCTAAACTTCCTACCAAAAGTAAGTGGTCAGATAAGTTTTCAAACACTATGGTATCACCACTATGGGGCTATTACAGCCATGTTTTTTGGAGTGTTCAGTTAACTGGAAAACTAGGGGACTGTCCAAAGATTGTGTTCAAAAAGGGTAGGAACATCAAACATATTTTGGAAAGCCATAAGCACAAACCTGCTTATTCAAGGCACCCTGTTAAGGGTATGAAAAAAATGTGGATCCTGTAAGCAGTGTCGATTTATTAATGAGACACCCAATATAATGGTGGACAACTACCCTAGGGTGATTAAAGTAGATGGTTCCTTTGACTGTTGTACTAATGGAGTAGTTTACCTGGCCACATGTTTATCCTGTCCAGATTTTTGTGTTGGAAAAAATGGAAAGAAGCTTAAAAAACAGGATATATCAAGATAATTGTGCTATTAAAACAAAACATATTTCTAATGCATTACTGAAACATTCTAACGCATGTAGTAAGTTTAATAAATTTATGTTTTGTGTTTTGGAAAATGTATATCAAAGCCCACAAGGAGGCAACTGGTCTGCTTTCTTGGAAACCAGGGAAGTCTACTGGCAAGTTTTACTTAATGCAACACAAGCCCCTGGCTTAAATGACAGGATTTCTTTGTCTAGTTTTCTCCACCATAAAGCTGATCAGCTCTAAGTATTTAATTTTGTAAAAAATGTTTTAGTATTTGTTTCTAAATGTGTGTGTATATATATATATATATATATATATATATATATATATATATAATTATATGGGTCCCCTTCAGTAGATCAAACATATAACAAGTTTGAACCTCATATGGCCGAGACCATATGTTTGAACTTGTAAATGTTCGATCGGACTGAATTGAGATCTCTGTACAGTGCGGAATGGGAAGATTTCCCTTTTCCGCAATGTAGATCGATCTATCTCAGAGTTGGTATATTTAAGTAAGGGGTGTGGGGGGTGCACCCTGCTACAGACATTTAATTTTGTTTTTTGTTGTTTTTTTTTTCTTTTTTTACTTCAGTGTTCGAACTATTACAAGTTCGAACATATAGTCTCGGCCATATGTGGTTCGAACTTGTAATATGTTCGATCTACTGAAGTAGATCTATATATATATATATATATATATATATATATATATATATATATATATATTAATATCATTTTCTAATATTGGACTTATTGATGAACTAGTTCATTTTTTAATATTTCTTGTTGGATTAGGATGCACGAGTAAGCAACGTGATTGGTTGGCACATGATTTAAAATGATTGTAGCTTTTTATTATTGTGAATCTGATGAAGTTCTGTATCAATAAAGAGCAAAAGTGCTTTTGACTGGCTTTGTGAAGAGTTTTTATTAGTATTCTATTACATCTAAAATTGCATCAAAACAGTTCTGTAAGCAAAGAGAAAATTGTTGAGCATATGCTTCAAGTCTTTTTTTTGGGGTGAGGGACTGAGGGAATTTAGATGCTTCTTGAATATTTGCACAAATATTTTTGCCACTCCATTTGTTGCCAGATTGTAGACAATTTCCTAGCTCACCTTATCCCTACACCAGGTTCATAAAATTTTAGGCTAGATTTATCCTCCAGTTCTGCTCCAGCTTCCATACATTTTTAATGCATATTTGTTTCACTAATATTTAATATGCACATACCTTTTGCCATTAGGAGCCACCTCTTCCCCAATACACTTTTCATACTAATGTTTGCCTTTTGTAATAGTAGACACCAAAAACACTTTGCATAGTATAGCACAGAAATCATGGATAATATAACCGTTGTGTCTAATCGCATTTTATCCTTCATTCCAGCCACTGCAGGTGACCCATTAGTAGTCATTCTATATATTTCTAATCATATTAAATCATGGATTTTAGCATCTATTTCTATTTTTTTTCTGATCAATGTCATTCCCTTCAAATACATTTTTGTGTATTTGTTTCACTCTTTGTTTACCATTCTACACCCTGTGTTTTTCACTTAGGTTATTTTTGCCCTATTTTTATTTGCACACATTATTTCTCATTGTGACCACTTGTGCGGCATTTTCTGCAATTTTGCTTAATCAGAACAGTTGCCAGCCATGTATTATGCCTTTATGTTATGCCTGAACCACCAAAAGCATGCTGAGAGACATTTTGTTAATTTATTACTCAACTACATTTTGTTCTAGTTGGTAAGCATTTCAGGCAACTATTTCTGTAGATACTTCTGTAGTTAATACTTGCTTTAATGCCCAATCTTGTTTAGAAGACAGTACACATTTGTATGTTCTTACAGTACATGTCCAACACAAGTCTGTCTCATAATGTATCTGCTGGTCTAATTCCAAACTAGCAATGTTTGCCTAGTTTTCTCAGCTCTGCTATATACTCTGGAAATGTTTTAATTTATCATATGACTTTTTTTATAGAACCTTCAACTTTCTGCCTTCACTGACAATTTTGGATGCAAATGATTCTATGTGGATACTAAAATGCTTTTGAATGATTTTTTAAAATGATTTAACTAATATTTCCTTACTATATAATAGTCATATTTTTGAGTCTGTGGTATTTGGTCATACTGAACTCCTTTTTAGTCTTGAATATCAGTAACAGTACAATACACTGCAGTTTCACTGTTTCCATATAAGTTGTCTAATTTTTTAACACATTCATATGTCCAGAATATCCAAACATTGTGTAGCCATATCTGTTTATTTATTTATTTAGATGTATTAACAAGGTAGGTGGAATGGCCATCAACCTTTTTTGGCAGTAATCCAAGCTAAATGGCAGTGGCTTTTTCCAGTAATGCATTAGAGCATTAGACATATTTGCTACAAATACATTGAGTATTTGGCATCATTGTTACATATGCACTAGTAGAAAGACATGCATTAAGCATCATGGCTACCTATGCTTTAATGATGTATGTGAAGGATGTTTTAGAGTTAAAAGAAGACTTATATTACTACTACAAATACATTAAGAACACATTTATTTATTTTATTTGACATTTGTTGACCGGGTTAGTCCAGCTGAGTTGAAGCCCTTTTTCAGTGGAGACCCGGGGAGAAAAGTTCCATAAATACATAGACACTCAAATGCATAACTACATTGACATAAAACATATAGCTATTTAAACAATATTTACAAATAGAGAAAAAAAGCATGAGATTGCAAATAGCTTATAAAAATCAGTGGAGTGCACTTAGTACAGTATAGAGAAAATGATACACAAATAGAAAAATGTACATTCTTTATCATCTGTTCACCTGAATAGTAGCAATCGGAAAGAACTAAATAGGTACAATCATTTTTGTTTGTGTCTATAGTAAAATGCATGTACAAGGTAAAGAGATTATAACAAGTAGGAGTAATGTATAGAAATATGGTGGAACAGAAAGGAAGTAGGGTGACACAGGTATGGGAGGAGGGAGGGAGACAGATTGGCAGAGAGGAGTAAGGTCAGTCTGGGGGATGATTACACTGACACAGTCTTGTATCGCTTAGGTGTTTTTTTAGTGCATTTCTGCACTGGTGTTTCGGCTTAATATTTCGAATGTTTGGTAGAAGTTTATTCCATTTCTCAGCTGGTGAATAGCTGCAAAGATTTTTGTTGAAGTTTATTTTTGGTTTGTATATGGAAAGGATATGTTGTTCTGAGCTCCACAGTGTCCTGGGTGTGGAGTAGGAGGAGATAATAGAGGTAATGCTGGGGCAGAAAGAGGGCTGGTGCAGTACAGAGTGAATTATTTGAAGCTGAGAGGAGAAGGTTATGGGGAAGCTCTAGCCAGTTGAGTTTCCTGAGTGATAAGCAGTGATGAGAAAAGTAAGGCAGTTCAGCTGCAAATTTGACAACCTTGTTGTAGGTGGATTCTAATTTAGAGAAAAGCGTGGTTTGTCGGTTGGTGAGGATTTGAGAGCTGTAGAGAAAGGTTGGTAGTAGATAGGCAAGGGATAGGGCTGTTTTGGCTTTACTTGAAAAAATGGTTTTGTTCCTGTAGACGGGTCCTAGTTTTTGGTGCATTTTTTTAATGTTACTAAGTACATGTACATCAGATTTATGCTAATCTTCTATAATGACCCCGAGTAGTTTGGTATGAGTTTCGACTATGATGGGTGTGTTATTGTGGGAAGTGATACAGAGAAGGAAGCTTTTAGATGATGTTTTTGGAATGAAAAGCAAGAGTTTAGTCTTCTTTGGGTTTAAGATTAGATTGTTTTGGTTGAGCCAGTTTTCGATAGACAAGAAGGAGTTCTGAGTTGTAGTATGCAGATTGGAGAGGGTATCAGCTATGGTGATGATTTTAGAGTCATCAGCATGTTGTACCAGAGTTGACAGTGGTGTGGAGGTAGATAATCGATTGGTAAAAATATTAAATAATAGTGGGCCTAGTATTGAACCTTGGGGAACTCCCATTTTTATAGGGAGTTCTGGGGAGATAGCAGAAAGCCATTTTACAGATTGGAAATGATTGCTGAGGTAACTACAGAACCATGCAATAGTAGAGGTAGAAAAGTTGAGTTCAGAGAGTTTATTTAAGAGGAGGGGGTGAGAGACAGTGCTAAAAGCTTTTGAGAGGTCAAGAAACAGGCAAGAGACTAGTTTGTTCTGGTCTCTGGCTTGTGAGATGCTGTTTATGAAGGAAACTAGGGCAGTCGAGGTACTGTGACTAGGGTGAAATCCATGTTGGGTGGGGGTGATTAGGTTCTCTTTTATGAGGTATTGTAGGATTTGTTTGTGTAGACACTTTTCCAGAATTTTTGAGAGGGGTGATACAATTGCAATGGGCCTAAAGTTGGATAGTTCGGTGGAGCTACTGCCTTTATGAATGGATAAGGTGTAAAGTTTTGTCCATATTGCTGGGAGTTTGGCCTTGGTAATGGATCAATTAATGAGAATGGAGCAGGATAGGGTTATAGAGTAGGCTGTTTTCTGGAGGAAGAGTGGAAGGAGATCATCTGTTGAGGGGGAACAAGGAAGTTTAAGAAGAAGGGATTAAATGTAGTTGGTGGATACAGTTTTTAGGAAGAAGGCTGAGGAGGTGTTGGAGGTTTTAAGAGGGTTGGTGGATGAGGTAGCATCAGTGTTGGAGTTAGGATGGTTGTTTAGTTTGCTCATGGAGTCTATAAAATAGGAGATTAAGTTAGTAGCAGTTTGGAGAGGACTGTTTGTTGGACTAGGTTGAGGAGCAGAGGGATTGCCTGGATGAAGGATTTGGTTACTTGCATGCCAGAACTTCTTTGGGTTGTTTAGGTGTGTCTCATGAGGGTTTGTGTAATAGTTTCTCTTATCATTGGTGATGACTTTCTTAGCAAGGTTGTATAAGTGTCTGTACTGTTGGAGATGGGAGGGGAGTTTGGTTTTAGCCTAGAGCTTCCAAGTTTTAGCCCTCTAAGTCATTAGGGTGCAGGTGGAGTCTGTTAGCAAAGGAGATATGGCTGACTTTATTCTAACATTTTGTATGGGGGCTAGGGAGTTGAGTATGTTAAGGAATATGTTGTTAAATTCCATTACTGCTTCATCAAGGGGTAAGTGGCTGAGGAATGACCAGTCTATGTCTGAGAGCTGGCTGTTAAGTTTATTAACTAGGGAGTTGAGTATGTTAAGGAATATGTTGTTAAATTCCATTACTGCTTCATCAAGGGGTAAGTGGCTGAGGAATGACCAGTCTATGTCTGAGAGCTGGCTGTTAAGTTTATTACACTCAAAGTTTTTTTAATTTGCAACATGCTTTGATGTTATGTGGTTTACACATGTGAGGAGTAAAACCGAGGACTTTAATTGGGCAGTGGTCACTAAGGGTATCTGGTAGGGTTTTGGGAAAGTGATACTTGTGGGGGGTGTGTTACTATGATCCTGTCAAGGAGAGAAGAATGATTAGAGATTTAGAGGTATAAGTAGGTGTGGATATTAGTTGGGTGAAACAATGTAAGTTAATGGAGGAGGAGGAGGGGGGGGGTTCAGTGGACAGAGTTACCAGGTGATGTTGACATCTCCCAGCAGGATTGTTTTGATGGGGAGGTCAGTGCAGAGTGAGGAAAGAATACATTCCAGTGCTGTGATGTTATTGCAGGGTGGAATGTAGATAACAGGTATATTAAGTGAGGTGTGAGTATTCAATTTACAGTTTGCAACTAGAAGTTCTGCAGGTGAGGCTGGAGGGGTGGGGATAGCTAAGGGGCAAGATTAAGGTGGTCAGAGAACATGATGGCAATGCCACCTTCTTTTTTGGGGTTCTATCTAGTCTTAAAATGTTGTAGCCAGGGGGAAGGATGCCCTTTTCTGGAATATGGGGGTTTAGCCAAGTTTCACAGAGGGCTATGATGTCTGGGGAGTGTACAGATATCCAGGAGTGGAATTGAATAGTTTTGTTCAGTATGCTTCTCATGTTAATGGAGTAAAGAGAGATGTGTTTTGGTGGGATAGAGGAGTGGGGAGAGGTGGACTGTGGAATGGAATCAATATGTGGGAAGGGGAGGGCTGGGCCAAGGTTGGGGTGTATGTCACCTGCCAGTAGAAGAGAGAGGAGATTGGGGGTTGTATGTGGAGTAGGGATGTGAAGTAGATAGTATTATGTTTTCCTTTTGGGAAGTTTGGCTTTGCAGTACCCATCTTTGTGTTTACAGGGAAGGTTTTTGACAAAGTAGTTAAGAATATTGTCATGGGTAAATGAGGGAATCATGTGAAGACTGGAGAGTGGTAGAGGTAGGTGACTGGTAGTTGGGTTTGAGGGGAAAGCTGTAAGAGAGGTTGTATAAGATAGTTAGGATAGAAGTAGTTAGTAGTGCTAGAAGGAGGGTGAGGTATATCATGGTGAGGTGTTGATAGATGAGGGAGTGTTGTATGTGTGGAGGGGATGTAGGTATATAGGTTGATATATGGACAAGGATTAAGAGCAGAAGGAGTTAGAGTGTCTTAACTAGTGAAGGTGAGGCTTAACAAGGAATATTATTGTAGGTGGGTGGGGGGTGGAGATGGAGGTGGAATGTGATTGGCGTTTAGGGTTTAGAGGGTGGGGTTTGTGGGGGAGTGGTTAACAGAGGGAGAGAATAAAGGAAATTATGTCAGGGGTGTGTGGGAATGGGGGTAGGGTAAGGGAGCTGAGTGAGCCCAAGGATGGCGAGTCCGAATGGAGTGGGCTAGCCCAGCTGAACGAGGTAAGTGGATGGTTTAGAAAACAATCACTAAGTTTATGCAGGAAAGTATGCTAGTCTGAAATCCTGGGGGTTACTGAAAGAGGGAATAGGGAGAGTGGAACCAGAGAGATCCAGCACCTAGTTTGTATGTCCAGTTGTCAGAGGAGGCACATATAGGTAAGTGTGGTGTTTCACAATAACATATAAATAAAAATAATATAGTTGGGACAGTGGAAAGGAGTCTCAGGGAAAGCAGTTGAGGTGGGCTATTTAGGTGAATCACTTTACCTGGTGTTACAGTGCCATCTAGTGGGTAGAGAGACAAAAATACTAAGACTAAGAGAGAAGGTCAGGAGATATGAAGGAAGGGATCAGGTATGGAGGTGAATGCTCTTGGGAGTCCTTTTGTGAGTGTGCAAGTCCTAGCAGAGTCCGGGGACACAAACTGTTTACAAAAACTGTAGGTTTAAGTCTTAGCTAAATTTAGCAATACCAGCAAATTAAATCAGGACTGGGACCACAGACGTCACTAAAACATAGGCTGCACATACGTAGTTTTATAGGGAGGTTTAAAAGATATCTTACAGTTTAAAAGATATCTTACAGTTTTTAGGGGTATCGCATATATAGCTATGTTACATTGTACATATTTTCACAGATAACATTCTATATTAATACCTAACATGCATGATATAGTAAGGTTTTTACAGCAATGCAATTAGATAATCTTTAGTGATAGAATATTACATGCAGATATAGCTTTCATATCAGTATTGATACTTGTTTCCATATTTTTACTCATTGCATGGAAGACTTGTTCCTGAATGTCTGGTACTCTTATATCAAAGAAGAGCATTCTGTACTACAAGGCCAAGTCTGATGAAGGACTTTTCTCCTAGTGTTTTATTGAATGGAGGACTCAATAATGCAGGTATGTCTGCATTAACTGTCATAAGGGAGTAAGAGATGGGCCTTGTATGTATTTATGTAGTTAGGGAAGGGCATTAACCACAGTTCTATAGTTCAAACATGGAATAATTTAGGCTTAGGATTGCTCTGGCAGTAACTGGAAGCCAGTGTACTTGTTTTACCACTGAGTGATGGTGCTTCCTTATCTCAGCTAAAGAAATGAAACAGCAAGCTTTATTTGATGTAATTTACAGATGTTTCTATTATAGTTGGAGTCTGGGCTATAAAGTGAAAGCAGAATTCCAGTTTAGGATTTAATGTTGGTTGTTGTGTCTTTCGGCTTTTCCCAGTTAGGGGTTGCCACAGCGGAACTCTGGTCCGCTAATGATTGTTAGTTGATTTTTACGTGCCGAGTTACCAGCCCTGACGCACAACCTTCAACAAAGGTATGCCCATTCACGCATGTCTCCACGCAGAAGACTCTCTAGCTGAGAATCGAACCGGACAGCATCTTACTGTGAGGCGACAACGCTACCGCAGCACCACCTCCGCGGCTGCTGTCAGTAGGATGGTAAATCTGTATGTGTATTTTAATTGTTGCAAAGTCTGTCTACTTATATATGTATGGGGTAGGGATAGGTTAGCTGAAGAGTATTTGTAGGGTTTTTTGCTGTATAGACACTTATTTGCCAGTTGGGATGCCTTTTATTTAAAAGGTTTGTTATTTTTCACTTCTAATATACATTTTAATTCAGGTCTTCCTGGCATGCCCTGCTAACTATAAAAGCATTTTTGCACAGTCTGTTTTATCACATTTACATCAGCATTCATTTGATGATTGCTCTTAGTTCCAAAGCACTGATTTCTCTCTCTTTTTGTCTTTGTGTTTTTGCAGCTCGTATATACTTTAGATTCGCTTTAACAAGCCATTTTTTTCAAACACAAATCACCTTGTTTTGTTTCTAAACATTTTATCTATTCAGGAAAATGCAGTCTGCAGTTATTTATGCACTTTATTTTTTCCTTTAATTGTATAAATGTTAATGAATATTACCCTTTATTCGATTATCTGATAATTGAGAAATCACTAATATATTTTCTTAGCATTAGTACAACAAAGCTGGTGTTACTCAATGCAGGTCACATGCATTTTAAACACATTGGCAGAGTGCTACCATGGACCAGGCTGAACTTCAAATTAGTTGTGAGGGTGTAAAAATTTGAATATACAAAATCCCCTTAACCATATATCTAGTTTATTGGGTTGATGGGCAGGAGAAATACAGGGCTCAAAGCAGTGTTGGTGAATGGAATCTTACCTGCAGTTGGACCAAAAATTGAAAAACAGCTGTGAAAAGATAAGCTGCAAGTAAATTGGTAATGTGGGCTGTGTAAATGTGTTGCCAGGGTATTGTGGAATGCTATGGAGACAATTGATGGTGCAGGTGAAAACCAAAAAGGATGAGTGGAAGAGAAGAGAAGAGAAGAGAAGAGAAGAGAAGAGAAGAGAAGAGAAGAGAAGAGAAGAGAAGAGATGTGGGAATGTGTACAGGGTCATGCCAAACAGGCTTAAAGAAGGACGGACTTGTTTAGGGAATGGATAATGTGGTATGTTGTGTGGTGGAATATTCTTGTGAGAATAAGGGAAATTAAATGGACACAAATGGTAAACCTATGTAGGACAAACCAATGGGAATAAATTCAACAACCAATCACCTGAAGTTAAGGAGAACTCTGAACTAGTTACAAAAGGAAAAAGGGCAGCCAGCTGGGATAATTCAGTGTCAACAAACAACCAATGGGAGGAAATATCAGTCAGATGGCATATCCCTTGTTAAGGGCCACTAAGAATCCAGGAGTAAATTTCTCAGTGGAGCACTATACTCATCTATGCCATGTATTGCACAACACCAGTAAAATAAATGTTAAAACAGCCAGGAAATGTGAAATCATAGCTCAGCATGGTCAAAATGTACTCCTCTGGTGCTGTGAGAAAGAGAATATTAAATGTGAAGAAGAAAAGTAAAAGGTGCAAAGATTGAAAGATAACAGACAAGATATGAAAGACACGCATAAGGAGGGATAAGAGGGTGTTAATTTCATTGAGAAAAAGCCACTGGGGCCCCTTGAGTTACAGAAAAAAATGAAGAGCATATGTGGCAACACAAGAGAAATGTGCATACCTGCCATTAGTAGTGTGTGTGTGTGTGTGTGTGTGTGTGTGTGTGTGTGTGTGTGTGTGTGTGTGTGTGTGTGTGTGTGTGTGTGTAGGGGGTATTTCCTGATTCAACTGTCTAGATAATGAAGAGAGAAGCATTGGTTGTTAAAAATCAAACAACTGTGATGACTCTTCCAGATAACCTAATTCTAAAAGGGGGCCATGCTTGTCAAATGTGAGACCAGGGTACTCTGGAGTTAAGGTCAGATGCTGTCAACCAATCATTTGGGCCAGAACTAAGAAATAATCCCGACTAGCCCAATAAGGGTAATTCAAGGAAGTTTAATTAAGGGTTGCTCCCTAAATAATAGATTGGAGTGATTCCAGGAACTTAGTCCATATAAATGATCAGCTGTGAATTTTAATAATTATTTAACACCCGCAGAAGGGTTTAAGCCTTCCTAGAAAAATGTAAACAAGGCATGGGCAAAATTTTGCTGCTTGTGGTAATACGGTTCCTCTTTCAGCCTGAAATCCAGATCAGCAAGTTGTCACTTGAGGGTAGGGGCATGTAGAAAGTATGAGTACAACAGACTGAGGGCATTGGTACTTTTGCAGTGGGAAGTGTGTGTGTGTGTGTGTGTGTGTGTGTGTGTGTGTGTGTGTGTGTGTGCACAAAATAAAAATGCATGCACCTTTATAAAGGAACTACTAGAGTACTCACCTATGTAACTGGAGACAAGTGGAAGATGTTTGATCCAAAACTACTTGGGGACGGAAGGGAACAAAGCCTACAGAGATAAGATGTAACTGGGAAATATAGCAAAGAAATGAACTGTAGCTGCAATTAGTAAATCTGTCACTCACATATTGTAGCAGTTCCAACATCAGCAGGACAGGGAATAGAAAGGTGGCTTAACAAGAATAATAATAATAATAACTTTGCAGGGCTGGTGGAGGTGATTCCATGAGAAGAAGACCTTTAATGGCCACTTTGTTAAAAATACGTTTCTAAGTGTTTTCATGGGAGAACCAGCTTCATCTTCTTGAGACCTTTAGAACAAAATGGTTTACACAGGGCTTTGGTTCAAGGCTCCAGACCAAGACTTAGAGACTGGATATCTTTCAGTACTTGTCCAGAATGGACAAGCATGCATGGTTGGATTCCTTAAGAGGCCAAAACAGGAGGAATGGCTCAAGTATAGGAGGACAGACTCCAGACCTTGATGGTAGGGCAGTGTTCTCCAGTGCCCTGGGATATCTTGTCATGGGACACCCAAGGAGGATCAGTGGTAAAGTGGAACCAAATAGTTGGTGGGTTATTATGCACTACTAATAAAAATCCATGTTAAGAAAACTCACATCTGTAACATTACTTGTTTAATGGGAGCTAACATGTCTATCATCTGTACTTTCCAAGTCAACACAAATCTAGACAATCTTCTAAAATATGCATTATTATATAAACTATTTGAACTTTAATGGCTATTCCCAACCACATTTTTCATGTTTTCTGCTCTTCTCTGACATATTTTTTATTAAGGCTCTGAGGGTCTATATCACTTTATTGAAGACCCTGTTCAGCAAATGACTATTCGTCAAACCCACTTAAGTGAAACGTCATTTTAGCAAATGATTGTTTCAGCAAATATTTTCACAAGGAAAGGAAGTAGTTGGCCATCATTGGGAATTTGCCCCTTTCCCCACTGTAGTATGATCTCAGAATTGGTATATTTTGTTGGGAATGTGTGGAGGGCCTAGCCCCCCACATTGGCTGGTGTTGGGAGCAAAGCCCTCCACTGTGCTGAGTTTTAAAATGTGTAGTGTTTTTCTCCATAGAGCATCAGACACATAGCATTGATTTATTTTTTTGTCTTTTTAATGTATCTATTTAGTGTTTAACTGCATTTTATTGTCTATCCTGAAATTCAATAAAGCATTTTTACCATGCCAGAATAATGTAGCAGCTGCTGCATGGAATATGGCCGCCGAGCGATTCAGTAAACAAGGCTGGGGCGTGCACGAGCCTCCCAGCACTATTTTGGCATGGACACCATTGAGTAATGCTAATTACCTCATTTGCTGGTGAAAACCATACAAATGAGGTGAATTAGTGATTCAGTAAGCAGGCAGGCATCTATGCCAGAACAGCATCCATTGCAGAAATTTATTTGGTTACTGTGTATATTTCTGCAAAAATCAAAACGGGGGCATGGCAGCTTAAAGTAAAGCATGTATTATGATCATTAAGCATGCCAATGCCCCCAAAGTATGGCCACAGGCATGGAAAACAGTTGCAAAATAATAAAAATATATTTTTTGGGCCAGTTTCAGCCATTTAAGCATAGTGCAATGGTGAGCAAACAAGATCGTGCAGAAAATTAAAAAAAAAATGTGACAAGACAATTTTAAGTGAAATCTGCATTTTGCCATTATAGTGGGTAGAATGCAGAACCCAAACAAAAACAGGTAGCACTGGTTGCTAAGGAGAAAGGTTCTGGTGTAGTGGTGTAACAAGGGACTAAGGCAGTGGGGTATGCAAATGAGTAAAATTTACTGAATAGGAAAATGGGAGACCATTGTCTGGATGCACCTAACCGTATAGGAGCTATAAGGCAGTGGTGTAAGCAGAAGAAGCAGCTGACATAAAAAGGGTGTGTGTCATGCTTGCTGTAAGCACATTGGAGCTCTACCCTGTTTCCATTTGAGCTTAGCTAAGCACAGCTAAGCAAGGGTGTGTGTCTAAGGCTGTATTTACTTATTCCATGAAATGAGGAGCCTGTTTGCATCCAGGGGAGGGCCATTTCTGCTTAAAAGTCTTTGCTTTAGCTAAATGAGTTTTGTGCGGCGTGCACTGGGTCTTAAAAAAAAAAAAAACAGAAATAGAACTGTTTACATTTGGGCAGTGGGTTTGCGTAGTGTGCTGCGGGGCTTAAAAAGTGCAGAAATGGGAAGTAAAAAAAAGTGGGAAATAGTAGAATAAAAGCAATCAAGTACAAATAATATAGCTGGCAGGTGGAATGTATCATAGTCAGCCAATCATACAGGCAGCATCTGCAGTACAAGGTAAGGTCATGTAGAAAGTATGACAGTACATTTCAGTCTGTTTTTTCCCACAAACTCTGCACCATTGGTATACACACTCGGGGGAATTTTAACCAACAAAATGTTAGGGGCTGCTGTCACTTTGATACATCAATATATGCTTGAGGCTGAGGGCGGTGAGGGGGATAATGCTGACAACCGCCCCAGACTGAATGGCAGGAGAAGAGTGTTCAGACCTAGGGTAACCTACCACGGGCTACATGATCTGGAGATAGTAGAACACTACAGGTTGGACAGGGAAATACTTCAGAACCTCATTGAGCTGTGCCAGCCTCATCTCAGACCCAGCCAACAGAAAGGATCCCATCCCAGTGGGTACCAAGGTATGTGTAGCCTTAAGAATACTAGCAATAGGTACTTTCCAAAGACCTACTGGGGACATCATGGGAGTCTGACATGTATCTGCATCCAGGGTATTCCACCAGTTCTTGGATGCCATGCTACCACATGCCGGTGAGAACATTTACTTCCTCAGCACCCATGAGGAGAGGACCAGCAATATGCACCTCTTCCACTGTGCAGCAGACTACCCAGAGGTACTGGTTGGCATAGACTGCACGCACATCCACATGAAAGCACCACCTGGTGAACAGGGTAGGGTCTACTTAAACTGCAAGGCTTTCACTCTAACTGCCAGGTCATGTGCAATGCTCAGGGCATTATCATTAATGTGTGCGCTGGCAGACCTGCAAGCTATCACTACTCCCACATCTGGCATTCCTCACAGCTGTACCAGGGATTTGCCAGGGGGGACATACCATATGGCCAACTGGTGAGGGATGCACTGAAGCCATGGATGATGACACCCATCAGAAATACGCACACACTCACTCAAGAACACCACAATGAGACACACACTCACAAACCATGATCATTATAGAGCATGTGTTTGGGATGCTCAAGTCACGGTTCCACTGCCTTGACATATCTGGTGGAGCCCTGCAGTAGTCTCCAGCCACATGTCCACACATGTTCATAGTTTGTGCCATGCTACACAATATGATCCTGCAGAAACAGCTGCAGCAGGAACAGCATGGGTAAGGGCCACACAGCCCCCCACTATTGCCAAGGTCCCCACAGGCACAGAGGGACTCAGAGGAGGACCACCCTGAGCCAGGTCCTGTAGGCAGATGGAGGCATTCCCAGTATGCCCAGGCCTTGGCTAAGAGGCAACACATAACACAAGCACTGAAACTGTAGGGACCCAGGGACTGACACCTCTCTCAGACTCTCACACACACAGTAAAATGGATGCCACATACATCACATTACCTGTACTTTACCATGTATATGCAATGTACTACATGCATCCGACATAAGCAGCCCTCAAGCACTATTTTCACAATTGCTGCAGGCACAAGGTAAGTCACTCTTCTTAACAATAAATGAATGGAGTAGTATGTTCTGGTAGCATATCTATGGTATCGTTGCATGCATTCAAGGGAATGGGGTGGCCTATTGGGACAGCAGTAGACAACTGACAGCTATGTAGGACACCAGGAAATGTTTCACAATACTGGCTTCCCCACACTATACAGTAGTACTCAAGGTGAAAAATCCCACTGCAGTATATGTGGGGGCCAACTAACTGGAGTGTCATAGGTCACAGGCATGGATATCAGTGTGGGTGTCCCATACACACCCCTCAGCCTCACCCAGCAAGTCAGCCATAGAAAATCATAAAGAAATGTCTGGCAAAGGCCCACAAATGGTGACAATGATGAAATACCCCCCCCCACAGACTTATACAGTGATAGTACAGCAGGTCTTGCAGTTGCAGTAAGGCTCTGAAGGGTAAGAAGTCTGAAACTCAAATGTATGCCATTACAATCTGACCTGTGGTCTTTAGTGATATATCTGTAGTCTCCAAGACAGGGCACAATACTATGCTGAATGGAACCGAAATGTAAAGCAAATATCAGCACAGTCTGTGCAAATGTTGACATGTGTCCCCCAACACCCATTTTCCCATAGAAATGCAGTAACATGTGCATTTGTAGGGAAATAGCAGCAGAGCACACATTGCCAGGGCTGTCCCAATCAGCATGATAAGTTGTTGCATGTCCACAATATGCAGGGGTCAATGAACTATGTATATGTGTGGTTAATACTGTCAGGATGTGGCCAGCACTTACTTCCAGCTGTTGTGTCATAGTGGCCTAGGTACAATACTGTAGTTGACAAGGCCATGTAACAAGAACTGCAGTGCCAACTATTCTGCATGTCAGCTACACCTATGGTAGGAGTTGTACACACTGTCCTGACGTCAATATCTGTTATTGTAGGAAAGCTGGACAGGTCAAGGACAGGGGGCCACACATATGGACAGTGCACAGCTTGGAGTAACCTATACAGTGCCTACCATACCTCTCAGCTGTACAGACCTTTTGTAGAATGTCCCGAGATTTGCATCATATTTGTGGTCTGTATATCCTGGAATAGTGGTTGCCTGGCAATTCAGTGACAAATCATGTAAGACTAAGGTCAGAAAATAATGACAGATTGCAGTGTCAGACATCATACCCTATAGAAAAATGCATGCTAATGCAAAACCTGTTATCGAATCACTTTTCTAGGTTTGTAAGGCAAATACTGAAAAATGGTTCCTATATTTAGGCCTCTGTCCCCCAATTAATTATGGCTTTGTCCAGATGTCTGGCTCTCAGAAGTTGAGAGGTATGGTGCCTAGTAGGACAGCCGGTACCTGAAGGTCATTGTACTGCCAGTTTATAAAAGGCTGCCACCTTTCTGTGTCAGCACTGACAACATGTCACTGGCCAACAGCCATACCCCTGGGATGACATAGGTTGTCACAGAAGGAGCAGAAGTATGCCTTGTATATCTGTTCTGCTTGTCCTAACATTGTATTTGCCTTTCAACTATTTGCAAAACAAGAAAGGGTCATGTCAAAACAGAATGGTAGAGAGTGTAGAAGCAGACTTCATACCCATAACAGCAAACAAGCAATTACCAAACTGGTCTCCCAACTGTCTATGTTTGGCAGAACATTATTAACACCCTGTCCCCATGTGTGGGCCTTTTCTGACTGTCATATTTGGGCCTGTCCAGATGTCAGTCTGTGACGGTATGACAGCTAGGCAGTGGCGGCTGGTGACTTCAAACTAAAGGGGGGCTGCAGGAGACAGCTGAATGCGTGGGGCCAATGGGAAGGGGTGTGACCAACTAGAAAGGGGTGGGGCTATGCTCAAAACCACAACAACCTGAACTTTAATTAAATACACTGCCATGGGTGCCAAACCATCATTACAAAAGTCCAATCAAGACAAAATGAAGTGTAGAAGAAAAAAATATTTCATTGCATTGGCTACATGACAACTTACTTAATATCTAGATGGAAATACAGAGGTTGTGATGCATGAAAAAATAAATTACTTTTTAAATACATTACTGGAATGTCAGTCAGAATCAGGTATTAAAAAAAAAAACAAGCTGCACTCAACTCAAACCACTTCTCCTTGCACTGCAGTTCTAATTCTAATTTATATTTAGCTTTATTAAATTACCAAGTAACATGCTGAAAATCGCAATCTCTGTGTGATACCCCCACTTGTAAAAATGTTTCTTATCCAAAAAAGACCTGCTGTCTGACAACTATCTACTTGTTCATGGGGAAGACATGATCAATGTAAAAAAATGAACTGCAAAAAAAAAAAACAAGCTCACGATAAACTGCTTAAAGGATTACTGCACAAGTTATGGACCACACATGATAGATGGCCATTCTGTTTAGTTTACGGGTAAAGCTTGCAAAGATGACTGCAAGTCTCTAACAAATGTAATGAGCTTCTGAAAATACTGTAATCCTGTCCTTTATTACAAATAGTGTCATATGCATTTCAATACCTAAGGCTTATACGTTATCTAGTTATGTAAATATTCTCTGCATGGCAACAATGAAAAGGCTTTCAATGTTGGTAATTCTTTAACAGTATGTTTATTAAAGCTTACTTGCATCTTACAGTCTCCAACAAGCTTACCTGATGGTCAATAAAGCATTGCTACTTAAACATAGAACAACAGGGCACTGCGACATCATGCATTTTCTGAATAATAAGAAGCATAAATCAACAGTATAAAAATATGACAGAAAACCAGAACATTCTGCAAAATCAAGGACATATAAAAAGCCATGGTCGTACTTGTGGTCTGCCTTGGATGGGGGAATACTCTGCACACTTACACTGCATAACTGCTCCTTGCATTGCTTGGACACATCCAAAGCCACTACAATGGGGAGTGGGGTGCAACACGTATGTCACAATTTGAAATGTCTCTGACTGACAGTGATGACTCTGATACTCATACCTCACAGCAAGAAATCTGGGCAAAGCCATACATAAAAGTGGGACACAGGCCCAAAAATAAGGACAGTTTTTAAATATTGCTCTTATAAAAAATAGTAGGTCTTGCATTAGTATGAATTTTCTGAAAGGTATGCAATCTGAAACTCAAACGTCTGCCATTATTTTCTAACTTCAATCTTTAATGATTTGCCACTAATTTGCCAGAAAGCTGCAATTTTATGAAAAACAGACCAAAAATGTGATGCAAAAATATAAAATTGCCACACAATACAGCTGGGAACCTGTCAAAGAAGGGACACCTTTTTAATATTAGTACTGTTAACTTGAGCAGCTGACAAAATAAGAGCATCTACATGCATTTCTGAAATAAAAGTAATCTATAACTCTGATCATTACAGCTATTTATAATCGTAAACCCTCCATGTTTTCTTCCAAAATTACCATTTTGCAGAGGGATTATTAGGGAGAGAGAGCAACATTTTGAGCCAAAATTGGGGACAGTTGAGAGGTTTGGATATTCCTAATTCTATAAAGCGATTTATTTGCATGTACCTCTTAACCTCTTAAAGCAGGAAATCTGGAAAAGACCAAACATATTGGGGGAAACATACAAACAGTACTAACAATTGCTCTTGTATAAACTTAAGATGGTTAGAATAACAGGTTTTGCTTTAGCATGCATTTTTCTGAAGGTTATGACGTCTGAAACTCAATGTCTGTCATTTAGTGACTTCATTCCTAAATGATTTGCCAGAAAACCACAAATTTTATGAGGAACAAACCAAAAATAAGAAATAAAAATCTATTACTTCTGCAAAAATATGGACAGTTGAGAGGTATGGTTCAGCTGGGGCCATCTTTGAGTTTGCTGCCCTTCCCCCTCACAAAATTATGGTCGAATGGAGCCTCCCCCTGCAGCCATTCCAGTGTCCCATTCCTTGCTTATTTCACCCCATTTACCATAAACACTGTAATGTGCATACTGCTTTACTTCTGAGATGATATGGATTTCATTTGAAAGTTTTATTTTGCATTTTACAACACAAACATTAATAGATATCTGCTAAACAAAGCAATGCAGTCTCACAATGAAAATAGACTTAGCATTAAAACTTCTCTGCCCTTGAAACTCACATTCATTGAAACAGCATTGAAACCCACATTCAAAGAAAATACATTTTGCCAGTAGCAGATAAAGATTAACTTTGGGCTTTTTTCAAAATCATAGGCCCCTTGAACATGAAACATACACGTGCTCTTTGATACACCTTTTTGATTGTATTAAATTATATTCCTTGTACAATACAGTACAGTTGTTAGAGGGCATTTTAAATTTATTGTTTTGAACATTTTTCCAGTAAACAATGAAACAAAATGCATGCGCCATTAATGACAAAACTGCCCAATTCAGAACATTTCTATCATAAAAAAGTCTACTCAAACTTCTGCAGTCCACCAGTATCAGTAAATATGCACACTCTGAAGAAGTAAATGTCATCTAAATAATTCCACATTAAAGAAATCTGTAACTAATGAAGAGGTTGCTGCTAGCAAACAACTTTATATGTCATTGTTTCATCTACAAATAAAGTGTCTGTTGCCCTAGAAGAATAAATTGCCTATGTTGCATTAAAAAATGATAAGCTAGTAATATCGCAATAGGGAATGGATGGCAAACTGATAACAAGCTTAGAGTTTCTAGGTATCTTTGCCAAAAAGGATTGCAGTATCCACCCCCTTTACAACACAGTACAGTATCAGCAATCCATCTATCTACTGTGGGAATAGAACCCACATCCTTCTGCATCAAAAGCAAATACACTACCTGTTGTGCTATTAACAATGCAAGCTGACTTAGTATAAGCAGCAGTAAACTTTTGTTCCCCTGCAGCTCTCAGCTCCTTGTAGAATCTACTCGATACTCAGCTGTATCTCTGAACTTTGCAGCACAAGAAATCTGGAAAAAGCCAACATTTATGGGGGGGGGGGGCAAAAGCCCAAAAACCAGGGACACATTTTAAACATTGCTTGTATAATGTTGGAAAGCTGCTAGAATAAAATGCTGTATTACCACCATGCATTTCACTGCCAAGTCTTGAACCCAGGGGACCCTGTGCAAAACAGTCAGAGCAACACACCACTATGCCAAATCCTCTGTTTTGTGAAAGAGAGGAAGACTGAAACTTAAATGGCTACCATTTAGTGAATTTAGTTCTCAGCATAGCTGTCAACCTCTTAGCACAAAACACCTGAACAAAACCAATAATGGGGGAATACAGCCCCCAAACTTATTCAGTGAATTCAGTTCTCACCATAGCTCTCAACCTTAGCACATAAAACCTGGACGAAGCCAATAATGGGGGAATACAGTCCCAAAAATAGGGACAAATTTCAAATATCCATATTATAAACTTAGAAAATTGCTAGAATAAAAGGTTTTGTGTTACCATGTACTTTCTGAAGAATATGAAGTCTGAAATTCAAATGCCTGTTATTTTTATTTAACATTTGTTAACCAGGAAAGTCTGACTTGGAACAAAAGCCAACTTTCAGCAGAGCAGGGAGAAACACTCCAGACACATGTTCTTTATAAGATGGAAGGACATGCAGACTCCACACCAAAGGCACCCCAACCAAGAATCAAACCAGAGAACCTGTAGCTGTCAGGTAACAATGCTACCAGTGCACCACAGCACTACTGACTGTGCAAGGAAAAACAAACACACAGAAACCACAGATTCTATGAGGAACAGAACAAATATGAAGCAAACATCTGCAATTTTTTTACAAATGGTGGTGGGTAGGGAATTCAGACCCTTGCCACTTGCACCCAAGGTACAGGGTTCAAGCCTGAATATTCTCTACCCACCACCATGTGTTCTGTCTAGCCACACACACACACACACACACAAAACTTCGGTATGTGATCCTGTCTTTTGTTTCATGGCAGCTAATTCCCCCTGAAAACAAGTTCCTCTGTAGCCCTCTTCTGCTGGTTTCTTCCCCTCTTCAGCCTGCACAAGCTACAGCTGGTTTTTGGTTTGGGCTCCATAAGAATAGGCTGGAGGCTCCAGCCTGCCGATAATACAGTCTGGTTTTCTTCTCATCTGTGCAGTCATAACCGCACAGACTTCTGGGCTGGCAGGGCAGAGATGCCTTTCTCCTCTATCCAGACTGCCTAACATTGCAGTCTGGAGGTCTGTGAGTACCCAGGAACTCCAAGCAAGCATGCATGGAGTTCCGGGACTTAAAATTTTTTTTTTAATATTCTTGTACAGGTGGGAGGAATCTTTCTTTTGTACAGGTGGGGGGAATTTCTTCTTTCTTTTGTACAGGTGGGGGGCTGCAGTCCTGCAGTCCTATAGCATGAGCAGCCCCTGCAGCTAGGCCCACATGTAGCCTCATAATAACATATAGCAACACAAACTGTGTAAGGACCACAGCAAATGGAGTGGTGCAATGATGGACAACCTGCTAAATAGGTACACTCAGAGGTGTGAAGTCCACAACCTTGTGTGTGATCTAACAGCATTTACCCCACTCACATAAGAATTACAAATACATAACAGCAGCCACTGTGGCCAAAGCCTGTGACTGGACTACAGAAGGACAAAGAGACACACATAAGGGGAAGGGGAACCACTGGCCAGACAAATGGAGAATATGCACACCAGAACAAATTGTGCAGTAACATAGGTGCAATGCAGTGTATGGAGTCAGTAAACATCACCTGCAAATACACAACACACACCCATGTAAGTGGAGGTCTGCAACAAAACAAAAACCCAAACAATGGACACCTCAGTGACAAAAATCCCATGAGAACTCCACAGACCTACACACCACAGATCATGTAGACTCCACACACCAGTGTCTTGAAAACAGTAAGTCCTTACCCCAAACCCCTAACACCTACCCTACACAGATAGGCTAAGAGCACTGTCCCTCTACCCCATGCCATACAGACTCTGATGAGGTGACTCCTGTGTGGCATACAAAGCAATCCAGACCCTGCCTTGATGGGACTGTTGCACATCTGGAACT
This sequence comes from Protopterus annectens, assembly GCF_019279795.1. Taxonomy (NCBI): domain Eukaryota; kingdom Metazoa; phylum Chordata; order Ceratodontiformes; family Protopteridae; genus Protopterus; species Protopterus annectens. Next base: position 922,463,908 of record NC_056744.1, read on the forward strand.
CAATGCCCACTCCATAACCTGTAGATGCAGCATCAACCTGTGCTGTGGTATCAGTATGGCTTGTCAGTCTGATAGATATGTGCACCATACACTCCCCCATCTGTGGAATACACTCAGTGTCAACAACAAGCCAAGTGCCTCAATACCCCTATTGATGTTCTCCCTGTATAAGTGCATGGGAAACACAAAATACTGAACTGTGATTCCACCTGTGTCCCTGCTGGACAGGGGCTCTGGGTGCTGACATGTCATAACATGGGCTACACTCTTGTCTGCATGGGTTATAAGGGCTTCAGGGCCAATACCCTACTAATGTCATAGCAACCTATTAACCTATACACAACTGTCTGTCAGTGGTTCACCACATTATTCTGTAGTGCTCTGCCACTGACATACCTGGAAGTCACAGTGATATGTGGAATATACTACACATATAATGGACATTTCTGCACAGTACAATGCATTCTGTACCTACACCCATATCTCTCAGAGGAGAAGAAGAGTAGAGAGAAATGATGACCTCTTTCTTCCTGGATGCAAAACCCTTGGTAATGAGATGTGCCACGTAGAAGGACTTTCTGACCACAGTTGCAATGTGGTGGTTGAAGGAGATTTTGCTGTCAACTTATGTTCCCAGATCTCTTATAACGCCTTCAAATTTCAGTGGGCTCCCATCGATGTGGTAATTAGTGGGAACTGAGTTTTTCCCAAAGTGGATGATGACACATTTTTTGGCATTAAGCTTAAGGCCATGGTTTCGACACCAGTCATCGGTCTCAGTGAGTCCTTTCTGAAGGGCATCTGCATCCCTTGGGGAGTTAATAATGGCTCCCAGCTTGCAGTCATCTGCAAATTTGGTCAGCCAGAGTCCCTCCATGTTGGTGTGGACTTCTGAGAAGTAGATGCCAAACAGGAGAGGACACAGGACCAATCCCTATGGGACTCCACTCTTGACTGGTCGGCAGTCTGAGTTGGAGTCTGCTACTTTCACACTGTGTGTTCTGTCTGTGAGCCAATTTGCAACCCACCTAACGATATAGGGGTTGGTGCCTAGTTTTTTGAGTTTATCAATAATTCCCGAGTGAGGAATGGTATCAAAGGCCTTGGCCAGATTGAGATAGGCTTTATGAATTGCCTTACCTTCATCCACAGCTCTGGTGACTGACTCACAGAAGTCAGCCAGTTTGAGCAGGCCTAATCTATCTTTCACAAAACCAAATTGTGTGGGATCTAGAGTTTGGAGATTCCCTATATCCTTGGTAATTAGGTCCATGATGATGCGCTCCATAACCTTACATGTCAGACTAGTCAGGCTAATGGGGTGATAATTTCCAGGGTCTGTAGTCACTTCTCCTTTATGGAGAGGGATGACTGTAGCAGTGTGCTATTCAGTAGGGACAAAGCCTGAGGTGAGGCTGTGAGTGAACAGAGCACATAGATGTGGTGCCAGTTTACATTGTAATTCATGCAGAACACAGCCATGGATATTGTTGGGTCCCATGGAAGTGGTATTCTTGGCCTTAGAAAATGCAGCTTTAACCTGTGCTGCAGTAATGCAGGGTGCCTGGCATTCTTCTGCTATTGAAATTAGTCCTTTGGGGGGGAGAGAGGGGTAAAGTTGGCACTGAATCTGTAAGCCAGTATGTTGGCAATATCTGTTGGTTCAGTATAGGAGGTACCATTGTGCAGTAACTCAGAGCAAATCTGGGTATTGCCACGGGGATTCTTGATATAACTAAAGAAGGGTTTGTGGTTGTTTTTATTGTCTGCCACAATTCTGCCTTCATAGCTGGCTTTGGAAGTTTTGATGAGGGATCTCACTTTTTTCTTGAGGCTAATAAGGGGATTTTTCCAGTTTTGGGACTTCATCTTTTTCTGCAACAGTTTCTTCCTTCTATTGTAGATTTTATTAATGGCAGGGGACCACTAGACTGGCTTCCTTTTTTGGAGGAGAGTCTCTTGGTTCTGTTGGGTATGGATAGTTCCATGCATTTATGTACGTGTTCATACAGTGCATTAATGTATGATTTGGCAGTCATACATCTATTTTTCATTAGCATGGGTGCCGTGAAGTTAGCCACCTCTGTTTTTAGGAGTCCAGAGTCAGCTTTGGAGAAGTTTTTCATGGTGGATACCTTTGCAGGGGGTGTGGGTGAAATGTGGATTTCCATGGTGATTAGTTTGTGGTCAGATCTAACCAGGCAGGACTTGACTATTGGTGTAGAACAATGGTTGTCCATGTTAGTAATAGCCAGGTCAAGGATGTTGCTTCATCTAGCAGGGGGAAGAATGAGCTGGTCCATGGCATTAGAATTGATGAATTCCAGGAAGTGTTGTGGCAGTACATTGGTGCTTGAGTAGTTTTCCCAGTTGATGGAGGGGCAGTTGAAGTCTCCTAGTATGAGAGTGTTGGGTTGGACGTTGATAGATTCCAGGGTGCTTAGGAACATGGAGTGAGAGTCTATGGACATGGTTGGGGACATATAGCAGTCTATGACCTGGATCATAGTCTTAGCCAATGTTAGTTGTACCTGAAGTACCTCAGATGCAGTATGCTGGGCTACTAGTCTGGAGGTATGCATATCCTTTATGAATATGGAGACACCACCACCTTTGGAGCTTCAGTCCAAGTTTTGGGGCAGAAAGGTGTGGAATGAGTTATAGGCTGGTAATGCAGGGGAGTGAGGCATGCTTCGAGTGAGTGCATCTTGATATTTAAACTTCTTGCATTAAGCAGCATGACCCTCAGATTGCATTTATTTATAGCTGTTACAGTGGTTAATTTAGTCTTTGGAGCACTGCCTAAAAAAGGCACTTTAGGGGTGGCAAGAGCCTTAGCCAGTACCAAGAAACCCAGGGATAACAGATGCAGGCCATCTCTGGCAAAGCATCGAAGTCTGTCAGTCATGTCATCCCAAGCAGACAGATACTGGATCCCCTTAGAATGACACGGGAAACCTAGCCAATTGTTCAAGTCAATCATTTTTGTTTGTACGGCGGTATCATTCTGGGTGACAGTAGGATACTGCTCAGAGCTAGTGTCATACCTGCCTGGGCCACATTCTGGCACCTGATAGACAGCTGACTGTTACCTTCTCCTTATTCAACCTATTGAGTGGGACATCTGCGTGCCTCACGTTTGAGTCACCTATGATTATTGTATTGAGCAAAGTGTTTAGCCTTAGGGGCTTAGGTTGAGGGACACACTGCAGAGGTGAGCTATGTGTCCTGTGGTTTGTGCTGTGTTGTGGTGGTCAAGTGTGTTTTTGTCTTGGAGGTCTCTGCTGTTTGGGTAAATTTATATTGAGTGCCTCCACAAAGGTGGGTGTGTGGTTTGTCTTTATATGTGAGAGCTGTGATAGTGGGTGTTCTGGAGGGCTATGTGTTCCATGTGGTGTGGTGCAGGTAATTACTTTCTCCTCTTAACCAGCTAGTCCAGTCTTGGCTGGAGAGTGCATAGTTTCCAATTTATTGACATAAGTGCAACTCTCACACGTCTGAGTGTTAGGAGGTAAGAGGAGAGGGTTGTCTGTGTGCATGGGCCAGTTGCTACACTGCCTCAGAATGTCCAAGTGCACTAGGTTAATAGGATAAATCACAGGGAACTGCCTTTTAATCATGCCAGGAGGGGTGGTCATAACTACTAAGTACTGGAGTTATTTCCATGAAGAATAACTAATGCTGATGGCTCTTAGATGTGCTATAATAATTGCTGCAAAAACCTGTTGAAGTGCAAAATGATTAGGCTATTTGAAGTGCAAGAGAGAAAGAACTAGCAAGATCTAAGGGAAAAACTGGAGAGTAGACTTTCTGGCACCAGTAATAGTTCACCTCAGCTCAGCGCCACGGGGCGGAGCTTAAACAAGCGCAAACCCATGCAAACATGAGATTTTAAACCAGAAAGTTGAAAGGGATGGAAAAACTACCCACCATTCAATAAACTAAAATTTCTGGACCAGAAACCACTCCTCTTGTGGTAGATAGGCTACCTAGTGCTTACCACTCCCACTGATAAGCTAGAAGGCTTCCCTCCAACATAGAAAAGCTTGTGGGGCTTAGAAGCTTACAAACAGTCCTGGATACAGCAAATCTGTGTCAGGACTAGACTAGTTACAGGAAAGGCAGGAAACAAGTGCAACATGGGCTTCTAAACCAGAAAGTTGAAGGGGATGGAAAAACTGCCCAAACAGCCACTAAACTACAATTTCTGGGCCAGAAACCACTCTTCTTTTGGTAGATAGGCTACCTAGTGCTTACCACTCCCACTGATAAGCTAGAAGGCTTCCCTCCAACACAGAAAGGCTTGGCGGGGCTCAGAGGCTTAAAACAGTCCTGGATATAGCAAATCTTTATCTGGACTACACTAGGTACAGTAAAGGTGGGAAACAAGCTTAGAACTGTTTTTTGCAGGAAAGCAGCGAAAACAGCAGTAAAACAATTCAAATGCAGTGCAAGTTAGCACACTTGAGTGTGTAGCAATATTAAAGAAAATAACGCTTAAATAAATGCAATTAAATTAAAAATGACTAAAAACGTACAGAAAGCAGTAAATTAGGAACAAAATCAAAATGGAGGCATGTAGAGTATCAGAAAACAATGCCAGCAAATATATAAATAATTCAGTCAAGCAAAAATTAAGACAGTGCAGAACTCTGAACAGTTAAAAAAATGCCAAAAAATATACTTATCAGCTCTATATTTCCAGATTGTTTGAGAAGCACACTCAGTCAGAACACAAGGAGATTCTAGCAATGGTAGATTCTAGCAAAGTGTTTTTATTAGACATGGGGAAGAGAGAGACAGTGACATAGAGAGAGAGAGAGACACACACACAGGGGGACACACAGAGAGTGAGTCATATACAGGGATACCCTGAATGGCATAGAGTGATGTCCTGCTGTGGACAGTGGCATACCAGTCATAACCAGTTGCACATGCCAGCATGAAGGTGAGCTCCATTGTGTAATAGTACTGAGGTGGGGGTTATAATATCACATCATCTGCGTGTGTGTGTGTGTGTGTGTGTGTGTGTGTGTGTGTGTGTGTCTGTGTGTGTGTGTGCGTGTGTGTGTGTGTGTGTGTCTCTGTAGGCTTAAATATTAGGAGGCCATTTCCACTCATTATACTTCCCATTGCCCTATTTCACAAGATCTGCTGCTGTCATTCACATTATAAGTACCATTGGGCACCTCTCAGCCTTATAAGCTCTGTAGAACATGCAATAGCTGCATAACACTGTAGTACAAATAATTAGATAGTTAAGGGTTCTAATCCCTGTCCTGGAAAATGTAAGTGTGTGTGTGCGCGTGTGTGTGCGCGTGTTTGTTTGTTTGTAGATGAAACTGTTTTAGGCCATTTCCACCCTATACACTTCCCAGTACCCTGTTTTTGCAGTCCTGCTGATGTCATTACCATCAGAAGTACCTATGCACAACCCTAGAGCTATAATCTCTGTGGCACATCGAGTACAAATAACTAGATAGGCAGGGGTTCTATTCTCAGGTCTGGCAAATGTGTGTGTGTATGTGTGTGTGTGTGTGTGTGTGTGTGTGTGTGTGTGTGTGTGTGTGTGTGTGAGTGTGTGTGTGTGTGTGTGTGTGTGTGTGTGTGTGTGTGTGTGTGTGTGTGTGTGTGTGTAAGTGTACATACAGGGGTTTGTATGTTTGTAGGACAATGTATTTTGAGGACTTTCCCACCCACAACACTTCCCAGTGACCTACTTTAGCAGTCCTGCTGATGTCATTCACCTTAGAAGTACCTTGGGGCACTTGTCAGCCCTATAAGCTCTGTAGTGTGTGCAATAACTGTGTAACACTATAGTACAAATAACTAGATAGGTAAGGGTTCTATTCCCAGTTCTGGAAAATATGTGTGTACAAGTGTTTGTAAGTGGTTATGTTTCTAGGATGAAGTATTTTGAGAACTTTTACCCAGTGCACTTCCCAGTGCCCTACCTTAGCAGGCCTGCTGATGTCATTCACCTTAGAAGTACCTTTGGGCACTTGTTAGCCCTATAAGCTCTGTAGCATGTGCAATCACTGTGTATCACTATAGTACACATAACTCGATAGATAGGGGATCTAATCCCAGTGCTAGTGAATGTGTGTGTGTGTGTGTGTGTGTGTGTGTGTGTGTCTGTGTGTGTGTGTGTGTGTGTGTGTGTGTGTGTGTGTGTGTGTTTCTTTGTAGGTGAAACAGTTTTAGGCCATTCCCAACCACTAAACTTCCTAGTGCTCTACTTTAGCAGTCCTGTTGATGTCATTACCCTCAGAAGCACCTTTAGACAGCCCTCAGCCATATAAGCTCCATGGTGCATGCAATAACTACGTAACAGTATACTACAAATAACTAGATAGGCAGGGGTTCTTTTCCCAGTTCTGGCAAATGTGCATGTGTGTGTTTTTATAAGTGTATATACAAAAGTTTGTAAGTGTGTATGTTTGTAGGACAAAGTATTTTGAGGACTTTCCCACTGGCAACACTTCCCAGTGCCCTACTTTAGCAGTTCTGCTGATGTCATTGCCCTTAGAAGTACCTTTGAACAGCCATCAGCCCTATAAGCACCATTGCACATGTAATAACTAAGTAAAAATATAGTATAGATTATTAGATAGGCAGGGGGTCTACACTCAGTCGTGGCAAATGTGTATGCGTGAAGGTGTTTGTAAGTGTGTATGTTTGTAGGGTAATGCATTTTGATGTCCATCCCACCCAGTACATTTCCCATTGCCATACTTCACAAGGACTCTTGATGTGATTCACCTTAGACATACCTTGCAACACTAAGTCCTATAAGCTCAGTGGCACATGTGATAACTGCTTAACACTGTAGTACACATAATTAGATAAGAAGGGGTTCCAAACTCAATGCTGGCAACTGTGATACTGTATGTGTGTGTGTGTGTGTGTGTGTGTGTGTGTGTGTGTGTGTGTGTGTGTGTGTGTGTGTGTGTGTGTGTGTGTGTGTGTGTGTGTGTTTGGGTGAGAATCATATTCTCTGGGGATGTGGGTTATACCATTTTGAGGCATGTACCACCCAGTACACATCCCATTGCCCTACTTTACATGGCCTGCTGATGTCATTCACCTCAGATGTGCCTTGTCAGCCCCCTAAGCTCTATGGCATGTGCAATAACTGGATAATACTATAGTGGAAACAATTAGCTAGGTAGGGGTTTTAAACTCAATACTGACAACTATAGTAGTGTGTGTGAAGCATATCCCCTGTGGCTGTTGTGTGTGTAGGTTATACTATTTTAAGGCCTGTTGACCCCCTACCCATGACATTACTTTAAAGAGCCTGTTAATGGCATCTGCCTCACATGCCCCATGTAACAATACACAGCCCATATCAGTCATCTGTACAGATATCCATGGAATATCCACATGTTTGCAACCTATATGTGGTCTGTGTCCCCTAACAATGAGCATTCATGTGATATCATTGCCAGATATGTCACAGTTACTGTAGTGACACACATGCCAGCATCAGACATCGTACTTGACTAACACATAATGCTGATACAAAGTCTGTCACTCTATCACTTCTGCAGGTTTGTAGGAGCAGTAGACAAGACCATTCACTATGTCTGGTGGGTTATCTCACCATCCATGAAGGCATTCACAAGATTACCTGTTGTAAGAGGTTGGGTGTTATGTCCCAGGCATATAATCTATGTGGAGCATGTCGTGTGTATGCAGCACTATAGTAGATACAAGTGGATATGTAGGGTTACTAATATGTCTATTGGCAACTGTGTATGTGTTTCTGTGTGCACAGCCCCTGTGGCTGTCTTTAGTGTGTGTATGTGATGGCTATACCATTCTGTGTGACTCTTCCACCCTCTGGACTCCCCCATTGTCAACCTAGTGTCAATTCATACAAATGTCATCCAACGTACAAGCACAGTTACACAGTTTCTAACACTAAACCACTGTGGTGCATGCAATGGTCATATCACTGTGTATAGTACATTAATAGATAGGTAGGTTATCTACTCTGACAAGTGTCACCTCCACGTGCATGTGTATTTCAATACATGTCACCATACAGTGGTGTGTGTGTGTGTGTGTGTGTGTGTGTGTGTGATGGCTCTAACATGTTAAGGGCCTCTGAACCCACCATTGGCAATCCTAAAACCCCTGCAATTGTCGCCCACTTGAATAGTAGTGGCAGATACTGCCACACTACTGTACCACTGTGCTATTTGTGTTATGTATCTAGCTCTATCATTTGTAAGACTGTGCAGGTAGGGGTTGTGTTCAGCCCTTCTCACCTGCCCCATGTACAGAACTATGACTCTGTGTGCACTGCCAGCATGAGAGACCAGACATTCATATGAGATAGCAGACACACATGCTGGTGATTGTCAGGTTAGACTAACACAGGCTGACCAGTGTCAGGAATACATACCCCAAACCTGTCATACACAGTACCAGGCATACCCTCATCGACTGCATGATGGTTGAGTGGATGGGACAAATATGGCAGGGGCAACAGGTGCTGATAGCTGAATCTGTTGTGGTTAGAGTAATGGCTAAGTTTTTGAGGGAACTAGTTACAGTACTCAAGTAACCTCTCCTGTATGTGTGTGCCTATGGTCTTACAGAACACCCACTTGATATGTATGAAGGCTAAGTGGCTGTGTCAATGGTATGTATACAAGGTCACACTGTCTGCCACAATTGCTCCTCACACACTGTTGCATGTAACCACAGCTGGTAAACATGTACATATACAGCTGTACCTTCGCTATGAAAAGGTCACTGTGTTTCCCCTCTGCCTTAATCATCATTGTTACTGTCAGCAGGCCCACAGCCTGCAGACACACAAACATCTGGAGCACAAACACAATACAGTATATGACACTACAGTCAGTCAGCAGTACTAACAGCAATAGTGCATCATGGCTAATGAGGTACATACACCTCAATGTGTGCCCTTAACTATTGCCAGCAGACAGCACCTTACACAGCATTACATTGCTACACTGCACTATAGTCACCCTGTGCATCAGACCTATATGAGCATATCCCTACATCGATGGTATGGATAACAGGGTTGTGGCACAAGTATCATCACATGCACAGGATGTGGTTTTGGATTGCCAGAGGTCTAGGCTGGGCCATATGGCTGGCATCATGTGTGTGTGTCTGGAGGGGTGGTGTCCAAGTGGGATGTGCAGAGGAGCTGTGCATGTCTGGTGGTGACTGGCCTGTGATAGGGATGTGTGCGTGCTTGTCAAGCCATGTGGATTCCCGACACAGTGCTATGTTGGACAGCTGTGAACTGTACATGGCTGGATGTATGGTTCAATGTCTCCCAGAAGAGATGTGGAAACTGGTTCTGCCAGAAGTCTCACTGGCACCACCAGGCCCAAGGACAGATGCAGTTCTACTCCCTGATGGTGACTGCTGTCTGCTGGAACTACATCCCTGGTGGGACTGGCCAGGATGATGTGCCCATGGCCTGCTCCAGTGAGGTATGGACAGCACCCTCCCTTTGGTAGTGCTGGTGGTACTGCCACTATGGGACTGTGAATGTGGATGGCCACATGGGTTCTCAGCTGATTATGTTGCTGACCTACATCCACATGGCCAATGCCCTACTCCCACCACATGCTCAAGCACAGCTATTACATGGTCGAGCAGTGACAATGTCTCACCCCACTGTCTATCCATGACATTGGATAAATGACTTATGGCATCACAAATGCTGTGGAGGTCGTCATGCATGGCAGGAAGCACTGCAGTCATCACCCTGAGCATCTGTCTGGCATTGTGGTCAGTATGCACCTGTGCCTCCATGATGGACCGTAACATGCATCTGGTGACACCTGCTATGGCATTTGCAACAGGGGCTTGATGGGCAGCAGTCCTCCATCGAGCACCCTTGTCCATCTGCCTGTGTGTGACCTTGCCTGCTTTCTGGCTATGGCTGGTGTCTACACTCACACTTGCCATAGTCAACACACTAGCCTGTTCTATGCCACCACCCTCCAACTGTCAATTATCTGTGGCTGCTGGGGGCTGGGTATGTGTGGGCATACTGACTGTGTGTGAGGACATGGTGGGTGAAAGTGGGATACCAAACAATGGCACTGATTCCGACAACTCCACCTATGCCTCACCATGACCACCATCATCATGGTAGTCTGCTAAGTCACTGACATCAGGTCATGAGGGGGAGAGACCCCAACCCCCATGTTCACCTGTGAGGGGAAGACAACATATGTAAAGTAATACCCTGCAGTATTATGTTTGCTGATACACACACACACACACACACACACACACACACACACACACACACACACACACACACACACACACACACACACACACACTCCTGGTAAAGTCTGGCACAGCTTTGACACCTATGGGCCCTTCAGGCCAGACCATATGGTAGTTCTGCCTACCACAATCCATCTCTTGCACAGCTACTGTAAGGCCCACAACAAAGGGTGACAAATCCTAATGTGTGATGGGCCTATTAGTAGAATGGTAATTGTGACCAAGACCAAGGCTATTGGAATGAGCTATACAGTGTCACCAAGTGCATATGCAAGTACTGTAAGAGCTGAGTTACTGCTATACAGACCACACACAGTGACAAGGTGCAATGATATGTGATGATAACTGCTGAAGGAACAAGAGTATACACTATCACTGCAGTATTTACACAGTTCAGACTCACAGGGATTCATTTCAGACAACATTGCAAGACAGTCTGCAATACACACAGGAAACATGTAAAGTACTAGGTGCAAAGCCTTATAAGATGATACCAGGCTATTGGCCCTCATGCCCTCATAGGCCTAGCCCAGACTTTTGCCCACGTCACTTCAAAGCCACTACCTGTTTCCCCTGTCCAGCTGGGACACACGCAGGATCCCAGGGGTGTCTTATACATTTCCCATGCAGTCATCCAGCTTCCTCTTCAGGAGGGCTTTACACGTACACTGCTTGACATGGAGAGGGTGTGTACTTTACAGACAGTGTATTGTGTGGGACACTACACTATCTTGCCAACAAGTACTATACATGTCACAGACTAGGTGAGGCCCTTGCGTGCATGTTGCATGAGTGGGGTTTGTCTTACAGCTATGCAGAAATGCCATCAAGGCTGGTTTGGAAATGACCTTGTATGCCAGACACAGGTTGCCTATGATCAGTCTGTATGAGACTGAGTACAGGGACAGGGCTTTCAGCCTACGTGTATAGGATACGTGTTGCAGATCCTGTATTTGCCTGGTCAGGAACCTTTGTAGTCTCTGCAACTGCTGCATTTGCTTGGCAAGGTACATGCAAATAGAACCATTGTACTTGGTAATGCATCTGATAAGGGTGGTGTGCAGGGATGTTGTGGCCTCCTGGTTCCTGGATGACCTACCCATATTTGTGAGGTGGGCCATGTAGACAGCCATCCTTACAATGGTGCCTACACAGTGGGAAACTGTCACATTGCTACCAACCTTGGTGCGCAACTCGCCTTGCACCTGATTGCATGCCCAGTACATTATTACTGTCATAATTAGAGTGAATGGCATCTACCACAGCAGGGAAGATAATGCATCTCTTGTTATTCAGTTTGAGGCAATGCTTCTTGCACCATTCATGAATTTGGGTGAGGACCTCTTGGAGGATGCTCACATCAGTAGGGGAATGTAAGACAGTGGCCAGCTTGCAAGCATCTGTAAACCTGGTAAGCCACAGACCACTGCTTTTGTCTTGGACCTCATAAACATATATCTCAAACAACAGAGGCTACTACTAGAGGTGGCTTCCACTACTTTGACTGAGTGGATACTATCATTGAGCCAGTCAGCTACCCATCTGGTAACATACAGATTGATGCCTAGCTGTGTAGGCTTATGTATCCTGGCTGCCTGGGGATTATTGTGAGACAATTGGGCTAGGTGAAGGTAGGCATTGTTCACCATCTTTCCCTCATCCTTGTGTTTGTTGACCACTTCAGAGAAGTCAACCAGGTTTAACAGGCCTGATCTCCCTTTGACAATGCCACACTGTGTGGGCTCAAGCATTTTGAGGTTGCTGATGTCCCTGTTCATAATACCCTTGATATTGCCTTCTATGCCCTTGCAGGTCAGACTAGTTAGGCTGACGTGCATATGATTGGCTGGGTCAGTAGATTTCTCCTTCTTTGTGTATAGGGATGACAGTGGCTGTCCTCTGTGCAGATGAGATGACACTGGTGTGCAGGTTTTGGTTGACTACAGTGTGTACTGGAGCTGAGAGCTCATGCCTCAGTTCATGTAGGATGCAGCCAGGGATGGTATCAGGCCTATGGAGACTTCTGCATGTTGCCTTTGAGAGGGCATTAGGACCTGCTTCCTGGTGATGAGGGGAGGGTGGTAGGTGGTGTGCATGCACATGTGTACTGATGTGGGGACAGGGGGTGATGTTTACACTTCACCTGTTTGCAGTACGTTGCCTATATCTATGTTGCATGTGTATGTGGTGTTATTGACCACCACTACAGAGCAGATTTGGGTGCTGCTTCTGGGATTACAGGAATATGTGTGGAAAGCCTAGTGATTGGCCTTGGTGGATGTGTCCAATTTGCAATCAAAGATAGCCTTAGGGTAATTCACCTGTAATCTTATTTGCTTGTTCAGAACAAGGTGACTTTGCTTCTAATTAGGCACCTGCTCCATCTTGGCCCTGTCCAGCACTTATTTCCACCTAGTATGGTATTTGTGTATTGCTTCTGTCCACCACAGACATTTACCCCTACCTTGAGGGAGATGATGTTGTCCTGTCAGGTATTGCTGAGTGCATACGGCTATGTAGGTGCTCACATAGTATTGTGGTGTGGGCATGAACACTACTACTAGTTCCAACTGATGGGACGGTGACTGTAAAGCTACTTCTACCTGCTCGGAGGAGATTTATAGTCATTTTTGTAAAGTAAATTTTATGTGACCCTGACAAGGGAGGGCAGGGGAGATGGTGACCTGAACATTGATGGCTATGTGGTCAGATCTTACCAAGGAGGATGACACCTTAAGGAGTGCTGCAGTGGCTACTCATGTTGGTTAGTACCAGGTACAGGATATTTCCACCTGTCGTAGGAGTGTTGACCAGCTGATCCACTGGATTGCCATTGACAAAGCAGAGGAATCTCTGTGCATTCATGTTCAGGTAGCATAGGTCATGCATACTATGGATGGTTAGTTAAGGTCACCCAAGAGCAGGGTAGACAGTTGAAACTTGACAGATTCCAGCAAGTCCAGATAGGTGTGGTGGGTGTCCAGAGTCATGGTTGGAGGACTGTAGCTAGCTATGGTTTGAGTATGTGTTTTGTCAACAGTTAATTGCACTCGGGATGTCTCCCATGCGTCATACTGTTTGGGTAGTCTGGAGGTGTGTATGTGTATGATAATGTTTAAAACTCCACCTCCTGTGGCTTTGCAGCCCTTCATTTGGGGTCTAAATATATGATGGGATGAGTAACCTGACAGGGTTAGTGTGCTCTCTACAGCTGCAAAGCAGGTGTTAGTGACTGCACAAATGTCAGCATCCTACAGGACAAAGTATGCTTGCATTGACATGGGTTTCATGCTAAGACACCTAGCTTCTGTTAAAGCAGGACATCTGCACAAAGGCACACATCACTGGTGGGCAATGGCCGGAAAATAGTGTCACTTTATACATCTAGCTGCAACACACTTAGTTGCTAGCAAATACGGTCTCACATTCAGAGGGCTACTCCACAGGATATGACATCTGACATACAAATATATGCTATTATGTTATGACTTCAGTCTTTAATGGGGTGCCAGTGATTTGCCAGACAAAACACAACTGTATGAGGCATTGACTACAGATATGAGGCAAACATGTGGTCAGTCTGCAAAACTCTGGACTGTTGACAGGTATGGGCTCAGTATATCACTTACAGTTCAACACACACTTCTGTGCCTGTTGTTTACTATGCACATACCCTATATATGTCTCTTACATTTCTAAGAAAAGCATATATATCATAGTACCATTCACAGGTGACATATGGATATATACAACATCCCGGGTAGCTGGCTTAGCAGTGTCACAGTCAGTATTGGGTAACAGACACTCCAGTAGTAGTCATACATGAGCTGACCTTTGCTGGGGTGACTCAGGGGACAGAGCTGTGATCTATGTCACTGCATACAGGGCCAGCAGGAATGGCCATAAGTGCTAGACAGCTATTTCACATTATTGCACCCCCCTTCTGCATTCCATTACAAGCTTAAGTGATTGGCATACCTGTTATAGTGCTGAAAGGTTTCCTCAGAATTATGCACATGTTTAGCTTTGTGTAGTTACAATCTGTCTTTGTGTAGATGGGTTCAGATCTGTGTTGCATAAGCAGCAGCTTGCCTTTTGTAGGTAATGCTCATAAGCAGGTGATGGCCTGTGCACTAATCGGTGTCTCCCACTTGCTACTTGCATTGAGTGCAGCTGCGTTGTATTTCCATTAGCCAATGCCATAGCAACACAGTGCTATAATTAAGTCCTTCATGTGGGCCTTGCCCCTTTTCCTTGCCTGTGAGGGGGACGTTATGGGCGTGTGGGGGTACATCTTCATAGATGGTAGGTGGAAATACCTCTCAGAACAAGAAATGTGGAGACAGCCCAACAACATGAGAGACAAAGTTCCAGAACTGGGTACAGATTGTAAGTAAGTATTGCTGTTATACACATAGACAATAGCTAGATTAACAGGGTTTGTTTGCACATGCATTTTCTGCATGACTTGACATCTGACAGTGATATGTCTCTGACATACCTCTTAACTGTCCAGATATCCACAGACAGCCCAGAGGTTTGCCTGTTAGGTTTGGTCCGTTCCTTAGACAATTTCTGTTTGTGAGAAATCAGTAAGATAATGTGAGGATTGTAGTCAGTAAATGTTGACATCCATTTGTGTTTCAGACATCATATCCTTCAGGGATGTTATGTCACAACATACCCTGTAACACCAGAAACTGTTTCAGTTTTACCACCAGTATGTGAGATATGTCCCTCTTTTTGCCCCCCTGTCCCCCAGGTATGTCAAGCTTTGTCCAGATGTCTTGTAGTAAGAGGCTCAGAGGTATGGTATAAAATTACTTAGTGACTTATCTCCTGATATCATCCCAGTTACTTAGCAGACTCCCAGACGTGTTATGTGGCAGTGGCCATGAATATGGTTCCATCCCTGGACATTCTGTGGAAATCTGTACAGTTGAGAGTTATGCATGTCTGGCCATTGTTAACAGACTGTCAAGCTTGTGTAGCAGTGTTGTTTGTAAATGTTTGTTGGGCTGAGTAGGGAGTGCAGCAAATGTGGATGTCATAGATCCTTTTCTATCTGACTGTGCATGCTGCTACAGTTGCTGGTGGTCTACCAGATGTATATATTTGTAGGGGCCAACTGAGAAATGTCATGTAACACCTCAGGATTCCCAGTAGACTGTGAGTTGAGGCAGTATATGTCTGTGTAGTGTATGACTGGCAATCAGGATATATTTGTTCAAGCAGTCATTGAACTCTAGAGTTCATTTGGGGTACTGGTATGTTGCTGTGACTGTGGTGCAAATAACATCCCTGTAATCCATGATAAATTAACAAATACATGGGTAATTTCCCCAAGCTGATTTGGGGTAGTGTTGTGTTGGTCTTACTGTGGTTCAGAAGGTGCTAGGTGAAATGGTTGGCAACTCTCAGTGTTTTTTCTCATCCATTACATGACTGCAGTCATACCTCTCCACTGTCCAGATGCGTGGTTCATGTGTTTGGTCTGTTCTCCATAACAGTTGTGGGTTTCTGACAAATCACTGGGATGACATGAGCATTAGCATTAGTAAATTATGACAATTATTTGTGTTTCAAACATGAAATCTATCAGAAAATATATATTAAATCAAACCATGGCACTCTAGCAGACTTCTACGCATATAACAGCCATATTTCAAATATGTCACTATTGTTTGCCCTTTATCCCCCCACTTTGTCAGGCTTTTTGCAGATGTCTTGCAGTAAAAGGTTGGTTTATATATATATATATATATATATATATATATATATATATATATATATATATATATGTGTGTGTGTGTGTGTGTGTGTGTGTGTGTATGCATTTATATATACATATACATGTATATAAGAGTACTACGATATTAAATTACTGTAGTGCACGATATGTTTGTAAAAACATTGCAAATTCCTAAGGCTCAGATGGTGTAGAGGTACATTGCTGTGATTGTAGTGCATGGGGTCATGGGGTCCTGGGTTGAAGACTTGGTAGTGATGCCTTTTTTTCATTCATGTTAAATGACCATAATGCATGATATGTTTGTAAAAGCATTATAAATCCTTACAGCTCAGATGGAGTCCTGAGTTTGAGACTTGGCAAGACTGCTTATTTTGTTGCTGGGCAGAACAAGGTCTGATGGAGACAGAGTGATTAAAGCACTTTTAAGCAGTTGTTAGCAGGTTTGCATGGTTTTTGGGGAAGCTAAGCAATGTTAACAGACAGTTAAGTCCACTAAGATAAGTTGAACAGTGCTTAAAGGGGTAAATGCTGAGCACTGCTTAACAGTGCACAAATCCACTTAGCTGAGCTAAATGCTGCTTAGCGTTCACATTTTAGCAATGCTTACACCAGCTAAGCACAGCTGATCACTACTTAGCATTGCTCAGTTTTCATTTTAAAATAATATCAAGATTGTAGGTTGATTCATCATTACTGACATATTATTAAGTGTATATGATTCACTGTACATGACATCCCCCTATCTGCTTTCATTACATTACCTTGGGGTGTGACTATACTGTATGGGACACTTGTGTATACATGGATAATTTCACATGTTATATGCACTCGCACTTCCATTTTGGACCTGTTACACTACCCTGGGTGACATATATCAATTATTACATAATCTAAAATAAAAAAAAATAATTTTAACAATGCTTACCCATGTAAAAATAAAGTGCCGGTCTTGGTACTCAAACCATGAACACCTGCATGCAAAGCCAGGACTCTAACCACTACACTATCGCACCATAGACATGCTACCTATACATTTTTATTTAGCTTCTATGAGATGTTTAAGCAATGCTGAGCAGAGGGCCCTAATGCACAAACCCACTCAGCTATGCTTAAACATACCTTAGAGTGGATAAAAAGGGATATTAATAAAACCATGTTATAATTTATAATTTTTAAATTATTCAACTGTACAGATATTTGCAGAATGTCCAGCTTATTGCCTCATATTTGTGGCCCATTTCTCATATGACTGAGGTTTCCTAGCAAATCATTGGCAAATCACTCAGGGTTTAAGTCAGAACATACTGACAGACATTTGAGTTTCATACTTCATACCCTTCGGAAAATCCATGCTAATGCAAAACCTGTTATTCTATTCTATCAACTTTCCAAGTTTGTAACTGCAATGTTTATAAAGTGTCCCTTTTTTTGTGCCCTTGTCCCCCCATTATTTATGGCTTTGTACAGATTTCTTGCTCTAGGAGGTTGAGAGGTATGTGAGGCAGGCATCTGGGCATTCTGCGAAAACCTGTACAGTTGAGGGGTATGGCTGTACAGCTCTTTCACAATGCAGGGGGGTGTGTGACAGTATCTGTCACACACCCCCTGCATTGCTTCCTATTGAAATAGCTGCTTTTATTGTCCATGGACACTGAAAGCACTTGCAAAGTGCCATACAGCACTTTGGCAATGCAGGGGGTGTGCGACAGTACCTGTCACACATCCCCTGCATTACTTCCTATTAGGATATCTGCTTTCAGTGTCCGCAAACCTGACAGCACTTGCAAAGTGCCACACGGCACTTTGACAATGCAGGGTGTGTGTGACATACCTGTCACACTCCCCCTGCATTGCTTCCTATTGGGATATCTACTTTCATTGTCCACAGACACTTGCAAAGTGCTATATGGCACTTTGATAATACAGTGGGTGTGTGACAGAACCTGTCACACACCCCCTACATTAATTTCTTCATCCCCTATCTATTTCAGTGTCCACGGACACTGTTTTACTATTATATTTGATTTCAATGTCCGTGGACACTGAAAAGCTTTTAAAAAGTGCCATACGGCATTTTCTGAGTGCAGGGGGCATGTTAGATGTGCTTGCACTACTTAAACATGCCCCTTGCACTCAGTAGTGTTCGTTTCCGTTTAGCTTTAGCAGTTGCGCCCCTTCATGAATATGCAAGGCCCGCTGCTATTAAAACTATGCGGAAACAGACATGGTACACTCCGTGCAGGAAAAGAACTATTCCTGCATGGAATTTATTGAATCCTGGGTTATGTTTTTAATGTCAATTATATTGATTGTATTACCTTTTTGTTTGCCAAATAAATCAGCAGAGTAGTAAGTAATGCTAATTATTTTAGCATCCTTCATCAATAATACACCTATGCTAATTTCAAAGTCTACCAATACTTTCTCTGTTGTGATTCTTTATCAACTTAGAGACAGGAAACCTAGGCCTAAAGGCCTTTGACAGGCGTTCAGTGCAGACTGCATAGGTCCCTTTATTAACCCAAGGGAATTTCTCTGCAAAAGACAATTATTATTTCAGGAAAGTTATTGCTACTAAACTTTTGCAAGTCCAATGTTTCTAGAACTATATTACTGACTTAATTGTTAAGATACCCATTTTAAGCATTTTATTGATTTATTTATTGTTTGCTAGCTGGGAGAGTAGCCTAATACTGTACCCTTTTCCTCCACTTTCATGACCATGTACCAAAGCAAAAAACAATGCATGCATTTCAATTTTCTTATGAACAACAATTGATAGCACACGGAAACACCCATCCTATAACTTGGGTCATGAAGCTAAGATGATAGTCAATAAAGAATATGTGGGAAAACAGTAAATATTGTTCAGCATACAGTAAAACCATATACATAACGTCGATGATAATAGAACAATGATACAGTGTCAATATATTTGACTTCATTAGGGAGATAATTCTATGTTGCAGGGGCCAGTTTGTAAAAAGATCTTTCACAAGGAGCTAGAGTGAAGTATGGCCTTTTAAGTTTGAAGTCACTACTACTATGGAGTGAATGGACTGTATTGTGAATTGACAATGTATTGGCTAGGAGTATGAAGTAATGACATTTCACTTTAACTTGAATATAAGGGTGTTAAGCATATACATAATACTGCCTGCAACTGGTAGCCATTTAGCCTTTTGAATGGAAAACATTGATATTTACTGAACTTAGTATGGTTTATGAGTAGAAGAGTCTTGTGTTTGGTAGTTTGTAGCATGGTTATGTTTTGCCTGGAGTGGGAACACTAACTGAAAAAGCAAATTCAGTTCTGAGGATGAGGACATTAATAGCAAGGTACCTTCTAATTTTAGGGGTGAGCAAGTGTGACATACTATAGCCTGCTCTGAGCTGTTGCAAATATCTGCTAGTAGTATTTTCAGTGTGGCTATAGAAAGTCAGATTCATCCATCCCAATGGAATTGTTGCAACTGATGGATATGGGATGCATTGAGAATAGATCTCTGCTAAAATTTTGGAGGTGCCAAAACCATAATGGTGCATTGTTTAGTGTTTACTTTGCTTAATTATATCCAGTTCCAGAATGTGGAAAAATCATGTTTCAAGGCATTGGATAGATGGTGCTTACTGTCATGATTTACTTGTTTATACAGTATCATATGCATACATAATGGCATTTAGATTAGGTAATCCCCAGGATAAACTGTTTCAAATACACAGAATATGTATGCATGTATATATATATATATATATATATATATATATATATATATATATATAGACATATATATATATATATATATATATATATATATATATATATATATATATATATATATAGATAGATATAGATACATATAGATATGCATAGCTAATTAGAATCTGAGATATATGTAAGGACTGCAGCAGTAAGGTTTCTTATTATAAAATAAATGCTTTAATAGTGCTATAGTGACTTTAATAAAAAAATAAATACAATGCTATTGGAATCAGACTTTATTGTTTGCACTTGTAAGACATACAGTATCAGGTCTGTCACTTGTAATAGGAACCATTCAATTTACCTTGGATTGAGGTGACAGACTGACATTTTGACAGATCCTGGAACACTGCAGTTCCCTAATGGAAATAAATTAACATGAGTGCTTTCATCATCTGCTAATATGGACTCCACATGAAAGCTTGAGACACACCAAATAGAGAACCTATAGCAGGTGAGGTGGTGTTGAAGGATATCTTGCAGATATACATAAAGAATCACACAATGAGTAGTAATAAGATTTCTTGGTTAAACATTTACTCTAGAAAGCATGCATACCACTCAAATGTCCAGATTTTTGTCTCACATTTTTGGTCTGTTCCTTATAAAATTTGTGGTTTTCTGGCAAGACACTGAGGATTGACATCACTAAATAATGACATACATTTGAGTTGCAGACTTCATTTCCTTCAGAAAATGCATACTAACACAAAGCCTGTTATTCCAGCAATTTATTATGTTTATAAGAGACATATTTAAAATCTGTCCCTATCTTTGGGCTTTTGTTCCCGTATTATTTTAGGCTTTGACCAAATATTTTGCACTATGAGGTTGAGAGGTATGCATTGGAAAATGTCAGATGCACTGAGCTGGTGAGCACATTCATAGGTACACAGATGAAAATGTCACTGCATTGTTTGCTGACACATCATTGGCGATGGAATGCTGCAAACACTACAAAGTACAGGTAAAAAAAAATAAAGAACTGCTAGATGGTTAAGATAGAGAACCCCTAGGTAAAATGTATTCAGAGTAATAACTTTGAGACATAATCCATCGAATATGGTTTGTGTCTTTGATTCACTTTAAAGTCCACCTCAAACAAGCAAACCCATTTCACCATATGGGTTTGATTATAAAACCCCACGATGGAGGCTTTGCTCCACGTATACACGTAATTAATATGACTTTCTCTGAGGTTATAAAAATTCTATGTGAGTTAAACATTTACATAATTTGAACACATTCAGTGAAACAGGCTTATGCAATCGACACTTGCTTTGAAGTGAGGTAAACACACAAATAAAAGGAAATAGGATGCATTTTTAAAAATATTAATTGCAGCAGCAGTATAAAAACTGTATAAATACAGCTTTAATCTCATTGTAAATAAGAGTCTTTCCTCTTACCTTTGAAGATGCAGCTTATTAGGAAATGTTTGGATTGCCTCCATTAAGGACTAAATGTGTGTGATATAGGTTATAAGAATCCAAACAAGAAACAACATTAATAGTCTCTTTATTTTAAGATAACTATTTTTATAATGCTATGGTACATATAACAGCATTAACCTTTTCATTTCTTTATTTTGAGCTACATTAGTCTGAATACCTTAGTAAAAGTAAAATTGTAATTTAAGTACTTTTATGCTCAAAAGGAAGGGTGTGAGATATAGTATTAAACAGTTTCATAAAGTGTGCAAGTTCATTTTATTGTAATGCTGATATTTTAGAAATGAACTATCTATGACAAGAATTAATGTCAAGGGAGATCTTGAAACCATGCAGAAGAGATGCAAACAGATAAGCAGAAAACAGATGAAATGGAGACCAAACTGTGATCAGGGACTGAAACCAGCAATAATGGCTGTTTCCAAAATTTAGTCATACAATAATAATATATACAGCAGCTTTTCTTGACATACTGTTTTTGTATCTATAAAAGGACAAAAGGGCTACTCATGCTAAAGACCTGGAGGCATTCAACACAATGCATAAAGACAAATACTAATGTGAAAGATGAAAATAAACTGTTTTGACAGTGGTTAGGAGGCACACTTTAAGATTATAATAATACTGAGATTATCTTGGGGAAAGGCATATATCCATGGCCTTCTGTCTCCTTCAGTAACGCACATAAACACATTTTGTCTCTTTAAGAATGATAAGGAAACACAACACAATGTAAAGAAATATAAATATGTGCTGCCAGTGTCTAAAATTCATACATTCAGAAATTATCATATTGCAATAAACTTCTTTTGTGCATTACAACAGTAAGGAAAGACTAAAACAAGGAATAAGCTGTAAGCATGGCAGTGCATGGCTATGTTTCTATTTTAAAATTTAACTGAACCTGGTCACATAGCGTTAAGTTCCATCATAAACTGCCCATCTATTGAGACAACTTGACAACTGTTCTTTGTTAGTACATTCTGAAGCCATAATGATATTTGCCTAGGTCTCATTTACTCTGAAGGGTTTATTAATGTATATTACCTGACAACTTAGTAAGTATCTGCTGTTTGTTACTCTGCCTAAAAGTACAGTCAGATTGCTTGGGTGTAAGAACATTTTCTACATGCCTTAACCCATTTGCATATATTATTTTGTACAATTTTTCTCTGGCGTTATATATATTTTACTACTGGATAATTTGTGTGCATGTTTTAAACTATTTGCATATATCATTTCACTCTTTTTCTACAACTTTACTATTTTCCAACTACAGTTCCTACAGAGAAAATATAGTGCTGAGTATTAAAAATATCATCTCCTAGTCCGCATGGTGAAAGTGTAGTGACATAAAAAATAAAAAAGTAGTAATTCCCTCTATTGTCATTTGAAGAATTTTCCTGACCATAGTTTTTTATTTTTGGGGCTTGATACAGTTTACAAGCAATATTGGGGGACTGTGGGATGAACTTATTGAGTATAAGGAGTTGCTCTGGCAACTAAGGTGAAATGCCACAGTTCCCCCTGGCTTGAATGAGTCTATTTCGATAGCTAGTGTGCTTAGACTCAAATCATATTATGTTCAAACGTGACATATATTTTACATACAAAAGTTTTTAGACACATTATATTTATACTGTTAGTGTATTTTAATAGTGTTTATTAAAAAATGTTTAGTATATTAACTCAATATTGTTTCAAGAATGTATTTGTTGTTGGTATGTGGAACAAACGCAATATATGTTATTTAAATGAAATTTTTACTGAGTCTTTAAGGGCTAATTAGGGTGGGTGTTTAATTAAATAATTGACTGAATCCTAGGGTATTTAAACTGATTTTTTTTAGATGTAACTTGGATTCTGATGAAGTTGTGTTACAAGCTTATGAAAGCACTCAATCCGTTGCTTACTGGTGAATAAAATAGAATTGGTGGAATGTTCCCTCTTTTTGCTGCTTTTTCAGAGGGGGTTGTTTTAATAGGTGGAAATAAGCTATTTCACGCTTGTGATTCTGTTGTTCAGTGGTATTAGGTACAGATGTAAATAACCTATTTGACTCTTATGATTAGGTTGTTCAAAGATATTAAGTACAGGTGTAAATAACCTATTTTACACTTGTGATTGGGTTGCTCAGAGGTATTAGGTACAGGTGTAAATAACCTAGTTTGCTCTTATGATTGGGTTGTTCAATGGTAGGTTTACTACCAGTGCTGGAGTGCCAGTAGCTCACAATGCACATACTCACTGCCACTTCCTCTAATGGACATGTGCCATATCTCCTATTGGCCTAATTCTAGTGAATTACCTATCTCTCTTACCACCTGACCCTACTGAATTGCATAGACCTACGTGAACTCTAACTCTTACCCTAAGACTTCCACCTGCTGCCTAACAATAACCATAGCAATTCTCTCTTTAACCCTAAAGCTCCAGATCTCTCTCCAACCCTAAAACTTCACTCTTGCTCCTTAAACCTAAAGTCCCCTTCCACTCTCTAAGCCTAAAGTCCACTCCTGCTTCCTAACTCTATAATTCCCTCATATTCCTTAAACTTAAAACTCCCATACTGCTCCCTAAACCTAAAGACACTAATCAGTCCCTATCTCTAAAACTCCTCTCCTGCTTCCTAAACGTAACTCTCTTCCCCCTCCCTAAACATTAACCCCCCTCCCTAAGCATAAATCTCCCATCCAGTTGCTGCCTGAAATTCTAAACATCAGTCCCACCCCTCCCACTCTCTACCCACAACTGTAGCACTAACCTTGTCCAGACTTGGCTACTGACTTAGGGCAAGGTAGGGCAACTCCACTCAGTCTCCATGAGTACTGCACCTCACCAGAGCTTGTAGTCATGTTTAAGTGTAAGTGGTTGGCTGTGTAAGGTACACCTCTCAATGGGCTCTACCCTATACCCAAGTCCTTAAATATAGAACCTTTGAGGCTACATCAGCTTGGAAGAATTAGGAATATATTTATTCCTATTTTCCATGTCAGTGCGACCTTAGATTTAGTATATTTACAGATTGGAATATGAGAACTGAGCCCCTACATTGAGGAGGTATAGATTAGCATTTCATTTAGTTTAATATGCCACAAATCCTTACAGGGCGACAGTAAGATCACCAATGACAAATCATATGTAGTACCTTAGATTTTGGGATGACTATGTAGATCAGGCAGGCTGCCAAAATATAGTTTGTAAGTGGGAAATATGACTACAAGTCAGTAGTATGTGTCAAAAAAGAGACATGGAAACACAATTCGGAGCTAAAGGAATATTTTAAAGATGATAGTGAAATCAAAGATGTTACAGGAAGAAGAAAATGTGATGCAAAGTACATGATATAAGTTGTTGTGGTACACATCTGTGAAGGTGGATATTAGGAAGTTATAATAAGGGAAACAAGAGAGTATAAAAAGACAAAGAAGGGAAGTATGGAACAAACTGAGAATTGCTACAGGAGTTGTGTGGCAAAGATACAGATATGGAACTGATAAAAAGTAAATAAACTTTAAGGGGAAATAAACTTTTCTTTTGTGATGATGAAAATAATGAATATACATAGAGTAATAGATACAAATGGTGTAGTCTATCCATTTAAAGACTGTAAGGTTAGCAGAGAAAGGAAGGAAATGTGTGTATCTGAGATACAGAATAAGATATGTGACTAAAAGGGAAATAGTACAAGCAGTTACAGTAAGTCTGTGTCTGTTAAAGTTATTCAAAGATGAATAACAATATGGAGAAGCTAATGAGGGATGATTAGAAAAAAGACATAAGATGGAGAATTGATGGCAGTAAATAAAGCAGTAGAGAAAGGCAAATTACTGAAGGAAGATAGGCTGCCTTGTGACTTAAAGTTATATGGACCTACATGAAAAAAATTGTAAAGCTGTGGAAGATATTTTAAATAACCAGTCAGCCAATGTCATTAAAAATGATATATTTTATGAATTTAAGAAAGAAATGAAGAAAGAAAAAAAAAATCAGGGACTCAGGAAACATAGTTTGAATGATGAATATTGCAATAAAGTACCTTGGGAGACTACCTGACAGGTTGTTGCATTATTGGTGGAACAGAGCCATGAGTCTGAAAAAATTAATATCATGGTGAGGTTCACCATAATGTTTTGCGTTTTGTTTGCTGGTAGGGAACTTTTCAGGGATTTTTCTTCTTTTCTCCACTATGGTGTGACTGTGGGGTTGGAATACATAATTTATGAGAATGTTGGGGTGGGTGTTCTCCATGTGAGAGGGCAAGGGGCTTGGCCCTGGCAAAAAAAAAAAAAAAAAGATGTTTTCATTTTGTAGGGCTTTTTGTCTGACCAGTTTTTAATATTCATCTTTCAAAAACCTATGAGTCAAGTGAGCATGCACTGATCACTCACAGGTAACCCCTTTGAGATGTGTACTTTTACTTAAAATCACATGTGTAGAAATGATTTTGTAGCAAAGTGCAAAACTGTCTTTTATATCAAAAATAAATTGTATTTTCTGATGTATTTCATGAATTTGCAGACTTTTTCATGATTGTGTGACCACAGAGTTTGTATGTATAATTAACAAAAGAAGGAATGGGCAAAGCTTCCCCACATGACATGTGACTGGATCCCTAGAAAAATGCACCCATTCTGTTATTCCTGCTTCATGAATTTTATGACATTATTTTTGTTGTAGATATTTCTTGATTTCACAGGTGTTTTTTTTTTTTTCATTTTTGCAGTTGTAGTGAATTTCTCTCTCTCTCTCTCTCTCTCTCTCTCTCTCTCTTTCTTTCTTTCTTTTATTTTCATTTACATAGTTTTATTACTTTGGAATTCAGTTTTCTGATTTGAATTAAAAAAAAAAAGTGTAGAAAGATTAGTAGTGAAAAGATTGCTATGTTCACTAAATACGGGCCTTAAAATATTAAAAGCATTAATGAATGCCTTAGAATAGCTAAAAGAACTGATAAATAAAAAAGGTTGAGAGCTAAGCTGCTCACAGTTTTGCCTTTCTCAGTTTAAAAAATTGAATTCTAGCATAAAGATTGTTTTTCAGATGTTAGTATCTCTATTAGGTCTGTAATGTGTTCTTAAACTATCTTCCTCTACTTTCTGTATTATCTGATCTTAAAACTTTCCCAGCACAATGAGCTTAATGATACTACCTGTTTCATGTGACTTCTTTTGGCAACCTTGACATTCTACAAGTTCTCCAAAAGCATTTAAACTTGTAGGTTGCAGTACTTCATGGCAGGATATCGTTTGTTAAGGACAGTGGCAGTGACCTGGTTTCAGCATTTGGTGATCCCATCTTCTGTAGTACTTCAAGCAAACATTCCAATAAGGGATAATGTCACATGATCATCTCACTGGTTAGGTTCTGAACTTCTTTTTTTTTTAACTTTTTATTAAATTTTTAAAACAAACATTTACAAACTCGTATAAATAGAAATATGACATAAACATAACTGTTTACAGAGGTCCATAACAAAATACAATATATAACACTAAACCATTAAAATTTATCAAGTAAATCACACAATTTTAACCAAAACCTATACTGATGAGTAATATTCAATGTTGTTATTTTTATAGTTGATTGTTCTTTTTTACAAATATTTTTAGCCAAACAAATGAATTAGTAATAAATAGAGCAGTTTTAAATTTCCAATTTTTGTAATTACTTTTCTTGCTATGGCTAAAATGGACCAAAGAAGAGGCACTTGTAATTTAGGAATGCATTCTAAAATTGGAGCATTAAAGGAATTAGATATAATACAATTATCTGACCACAAAGCTTGAGCAAAACTTTTAAATTCAACCCAGAAAGGTGTTACCATTTTACACTCTAGTATCATATGCAGCCAATCTGCATCAGAGACTTCATTACATCTGCAACAATTAACTTTTCCAGAATTATATATTAAAGCAATTTTATGTGGAGTTAAAAAATACTATGGAGAAATTTCCAAGTATAAATTTTCCAATAAAGAGAAGAAGTATATTTTCCTGCAGATTTAAGAATTAAACTTTTATTTTCATCAGAGAAAGCATTCTTATTGATTTTATTTGAGTAGTTCCAAAATGATGAATCTGAGGAAAGAAACTCTACTCTTATAATTTTATAAGTTCTTGATATATAAGATTTTTCTTGTTTAGGTTACTATTGATTTTAAAGAAAAACCTCAAGAATTTTTGGGATATGTTTTGTTTGAGAATCCTATGAAATTTTAATTCTATTGCTAGCATATTTTTTTTACAAAATTGTGTAGATAGCCAATTATTATTCTCTAAACAGTGCCTTGCAAGAAGATAATCTGCAGTATGAAATTTACTTCCAATTAAGAGCTGCTGCCAAAAAATCTAATCAGAATATTTAAGATCTAACATTTTATTTACATTAAAAGTCCCTAGACATCCAACAGTATTAGGTATAGGGAATAATAAAAGCAGCAAATCTTTAACTATGTAATTAGTATTCATACATCTTTTAAAATAAGAATGCAATATATAAAAGGGGAAGAAATGAAGTTCTTCTTTTCATTCATACATAAATGTTTCAGAATCCAGTAAAATTTATTAATTCCAAATTTAGAATAAAAAACACAATATATTTATTATTAGTAAATGATCTTTCATGAAACTGATTTCCAGTTTGATTGATAAGAATTTAAACATAATGATATTATATTAAATATTATAGATTTGGCATACAGTTCAATATTCGGGAAACTTATGCCACCCTCTTCCCAACTTTTGACATGCCAATCAAAGGATATTTTAGGTTTATTAACTTATTACATCTGAGTGATACCTCCAGGTGCATCTGCAGTTAACTCCTACTGATGCCTCTAGGCATCAAATATTGCTTGTTCATATCTGCATTAATAATTCTAAAACCATGCTATGTACAAGGTTTTAAAAGGTTTAATATTGAAACTTACACAATAGCAATATCAACTGCATTAATATTTGACTTCTGTCTAGTGGAGGTAAGTAGATATTAACTC
Organism: Protopterus annectens; assembly: GCF_019279795.1. Taxonomy (NCBI): domain Eukaryota; kingdom Metazoa; phylum Chordata; order Ceratodontiformes; family Protopteridae; genus Protopterus; species Protopterus annectens. The sequence goes on from NC_056744.1 coordinate 922,492,164, forward strand.
TTGATGAAGCATCACACTGTAGAACAAACCAAACCTCACACCACAAGTTCCAGGCCAGATGAATTCACTCAGTTTAGTACACAGACCAATTTATTTTAAAAAAGTAAATTCTGCAGTAAAAATTAATGGCAAAACTTCAATCTTATACCATTAAGAGCAAGTAAAACGTCTCTGGTGCCTTGGCTTTCAGAAAAGCCTTTTCAGAGTACATCTTTCTGCTGGTAAGTGTACACTTAAATACATGCATTTGATCAATGAAATAATCATCCAATTAAGAATTCACCAAAAAAGCCAACTAAAAAGGTTAACTTTTAATATTCTTTTTAACCTTCTTACATTAAATGCTTCCAAGAGAATTCCCCATTCAAACCTCTTGGAAACATTGTATCATATTTTAAAATAAATATCGCTTCTTTCCTTCTTAAATGTTCCTTAATTTTTTCATCAGTACTAAACCTAGTATTCACTTGTTCCAAAACAGTTGCCTGTAGCCCATGTGAGTCTTCATTGTGGTGTTCCTTAAAGTGCATAGCTACAGAACTCTGAAATCTTTGCTTCTTGATATTCCTTATGTGCTCTTTTAATCTTGCATCACAACTTCTCTTGCTCTCTTCAATATAAAATAATCCACAAGGACATTTAAACTATATATAATCTTTTCACTATTGCAAGTAAAGCTGCCCTTTCTATCAACATTTTTCCATTAATGGCATAAGATTGAAGTTTTGCTGTTAATTTTTACTGCAGAAGTTATTTTTTTATTTTAATAAATAAGTCTGTGTACTAAACTGAATGACTTCATGTGGCCTGGAACATGTGGTGTGAGATATTAAGTCTTGTTTTTATGCTATTAATTTATATAGAAATAATTTTCACATTTTTATAAATATCTCAACAATCAGGTAACATAGACAGAACTCCTTAGCCTCAAATGAAAGCTCTTAGTAGGATGAATAAAATGCTGCTGACAGCATGTGTGTAACTTAAGTGGTTGCTAAGATATTGTAAGTTGTTTGCAAAATATTACAAATGTAATAGTCGCTATGTTTACTGTGACCTATAGAATTTGGTTTGAGACTAAGAACCTAAAGAATACACCACTATAAAAATAGTTTGTGCTGAAGAGTTTGCCATTTATACGTCTTTCATAATCCCTATGGTTCCAGAATTATGAACATTTGTTTGAAATGTGAGGACATAATTTGAATCTGTCAAAAGGTTCAGGCTCTGCCCATTGGAAGTTACAGTGCAAACATCCTGTGCTCTATTGCAGTGATAGAATTAAGGAACCATATAAAGTTAAGAAGAAGAGAATTTAATTTCTTAAAGACTTTTTTAGAGGGGAGAATAATTAGTGACTGCAATTAAAAAGTATTTTTGGCTAAAATATCATTTTTATCAAAGTGAGTTGATCTTCCATAGTGCAAAAAGTTTATTTCAATTAATACTTAATTTGGAAATAGTATATATTAAGTCATTATAATTTAATAATAAAAATAATAAAACATAGGAGATTTAATAATAACCCCAAGATAATTAATTTGTGAATTGTTCCAGTCAAAGTTCTTATAGTTACCTAAATAGTTATTAACTTTTTTATTAATAACTAAAGTTTCTGTTTTGCAAAAATTAAATACCAATCCTAGGCTTTTCTAAAGTGTTTTATGGAATTTGTAATATGTTCTAATGAAGCTTCAATATCATCACTAGTTATCAAAATGTCATCTGCAAATAAGTGAATTTTACAGGTATAGCTCTCATCTATTGACAATCCATGAATTTCACTGTTAGAGCTAATAAAGTTGGCAAAGGCTCAATAGCTAAAGTAAATAACAGAGGGGACAAATGACAACCCTGTTTTGTACCTTTTAGAGTTTTAAATAAGCTAGAAAGAAAAAAAAATTTTGACAAAAGAGAATGAGTTACTGTAAAGATTTGCTATAAGATTTATAAATTTTAAGGAAAAGTTATAAGCTTTGAGCACTTTAAATAGATAATTTCAATTAATAGAATCAAAAGCCTTGTCTAAATCTAAACTTATTATAGTTATTTATTTTTTATTAGATAAATCTATTAAGGTATTAAGCTTAATTATATTATACTGAACATTCCTATGCAATAAAAAACAGGCTGATCATCATTTATTAACCTTGGCATAATGAGATTCAATCTTTTTTTAAGGATAGACATAAACATTTTAAAATCTTCATTTAGCAATGTAATAGGTAGATGAGAAGAACATAATCTGGAATCTTTATTTTGCTTCAGAATAGGAGATACTAGAGAATATCTCCACAAAGGGGAATATTTGAAGTGTGTTTGACTTGTTCAAAAACTTTTAATAAGATATTTAATATATTGCCTGGGAATAATTTATATAATTCTGGAATTAAACCATCTAAACAGGGACCTTGTTTGATTTAAGATTATAAATCTGATCTTTTAACTCCTTAAAAGAAAATGATTTATCAGTTCTGGATTTTTGTTCTTTAGTTAACTTATACTGTATATTATCTTCCAGAAAGGTATCAGTTATATTATTGACTCTGAAATCTTTTTTCTTATTATTAGAGTCATCGTAATATTTTTTAAAACATTCCAGTATGCTCATTTAAATTAGTTGCTTTTTTAACTATATCTCATTTTTATATGTTACTTCTCTACTATGGTTAGCATTTATTTTTTTTAGATCTAATAGTCAATCTGTGTAAACATTTTTGGATTTATTGAATAGGACTGTAATATTAATTGTTCCAAATTTAAAGATACTGTATGATGAAGTACATCAATATATTTCTGATTTAGTATTTTTAGCTCAGAGTTTGCAGATTTATCATAAGGTTTTAAGGTTGATTTCAATTTATCTATATTAGATTGTAAAGAATTTAATTCCTTATTGCACTGCCTTTTTTTACATAAATACCACTTTTAATTTTCCCATATAAATAAGCTTTTAATGAAGCCCATAAAAGGACTTCTGAAACTTCAACTTTATTATTAATCTCAATAAATTGATTTAATTCTTTCAGAAATCAGTATTTAAAACCTTTTAATTTTACTATATATGCAGGAATCATTTGGTAGTAAATCAAATTATTGGACTTCAATGTTAATGTAAAAGAAATAGCATTGTGGTCAGATAAAGGGCATGAAGGTATCAACACATCATCAATTTTGGTAAATAAATTATTAGAAGAGAAGACTTTGTTGATATTAGTTTGCGTACCAAATCTATAAAAATAATGTGTATAGCTAAGAGAATTTGTTGCTTTTAAATCATAAATATCTCACATATGTAATGAATTAATAATGTGGTCTAAATGTTTAGCAACTGAAGATAATCTTTGTTTTCTACAATTAGAAGTATATTTACTAAAAAGAATACAGGTGAAATCTGCAACAATCAATTCATCTTTTGCATATAATGTTATGATACCCAAATACTTCTTAGCAATCTTAGCTCCAATCCCAGGTATCCAATAAGTGTTCACAAAGGTATTATATTTTTATTAATTTCTACTACTACTAATCACAACATTCCATTCTTATCAGAAAAGGTGTTTAAAAGTGGAGACATAGGTAAAGAATTTCTCCACAGAATGAGAGTGCCCCTTCTTTATGATTTAAAATGACAGCTCACAAGGGTTGAATAATCTTTCAATAATAAACTATCTATATCTTCAGATAATAAATGTGAGCTTTATGTAAATGTAGGTACTTATTCAAAGTACTCCTCTTCAGAGGGCTATTAAGTCCATTAATTTAATTAAAGACATTTATAAAATGATATTTATAAAATATTTTTATATACTGATATAAAATGATTTAGAAAAAAGAATAATAACCAAATACTAATAATATTTGTTATGGACGGATGATAAAGGTCTAAAAGCATATTTTCAAACTTCTAAACATCCAAACCCATTATCATGGAACAAAAATCTTTGATTTGATGATATAATCATACAAATCACTCGCTAACAAACTCATCCCACTATCATCAAACTAAACAGCTGCTACCACTTCTTAATTTAAAACAATAATATTAAAATAGTTATTCAAAGCACACTCAAGTCATATTAAAAGGAAAAACAATATAAAGTATTAGAGAAATATTAATATTTAAGATCATAGAAATATAAAGTTGGAAATATTAATAATAAAATAATGATATATTATTGAATAAATCAAAAATATCCCTAAAATAATGCATCTCAAATCTCTCTCTAGTAATCAAAAATAATTTATTTAATCATTTCTTCTAACTGATACAACTATAGAAAATATTATGAAGATCTTAGTAACTAAACATTTGTAAAGAGAAAATAAACCGAACTGGTTTATACTTGTAACACATTAACCTATGAAAATCATAACACACAACACGTAAAGATCACATATCATAAAACTTTAAAACCCATTAGAAAATATGAAAGAAAAGCAAACGTAAGAGTCAGGATAACAAGGTATAAATAAAAGGTGCTATATTTTAAGATTGACTATGTGTGTTTTATGTACTTATTTTATGCACTTATATAAGCATATTACATTTACATGAATGTGCATATATATGTCTATGTGTATGTGCATGCAATGTATGAATAAGCACTTGATATGTATATTAAAGGAGAGTGTGAATGTGTTCTATATATCTATTTATGAGAGTAAATGTACAAAGGAGTGAATATACTATAAGTGAATGACTGTGTATATCATGTATGCATGTATAAGCGTGATTATGTATCAAATATTTTAAAAATATACTAAGAACTTTGAAGTGCAGTAGTGCATATACGAGCTGTAAAATAACTGTATTTAACAATTTGATAAATCTAGGATGAACAGTGGTGAGAGACCTGGGTACACTGTCATTGTTAAATGTATTTAGTCTATTCATGCTATTTAATTAAGAAAACTAATGTAAAAATTATAATTAAGTTTATATTCTTTCCCTTTACCCTTCTCAGCCCATATAAAGCACATAAAAAACAATCATGGATAAGTGTGGTCAATATCAGTACATCAACAATATTATTAAAGAGCAAGACCTTTTCTAAGCTTACCTGGCTACTGTGTGGTTTTTATAGAGTCATACAGCTGGCAATAGAGGCTGATGGAATTAATTCTCAGATTGTTGGAAACAACTCATTAATAATTTATTAATCCCCTGGCTCAGTTGCCAAAGTTACTGAAGATCATTTTCCAATCATCTGAGAAAAAGCTGAAATAGTAACTCACCTGACTCAAAGAGAAAATTAACTTTCTTTTGTGAAAACTAAGCTTTGTGATGCAAACTTTATGACACAAAGTAGAAGACAGTTTAAAAGACAGCTTAAATGAACAAGAGAAACTTCAAATGGTCTGTTAGTAATGGTTTTGTTCTGCAGGAGAGCAGGGTGATCATTGTAAGAAAGCTAAGAAAAGCAATAAAATTACAATAGGATGCGCCCAAGAACTGTGAAAATGAAAATCCATATTACAAGCTTATGGAATGGTCAAAGTTAGATACAGAAAATGAGCACATAGAAAGAATGCATACCATAAAAAAAAAACAATTGATGATGAAAATGTGCTTAACATAAACCACTTTCATTTCTTCATTAAAAGAAACATGTAATACATACCAAAAGAGCAAAAGGCAGAATGCCCTTGCTGATAGTAATTTAGCAGAAAGATGTTATCAGACATTTAAGGCTGAAAGGGTGAAAATTACTTAAATCAGAAAATGAAGAAACAATAGAAATAATAATATGAGCAGTGCTGGAGAAGGCCATTCAGGATAATAGCTAGTGAGCTAGAGTAAGGAAAGTTCTAAACTTCTGATGCATGGCTAAAGATATAGATGTCCAATTACATGGATATTTTAAATTCATTAAATTTTAAAGCAAGCCTGAAATATGTTCTCAGTGCTGATAATCACCATCCAAGATATATGTTGTAAAAGGAAATGCAGGCAAGTAATCCTGACTGTACATGAAGGTCTGTGACTTAAGCAAAGTATGTGAGTGGAAATATATAGAGGAAAATGGCTGTGCAACGAAACACAATCAGTTTACTATGTGTTTGAGAGGTAATTTGAAGAGGACCCGTTTGAGAATGGCATCAACAAAATCTTGTCAAGAATTAAGTTTGGGAGGTTGATTTCTTGAAATTGAGTTTGAGGGCAGATAAACTAATTGTATGGTTAGTCACCTACTCAGTATCTCTTGTAGTACATGGAATTTTGTTATATAGACATTTCAGATGGTCTGACTGACTTTTTTATTTTTTTGAGTTTTAACTGTCATTTCTGAGAGCATGCAGTTTCTACTTACCTTTGTTATTATCAGATTTATGCATATGGAAGTACATATAACAGCTGTTGCGAGATATGAGCCACTGATTAACTAGATTATTCACTACATTTCTCACAGTAAAAGTAAAGTTTATTACCTGTATTGCTTATTTCCATAGTTAATGCTGTGTATTTCTAAATATGGCTATGAAAAGCAGGAATTGTATGCCTACAACATATGCATCTTGATAAGGGATACTCCAATTCCATTACTGTGCATGAAACTGAAACAAAACTTGCAACTCCATGTAGACAGGTAGCCCTCAAAGAACAGGTGTTTTTGTTTGGGGGGGGTTACCATTCTTTACAATATAGGAAGTAAGGTGGAGCCCATTAGAAGTGGATGTAAATTGATTCAAAAAGGAAGTAGTGTAGCATGAGGAAATACATACTACAAATGCTGCTCATGAAAACATGAACTGATACATAGAGTAGGAGGGCTGTTGATATAACAATATTTCTATATAAGTAGAAGCATACATAAGACTGAGAAATGTGCATATCCATATTTGATGTGCAATGCACTGATAGTCAAGGAGTATAATTGAAGGTCTGCCTGCATCATTCCTTACTTGGGGCAGCTGGTCTCCTCCAAAGAGAAAGGAAAGAAAAGACTAATGGGGGAGTCCTTTAGAAGATGATGCTAGCATGACAGCTTTCTTCTTATCTACTGAACAATATTAACCATTTATTTGCCATTCAGTCCCCTTCTGTAACTCAACTGGAGTAAAATCATTTCCTTTTGCCTCACTACCCTGTAACCTTTGGGCCAGCTTGTTCAAACTTCCTCTCCACAGTTCGTGAAGTTCACTGATCTCATTTTCTGAAAGCTAACTTCTTAATAGGAATTGATCTCTAATGGAGTCCTATACTGGTATTTCCTTATCTTTCCCTTTGGAATCTATGTTTACTCTGTTTTCATGTTTCTTAGTAACTGTAATAGCTGATATATTCATTTTTCTTCTACATTTAGTGCATTCTTTGCTTCATCCATTTTCTACTTTTTCTATTCTGCTTTAAGGGTTATATTTCCATTTAGCTAGCATCATCCCATCACCCATAGCTGGCCTTAGGCATAGGCCAACTAGGCAGCTGCCTAGGGCACCGCTCAAGCAAGGGAGCTTTTCTGGTATTTATTTGATGTAGGTAGACCAGGATGGGGGCACCAGGTGGTGTGGGAGAGCACCATGGAGCCCTTTTGCCTAAGGCACTGGTTGACCTAAGGCCGCTCCTGCCATCACCCTCCTTTTCCTGTCATCCTCTTCTTCTGTGAAAGTTTTGAGGTGATTCACGTGTCAAAGGAGCATCTTTTTCCTTTGCTTGGCAACACCAAAATTTCTGGATAAATCATTTTATTCCCACTTCTTTCTGTGATGTGTTGCTAGCTTATAGGGTTACCAGCCATAGTATAAATACCTAGAACGTCTTCTACCCATTTTGCCTAATTTAGTAGTAAACATCTAAGTTATATTACTTTTCTAATGCTCATCTGTTTTATCCAATAACCATGTCATTTTCACAAGACATACTTCTGTCACATCAAGTTTATATGACATCTATCCGCACTTTAAACCCTTATGTTGTTGAGGGTCTAGATAATGAGATGCTCTCTCGTTTTGGAGCTCAGTGTTAACTGTTCCCCCATGAAGTTAACTGCTCTTCTTTCCATTCATTCAGCATGATATGTTTTGATATTATTTGACATTTGTGTTGATTCTGCCAAATTGTCTTGTACAGACTTCTGTAAGTTTCTCCATTTTAATACTCTATTTAATAATAATAATAATAATAATAATAATAATAATAATAATAATAATAATAATAATAATAATAATAGTTAAGCCATGATTGCAGATTTCTCCTGACAACTCACCACTATTCTCATTGATTTTATTTATTTCTTCACAGACCCAACTTAGTTCTTTCTGCAGGACTGAAAGTTTTGAGGTGGCACCATTGCATTTCTCAAGTATTATACCCACTTTAATGCTCATAGTTACCATACATAATACTGCTGTGTGACATTCCAGACTCCCTGTCAGTGCAATTGTTGACACAGGCACATGTACACCACACACACACACACACACACACACACACACACACACACACACACACACACACACACACACACACACACACACACACACACACACACACACACTCATGCACACAGAGAGACATGCACAAATGCTTGCATGGGTACACAAACACACACACACACACACACACACACACACACACACACACACACACACACACACACACACACACACAAACACACACACACACACACACGCACACACACGCACGCACACACACACACACACACACACACACACACACACACACACACACACGTAAACATACATGCTCACCACTCCAGAAAGATGACTGTAGACTCTGAATCTACTTAAGGGTGATGAAATCAGACAAAGAACATTCCATTCCACAGTGGCCTCTTCTGAAAGCTTGAAATAAGTACAACAGATTGATCTTCAATGATCAGTAACTACTGCAGGTTCTTCCCAATACTGTCAAAGAGAGTCTGACTCCTGCAGTGAACCAATGAACAGTTGACACCTTACACAGATTTTACCAGGAAAGTAAGGAGTGTAAGTAGTTTACTAGGCTTTTCATATCGTATACACACACTCACTACACACACATCTGCATACAATTTAGAGTTGCCAAAATTCACCTACTGCATGGTTTTGGGATATGGAGCAAAAATGGAATACCCAGAGAAACCCCATGTGAACACAGGGAGGATGTGCAGAATTTGCATGAAAGCCTCCTCCCCAGCAAAGAAGCAAACCAGAGAATCTCATACTGTGAGGTGACAACTCTACAAACTGATATTTCTTTCTGGCTACATGTCCTGGTAACCCAGCCTATGGCTGACAAAAATGTAACTAAGGATTAGTATACCTTTCTGGTTAACTCTGGATATAATTAATCAAATGAATTGATAAATAAGACATATGGCTTGAATAATAGATCCATATATAACTGGAAAGCTAGGTATATTAGATAGATAGCTAGATAGATAGATAGATAGATAGATAGATAGATAGATAACTGGATAGATAGATGATAGATAGATAGATAGATAGATAGATAGATAGATAGATAGATAGATAGATAGATAGCTAAATAGGTAGATAGAGCGAGAGAGATAGATAGAGTGATTGATTATTAGGCGGATATGATTTGTTGTTCTCCAAACACTGTGTGTTGCATCTATATCAACACCCATGCATTCTGCCAATGTGATATAATTTGTTGTTTTTGAAGTAGTTGGATACATGTGTACAGTCATTTTGCCAATGCCAAATGTTGACCTTCTTACGGTGAGACAGCCTACTTTTAAATGGAGCCTCTAATAGAAAGTTGGCACAAAAGTGAAATGAGTTGCGTAGCTGATGACCACAAATGGCTCAGGTGCCCAGGGGCTTGTGCTTTCCAAAGAGATGTTTTATACAGTGTTATGTCATGAAGGAATGTGAAGTTTAACTGCACTGACAGAACAGTCAAACACAGGTCTTGAACAGCAGCCAGCCAATGTCATGAGTAACAGATGACATTTGTTTTAATTTTAAACAGTAGCCAGTTAATGTTATAAATAAAAGGTGATGTTCATTCATTTACTGTCCCCAACACTAGACATTCTAAGATTACACTTACCAAAAGAAGGAAGGAGTCGCAGATTTTACTGTATGTTGTACTCAGACACTAAGACAATTGGTTGCATACTTTTTGGGAAATATTGAATTTTTCTCTGTTTCAAGAGAGACTAGAGGCTTATTAGGATCATAGGATCATAGGAAGTTACTAGGCTAATGGCCTTAGGGCCCTTACAAGCCTAGCCAAGTTCTTACCCTTATTTTCATGATCAGCACCTATTGCCCCTGTCCAAGAGGGACACAGGTGGAATCCCCCGGTGAATTCACAGTCACCCCTCCAGTCGTCCAGATTGTGTTTGATGACGGCCAAAGAGGTGCTCTGTTTGACATGAAGTGGGAGTCTTTTTCAAAGGTATGGTAACCTCTGGGAGACAAATCTGCCCCTCCAGAAGGTTTTATTAATGTCACATACTAGGTCACAGGTCTTTAGAGTGAGTAACCTTTGTATCATTTGGTTTACAGATATGCAGCATTTCCAATAAAGCAGGGTTAGAGGTTGCCTTGTATGTAAGGCAGAGATCACCTCTGAGTCATCTGTATGAAACAGAATAAAGTGACAGTAATTTCAGATGATCCCCCTAGGAAAGATGCTGAAGACCATGAATTTTCCTTGTGAGGAACCTCTGTGGTCTCTCCAATTGCTGCAGGTGCTTGGAAAGGTACATAACAAAAGGGGCATTGTACACAATTATTGGCCTGATGAGGGAATGGTACAGGAAGGTTATAACTTCTTTTTTTCCTGGAGGCAATACCTTTACTTATGAAATTAGCACTATAGAATGCCCTTCTTACCACTGTGGAGACATGGTGGTCAAAGGTAAGGTTGTTGTCAGCCTGTGTTCCCAGGTCTCTTACCACTGAGTGCATATTTAAGGTGTTGCTATTCATGTGGTAGTTAGTAGGAACATTGCTTTTACTGAAAGGAATAATACATTTTTTTTGCATTGAGTTTAAGGCCATGACTTTGGCACCAATCATTTGTTTCTGTAAGACCCTCTTGTAGGATGTTGACATAATTTGGAGATTCTATGAAAGCTTCTAGTTTGCAGCCATCAGCAAATTTTGCCATTCACAGACCTTTAGTTTTTGCTTGTGCTTCGGAGAAATAGATTCCAAACAGTAGAGGTCCCAGGACTGATCCCTATGGAACACCACTGGTTACAGGTCTGCTGTTGGAGGTGGATTCCCCTATTTTGACTATAAGAGGTCTATCAGTGAGACAGTTAGTGGCCCATCTAAAGATATAAGGGTTGATGCTGAGTTGGGTGAGTTTGTCAATGATGCCTGAGTGGGGGATAGTATGAAACACCTTGGCTAAGTCCAGGTAGGCTGTATGCACAGATTTCCCTTCGTCCATAGCCTTGGTGACTGTCTTGAAGAAGTTCACCAGGTTTAACAGGCATGATCTCCCTTTGAAAAATCAAAACTGAGTAGGGTCAAGTGTTTGGAGATTACCTATATCTTTATTGATAAGGTCCATGATGATTCATTCCATGGCCTTGCACATAAGGCTAGTCAGGCTAATAGGTCTATATTTCCTGGGGTCAGTGGAACCACCTCTGTGGAAGGGAATAACGGTGGCTGTCTTACATTCAGCTGGTACAAAGCTGGTGCTTAGACTATGATTAAAAACAGTACCCATTGGTGTTGCTAATTCATGTTGGAGCCCATGTAGGGCACAGCCTGGGATGTTTAACAGGTCCCATAGATGCTGTGTTTTGACCTTAGAGAGGGCATTTATGACCTGCTCTTTAGAGATACAAGGTAGACGACAGGAGGTAGGGATGTCATGGGGTACATGTGGTTAGGACAGAGGAGTGCAGTTTTCACAGAACCTGTCAGCCAACAGGTTAGATATGTCCACAGGCTCAGTATATGTGGTATCATTAACTACCAGTTTGGCACAAATCTTGACCTTTCCCTTTAGGTTATGGATGCAACTATAGAATGCCTAGTGGTTGTCCTTTGTTGAGGAAGCTAATTTGGACTTGTAATTTGCTCTGGAAGACTTCAGCTTCTGTTTCCAGGATTTGCTTTATAGATGTAGCACATGGTAACTCTGGGTGGGAGCCATCTAGCTATCTTCCCAATTGGTGACTTGTTATTCATGTTGTAAAGTGAAGCGGATTTAGATATTATGACCGGGTCTCTGATCATAACCTGCTTATTATATGTTCAAGACATATATGCCAAGAAATTCACCTCAGGAGTGAAACAACCTTGTCAAGAACATATAAGAAGGGGTATGAGTGAAGCATATCATAATAGTTTGTCATGCATGGAGCTTTATCTACTCCATGCACTACTAGTTACAGAAAAAAGAGTTAGTTTAGAAGTGCAAAGTGTTTTACCAACTTTAAAATCTGGGAAGACACTTAGAGCTATCAAACAGACAGCAGCATACTTGCAATTCTTGGCTTAAGAATTCTGGACAAATACAAAAATAATGGGGGGACAAATTATCAAAATCAGGAACAGTTTCTAAATATTGCTGTAATTCACTTAAAACAAAATAATAGAGCAACAGGTTTTGCATCAACATCCATTTTCTGAACAATAGGAAGTATCAATGTCTAGTGAGTGGCAATATTGACTGACTGCAATTCTTTGTGATATAGCAGAAAATTAAATATTTTACAAGGGAAAGGGCAAAAACATGACAGAAAATCAAGGACATTCTGCAAAATCAGGGACAGCTGAGAGATACAACAGGCAGAAATGATTTATCGTCTGGCAGAATGTAAAACAACTTTTAAAAGCTGTTAGACACAGCATTCTATTACTTTTTTAATAAGCTTGGCAGAGTAAAGTTATAGCAGCTTTTAAAGGCTGTTTTACCTTCTACTATTATTCTTTACTGTCCAGCACTGTCCCTGCTGTGAGACCAGATTATTGTAGCACTTAAAGGAGTATGTGACAAACTTTTTGATAAGCACTACTAAACACTGTTATGATTGGGTCTCACCGTAGGAAAGTGCTTAAGAACTTTTATCTTTTTCCCAGAATGTGAGCAAAATTATAGTATTCCATGCACTACAAAAAATTCCACTCTGTTTCAAAGATTATTGTTTATTAAAATTAATTTACCAGCAGGTAGGTTGGGGATCACTTCTTAATCTCGAAATACTGAAAGGTCGTGTTTCAGTATCTTCAGACTCATACTGCGAAAGTGCAGTTAACCGAAACTGCACTTTACTGAGTCTTGCATTATCAAATGAGTTGTTGAGGTGTCATGTTATAGTTTATGTTTGCAGTGCATTGTGTTTTGGGAGTGAGATATGGCAGATGATGTGTGGCTGTGTATGAAGATTCAGATAAGTTGCTAGTGTTTAAAAGTTTTGGGTAGTTTTTTTGTTTTGTAGTGTTGTGGGAAGTTTTGGGAGTTGGGTGGGTTAGATGGGTGAGTGTATGTGAGTTACTGTTGAAGGCAGTGTGTTTTTGAATGTGTTATGTGTGTGTTTTTCATGTGTGTGTTTGTCTGTGTGTGATGGTGTGTGAAGTAAGTCTAGGGTGCATGGCAGTAGGTTATTAGTTTCTTTTGTGGTAGTGTGACCTCAGAGTTGGTATATATAAGTAGCGGGGATGTGGGGGGTGCCGGAGGGCTCCCCCCCCCCGCTTATATATAGGTTTTGTAGGTGTGTGTGTTTGGTGTTTTAGTATAGGTTTGGGGGGTGATGTTTGTGATGTTGTGGTGGAGGTTATATTACAGAACTGAATGTCATTTGCTGAAAATTTGAGATTTTGAATTTTCGGTATAGTGACATTCGGTTTTGTAATATTTCAGGATAGTGGATGTTCATTATTTAAGTCTCGAGATACTGAAAGTCAGTCTTTCAGTATTTCGAGATTTAGAAGTAGTCCCATATATTGCTATAGTAGAAAATGTGCAGTGGAATTGTTGCACTGCAAGGCCAGAATTCAGTAATGAACAGAAGGTGAGAGCAAATATTTGTTATGATAATAATGATATAGTGCATGGAGTCCAGTGATTATGCTCTGATATTTGGAAAAAGACAAATCAGACCAGACCTTAAAAAAATGTTAAGCACCCCTTGCGTAAGTTGCCAAGGCCAGGTCTCGGGTTGGCAATAAAATCTGCCAGTACTGATGAGCAAATGACAGTGGCAGAATAAAAGATTTGTTTCTGCCTGCTGTCCATTAGTAATGTGTCCCCATCTCTCTGTTATAAACTAAGAATGTTACTGGAATAACAGTTGCTGTGGTTGCCTGTATTTTCTGAAAGATATGAAGTTTGAAACTTAAATGTATATCATTATTTAGTAACTTCAATCCTCAGAAATTTGTCCAAAAAACAGACTTCATGATGAACAAACCAACATATGAAGCAAGAATCTGGACCTTCTGTGAAAATCTGGACAGTTGGGAGGCATGGAAGGTGAGTGAAATCTAAGAGACTGAGTTACACTGCCTTTCTGATAGCACTCACTAAGTGCTTTATGGCTTCAAAACACTTAGTTTTTTTCTGTTTTTTACTGTAGCTAGTAGTACATGGAGCATATAAAGCTTCACGCACTACAAACAATTATGATTGGGTCACTGATCCTAACCTACTATTATGTTTTCTCAACATGGATGTCGAGCTTAGCTCTTAAGGTGTATTTCTTGGCATCCATGTCTCAAACACATTATAAGTCAGTTAGCATCACCGATCCACTCATAATCCTTTGTGTTAGCATTTATACTGAGACTATATTGTAATTTTTTACAAGTTTTGATTGTAGATTTATTCATCTATGTTTCTTAAGGATTTGGTATATTAATTTAAACATTGATCAATTGATGGACAGTTCCACTGAATTCCAAATAATATACAAGATATTAGTGCTGGGTAAAGTGAAGGGCAAGGGGATTTCTCTCCCTGTACCCCTTACCTAAAACATCATCCTCTGAGGTCAAACATTGGTAAAATCAGATGAAATGGCCCTTCAATTGATCATTGCTCAGCAGATTGTAAAGTTATAATTTCTTTTTCTTCATCATGGCTATAATATGACTCGTGTTTCCTGTTTCGAAACAGTTGTGTTTAAGAATATATTAACAGGTATCTGCCCTTGGCAGAATGTCACTTGGCCTTGAGATTCTGTTTCTGACCAATCCAGTTAGTGGCAACCTGTTTATCATGTGATCCCAGTGGAATAAGTTTGGTCTATGTTCTTCATGTTATTTATTTATTTACTAAATGGGTGCATAGACTGGTCCAAGACCCCTTTCAGCCATGACCAGAACTAGGTAGATATGACAATTGAAGCAGTAATTAAAATTTATTTCATTAGGGAAGATTTCACAATTTGCAAAACAGTGAAATAAAATAGCATAAGAAAACAACTTTTTACAATACATACCCTATTGGTATACACACATTATTCACAGGAGTGAGACCCAACTACAGTATATCTACAGGGGGTAAAATGAGCTTCGAATCATAATTCACAGCATTATTAAAATATATTCCTTATTGATGATTTATTTTATACTAGCCAGTTGTAGTACATTTAACAAAGATTATTTCATGATATGTAATAAGAATTAAGGTTAAAGAAAATGGAGTAAGTGCACATACAGCACATAATAGATAATATGGAATTATTGTGATATACTGATAGGGATGCAGACCAAAACCAACCATACTTTTAATGAGTGAGCCTGAGGTAGGGTATTGATTGCTGTAGCACTAGCAATGATAATTGAAGCAGTAACATTTGCACCCGTATTTTTCATGTTGTAAGACACTGTCTCTGAAATTCAACTGTGAACAGCATTTTCTAACATAAGTGTCTGGACTTTTCTAGGTATCAGAACTATTTTAGTGCATGCCTTTTTCTCATAAAATCAGACTGAAAGATAATGATTCATCTGGAGGCCCTAAGAAATGCTAGGAAACAGAAGGTAAATACTTTTAATGTTTTTCTTGAAGTATCACTAGATTATTTTGTTTATCATGCTAAGGAACCAATGCTGTCGAACTGCTGAAGCAATATTTTGCTTTTGAATATTGTCCCATTTTTTGGCAATCTGTTGTGAGGAGCTATTCTGTTTTTCATCATTTCACTATTATCAGGTTTTCACTTCCTTCCCTGGACCATAATAAACATTTTTTATTACAAGGGACTACTTCTGGCACTTGTTTCTTTGTGTCTTCAGTCACTTCTTTCAGATATCTGGGGGATTCATTAAACTCTACATGGTAGCAATGAAATTTAGATTCAGTAAGCACCTTGTATAGGCGTGCACCCCTCGTCCAAACAAGGTAAACACCATGTCATGCTAATTACAGCATAAGCAGCTGAACTGCATGCTAATCAATCAATCCAACACGGTGGAGATATTCAACAAGCTATAAAGCATCTGTGTGGACTCTGTGCTGGTTTTTCCTGTGAATTCCAAAACTTTTGGAATAAAGCCATGGAAAGGAGTCTACACAGACAGAATGTTAGGGGCTGCTGCTGCTTTAATTCATGTGTGCTATAAGCAGAATCTGCTAATAGGCCTAGAGTGAGAAGGAGAAGAGTTTTCAGGCCCCGTTTTAACTTTTTACAACCTACGTGATGTGCAAATTGTAGAGCACTACAGGATGGACAGGGACACACTACAGGAACTCTGTGACCTCTGCCAGACCCAGAGCCAACTGAGGGTAACCCATTTGCAGTAACTCTGTGACCGCTACCATCCTCAGCTCAGAGCCAGACCCCCTTCCCAGTGGAGACACAGGTATGTGTAGCCCTTAGAATCTTAGCTACAGGTACCTTTCAGAGACCAACAGAGGACATGCTGGGGGTGTGACAGGCATCAACATCTAGGATCCTCCATCATTTCCTGAATACTATGCTCCAACATGCCATTGACCACATATATTTTTCCTGTAGTTCTGAGGAGAGAGCCAGAAATATGCAGGAGTTCTACCATGCAGCACACTATTTTGAAGTACTGGGTGCCATAGATTGCACACATATAGAAATGAAGGCACCACCTAGGGAACAGGGTAGGCCCTACATAAACAAAAAGGGCTACCACTCTATCAACTGCCAGGTCACGTGTAATGAATGGCAAGGGAATCATCTTGAACATGTGTACTGGTAACTCTGGCAGTTACCACAACTCACATACCTGGCACACCTCCCAACTGTAACAAATGTTTACTGGGGAGGAGATATCCCACAGGGTCATTTACTGGGAGATGGAGACTATGCACTGGAACTGTGGTTGATGACACCCATCAGAAATGCACACACACCCAGGGAAGAATGCCATAATGAGGTACACACAAACCAGAAATATCATAGGGCATGTGTTTGGGCTGCTGAAGTCACAGTTCCAGTGACTAGATACATCTAGGGTAGCCCTGCAGTACAATCCATAGACATGTACAGAAATATTCACAGTATGTGCCATGCTACACAGCATAATACTGAGTAAACAGCTTCAGCAGGATCAGTAAGGGGAAGGGACACACATCCCACCACCAATGCCAAGGTCTCCACAGCCACAGGCAGATGAGGAGTCAGAGGGGAGCCACCAGCTGCTGTGGGTGTAGGCAGATATAAGCATGCTTAGTATGCCCTTGCATAAAAGACAACACATAGCATACTCACTCACCATCTAGGGATCTAAAATCTTCTTCCTACTCACATACATATAGTAACATTGATGCCAGGCAACTCACACAACCTTTACCTCCCCATGTATTGGCCATGTACTGCTTGCATCAGACAGAGTCAACCCTGAAATAAAACTGTGGCAACTGCTGCATTGACAAGGTAAGTCCTGAACCTGGAGTAAACCGTTAAGGGCAGCATCATCACAATTAACAGTATCACAGGGGGCAATAATTATACCCCTTTATATGTCCATTAGCTAAACTTTCAACAAGAACATGGCTAACAACTCCAACCTAAGCTAATAACTGAATAACTGTAGCATTCTTCAATCCCCCCAAAAAAGACATATGACACAGAAGTACTTATTGATTTCAGCTGTTTTATTATACAACAGCATTCAGCTGTTGAGATACCAAAACCTGTCTGGAAGCTCCTCCTGGGATATGCTTGCTGTCTCTGAAACTGTTGCTCCAACATCCATAACATGCTGTACTGCACTCTCCTGGGAGTTGTCTGAATGCCTAATATTGGCCAAGAACTCTTCATTGGATGTCAGTGGTGTTTCCCTAGCATGCTCTCCCCCAGAAACCAACTGGTCACAACCCACTGCAGCCGTTCTCTTCTGTGCAGATGTGATCATGTCAGTGGCTCTGTGGTGCACCTTGCTCATATGTTGCGCTGTTGCCACCCACAGCATTCAGGTCATCAACTGTCACCAAATGTGCATCTTATGTGCCATAACTCCCTGTCCCCTTTCCAGCAGAAAAGCACAATGTTGCCTAAAGGCATTCACTATCACCTGGTTCTCAGCATTGTTGGTGGGGGGATATCCAAGGATTGACATGTTGGGTGGTATACTGCTAGGTGTCCTAAAAGACAGCATAAAGGTAATACACATAAGAATCACATAACTACAAAATAATTTTTCCAGATAAAACAGAAAATGTAGCCACTCAGTATTATCCCTGGAAAAACGTATGACAGTTTACAGGTGTGAAATATGAACAACAGGTAGGATGCAAAACAAGGAGAGGAACAAGAGAAACATATCCTTGTTTGTGCCATAACAGTAACTTCCATTTGCTCCCCCAACAAAAGAACAGTCTATCCTTGTTTCTGCCATAACAGTAACTCACCATTGCTCCCTGCCCCCCCCCCAAAAGAAAAGGAAAATGACACATTTTGCTAACAAACCATTTTTGAAATGGTAAAAGTGCTATCAAAGAAACTGTTCCTGAAACATTTGTACATATTTATCACACAGAATTCCATATTCATGCATTGGCAATCATGTATACCTCTAAAATGGCTTGACAAACATGCCCATGCCATTAGTATACTTCTAACTAATACATACAGATAAAAGTGTAAAAGCCTTTGCTTCATATTTTTCTTAAATACATTCCAGCATATGCACTATATAGCTGACAAAATGGAAGAATACCTTCTGAGGTTCAGTACTCCAATGTACAGATATATCCTGAAGAAAGAGCATATGTGCAGTCTTACCAACATAAACAAGTCTCCTCACCATCAGTTTGCCTAGCTACCTGGTTTCCTTTTATGTGGTGTAGATTCAGGGCTGTTACCATGGTGAAGATGCAAGTGAGGTGTGAACCCATTAGAATTGCTGAGTCCCAAATTCTTAGATCTTTGTAGGAGAGGTAAACATAGTGCAGACACTCCATCAGTGTTTGGTTTTAATGGATTGCAACTGTGAATGATTAGTGGTTGGGATAAGGAAAACACAACAGCACTGCAGGCTGCCTTACTTCCACTGTGTGTGTGTGTCAGGTTAGATCTACAAAGTGTTAGATGTAAGGTTGGAAATGTAAGTAAGCAACACACAGTTCAACAGGTTGTGTTCCTTAGCATCCAACCTGCCCTTCATTTGTTGGCAACTGCATATATTATTTACTCTTAATACCCTCACACATTTTAAGGTCAATGATATATAATGGCTTACACACTGCATGTCACAGATAACTGGTCAGATAAATGAAGAAGGGCCAACAAATACAGAAATGTAAGACAAAGCTGTATATTTGCAAGCAATAATTATGACAGAGTTTGTGATCACTAGGTGCACTACATCCAAAAACAATAAATGTACAAATAACAATAGTATGATTTGATATCACTCTAGATGCTATTACAGTTGGTTGAGTGCAGATTGAGTTTAGTTCTTTGCTGCAAAGCTGTTTGTGTAGAAAAGAGGGATAAGGCACCCATCCTGTGTTCTGAAGGTGTATTGGAGTTCAAATCCAGATCTATGTAGACATATCTGATGTGAGCCATCATTTTCTTGTGTGTATGTCATACATAGATTTTCCACATTTCAACTACTTGCCTTTTTTATTTTTCTTCTTTTCTGTCTTTGTCTAATTTTTTTTGGGCCACTATTTGTGTGATGTGGCACTTAACCCAATCATGGGAAAGGAGGAAATGAATACCAGTTTTGGCTGTGTTTATCTCATTTGCTCAAATGATGGCAGTGAGCAGACTGGACAACTGGACCCCCAGGAAGCAGACAGGACTCAGATAGCCAAAAATATAAACCAGATACATTCAATTAATGCTTCTGGCCATTGGGCAAACCCACTAAGTGGTGTTGTATGGTGTTTAACAGTGAGACCTTAAGAATGATTAGTAAAATAGGGAATGTCATGTAATTAGTCCTGGGGCAGCAGGTGTAAGTGTAGGGCTGCCATACATATGGTCTTGGGTTCGAATACAGGATATTCCATACACTTTTACTGTTGTTCCACCTCCCATTATAGTCACTCTCACTTATAACACTTGTGATAGTGGAGCTGATATGTATGAGGGCTGAGATAGTGGTTTTGTGTAAATTATTTATTTATTTATCTATGTATTATCACATTTATTATCAGATGCATGACTGTGAGTATACTGTGTACTATATTCCTGTAAGTACAATTCTGCTATCTGGACTGGCATGGCCTTCACATTTACTAACATGTATACATAACTGCCTGTACACCCAATAACCTTGGAATTTAAATTGCAATTATGTAATGCCTCATTGCTGCTTTCTGCTTATTATCATGCAAATGCGTTGCTCAGGAGTGTGCACTGTTGAGCAATGTGTTTGCATGATAGTAACCAGAGCGCAACAGCTTCAAACAGTGTACACACTCCAGTAAATCCGATAACTGGAATTGGCAGGAATGCATCAGTCTTCATTGCTCTAGATCTGTGGCAGACATGGCAGACATTTGTGGGGAAGCTGCTAGGTTTAGGACACAGAGGTGGGGTGTCCAGGAGTCTAAGGCTTTTATTGGACTCCTAGTTAAGAACCATAGTGACAGGCTTCTACATTGGGACTATTCTGGCCCCAGTATAAGTCTGAGGCTTGGCATAGTTTAGCCTGAACTGTATCCAGTGCCACTGGTATCCTGCACACTGGAGAACAATGTAGGCATAATTATAATGACTTATGGAGGAAGAAGAGGGATAAACGCAATCACTGGATTGAGGAATTTAGGACTGAAGACATCCAACACCTGTGTAAGTATAGGTTCATAGGTTCATAGGTAGATACTAGGCTATCTGCCCTAAGGCATTTATAAACCTAGCCAGAGTGTATTTGGCTTCCGCCTCCCTATTAGATTAGCCTACTGTGCCTCTGTAAAGTCGGTCACAGAAGGTACCCTTTTAAGATTAGTTTACTGTGCCTCTGTCTAGCAGGGACACAGGAGAGATCCCAGGGGTGAATTTGCGATTTCCCATCCACGCGTCCAAATTTCGCTTGAAGAGGGTCAGCGAGGGGCTATGTCTAACATGAATTGGGATTCTATTCCAGAGTGAGGGGAGCCTTTGGGAAATGAATCTGTCCCTCCAGCATGTCCTATTTATTTTTGTGCTGAGGTTTAGGCCCCTGGAGCATGTAGCTCTAAGGGACTTGGATTTTTTGAGGTGGCGCATGTCCATTAATTCTGGGTTTGACATGGCTTGTACGTCAGGCATAGATCACCTCTGAGTAGGCGATAAGCAACTGAGTAGAGCTGGAGTTTCTTTAGTCGAGCTGCATAGGACATCTGTTTGTAGCCCATGATCCTCTTGGTGAGGTACTTTTGGGGTCTCTCCAGTTGCTGCAGGTGTCGGGTAAGGTACATCCCAAAAGGGGCATTGTATTCAATTATGGGCCTGATGAGTGATGAGTAGAGGGGCACAATGACCTCTCTTGATCTAGATGCGAACCCTTTCGTGATAAGGTGGGCTATATAGAAGGTCTTTCTAACCACTTTGGCAATGTGATTATCAAAGGAGAGATTACTATCTACGTTGGTCCCCAAATCTCTAATTACTTCTTCTGTACTTAATGGATTACCACCTATGTGGTAATTTGTGAGCACCTTGTTTTTCCCAAAGGGATAACTATGCACTTTTTATCATTTAGCTTGAGGCCGTGGCTCTGGCACCAAGCATCCGTCTCTGTGAGACCCTTTTGGAGGATGCTTGTGTCAGCTGGAGATTCGATTATGGCCCCCAGTTTGCAGTCATCTGCGAACTTTGTCAGCCATAATCCCCCCATGTTTGCCTGAACCTCAGATAAGTATATACTGAACAAGAGAGGTCCCAGAACTGAGCCCTGTGGGATGCCTCTTGTAACTGGTTTGGATTCAGACATGGCACCTGCGATTCTGACCATGTGGGTTCTATCTCTGAGCCAATTTGCAACCCATCTTGTGATATAGGGGTTGATATTTAAGCTGGTAAGCTTATTTATGATGCCCGAGTGGGGTATTGTGTCAAAGGCTTTTGCGAGGTCCAGGTAGGCTGTGTGGACTACCTTGCCCTCATCTATGGCTTTGGTAACTGTTTCAAAGAAATCAACTAGGTTTAAGAGGCAAGATCTGCCCTTAACAAAGCCAAATTGGGTAGGGTCCAGTGTCTGGAGGCTCCCAATGTCTTTGTTTATGAGTTTCATGATAATACGCTCCATAGCTTTACAGACCAGACTAGTCAGGCTTATGGGGCGATAGTTTCCGGGGTCCGTTGTGGCACCACCTTTGTATAGTGGGACCACTGTAGCTGTACGCCATTCTTTGAGAATATATCCTGTAGTAAGGCTACGTTTGAACAGTGACTTAATGTGAGGGTTCAGTTCTTCTTGGAGCTCGTGTAAGACACAGCCTGGGACACCGTCCAGTCCCATAGATGCTGTGTTTTTTGCTTTGGAGAGGGCAGCTTTCACCTGTGCATCTGTGATGTCAGGAAGGTTACATTCAGCTGGGATAGGCTTATGCTCCTTTGGGGGGAGAAGTTTGCGCTGAATCTGTCTGCCAGGATGTTGGCTATGTCTGTAGGTTGGGTATATTTTGTACCATTATGCAACAATTCAGAGAATATCAGGGAGTTTCCGCCCATGTTTCTGACATAACTAAAGAAGGCCTTGTGATTATCTTTAGTGTCTAGGGCAATTTTTCTTTCGAAACTGGCCTTTGATGATTTTATGAGGGATCGAAGTTTCTTGCTAATACTGATCAGAGATGCCTTCCCTTTTTGGGATTTTGCTCTGTCATGTAGTAGCTTCCTCCTTCTGTTGTATAGCTCATTTATGGCCGGGGTCCACCAGACCGGTCTCCTGTTTTTGGAGGAGTGAGTCTTGGTTTTATTTGGGATAGCACGATCCATGCATTCCTGCAGGTGCTCATAGAATGCATTTGTAAAGAATTCTGCGGATTGGGCTGTATTATCCTCTGGCCCAGGGGCTTTGAAGGATTCTACCTCAGTCTTGAGAAGTGCAAAATTGGCTTTGGAGAAATCCTTTACAGTGATTTCCTTGGCTGGGGGTGGGGACGGGATATGGATGTCCAGGGAAATTTGTTTATGGTCTGATCTTACCAATGAGGGGTTTACCTCTGGTGTGGAACATAGAGTCCCCACGTTGGTGATGACCAGGTCCAATATGCTGTTCCCTCTTGTGGGAGTGGTGACCAGTTGTTCCATTGCATTAGAGTTTATAAATTCAAGTAACCGTTGGGCGAGGGTGTTTGGGCTCGAGTAGTTTTCCCAGTCAATGTTTGGGTAGTTGAAGTCACCCAATAACATAGTGTTTGGAGAGACCTTCATATTCTCCAGTGTTCTCAGGAATGCCAAGTGGGGTTCCTGTAACAGGGAGGGTGTTCTGTAGCAGGCTACAAACTGAAAGGCAGTTTTGCCCACTATTAGTTGCACATGGATGGTTTCCGATGCTTCGTGCAGTGCCACTAACCTGGAGGTGTAGGTATCTTTGATGAATATAGATACTCCCCCCTCCTTTTGTGCTTCGGTCCGAGTTTTGGGGCTGAAACGCATGGTATGAGTTATAACCTGGTAGTGCTGGGGTGCTCTCAGGAGCCTTGAACCAGGTTTCTGTTAGTGCATAGACATCGATTTTCTCCATACTGAGGAGAGTCTCTAGTGCGTGCATCTTGAGGTTTAGACTTCTGGCATTAGTAGCATTACCTTTAGTTTTTTTATCTTTGGGTTGTCTATGGAGGTGGGTTTGTCCTTTGAGCCTTGCCTAAAAAAGGCACTATGGGGGTGCAAGAGCCTTGGGCAGTATACGAAAGCCTAAGGGTGACAGGTGCAAGCCGTCCCTAGTGAAGCAACGTGGCTTATCAAGCAGGTCATCCCAGGCTGACAGACACTGGATCCCTTTTGAATGACACCAATACTTTAGCCAATTGTTGAAACTGATCATTTTGTCTTTATACTGTGGCATCATTCTTGGTGAGGGCAAGATGCTACTCAAGGTCAGGGACATACCAGCCTGGGCTACATGGTCAGAGAGCTGCTCTATGTCTCTTTTCATGTAGGCCAGGGAGGTACATCTCAGGTCATTCACACCAGCATGGACAATGACGGAGTCATACTTGTACTTGCTTTGGAGTGACCTGAGTGCTTGCGTTATGTGGCAGATCCTGGCACCCGACAGGCAGCTTACAGTGACCTTCTCCTTGTTCAGTCTGGTGAGTGGGACATCAGTGTGCTGGACAATAGAGTCCCCTATAACAAGTGTATTTGGTTGTTTGACCTTATGGGCTGTGACTGTGAGGCACACTGATTTTGTGAGATATGTGATTTGTGGGTATTGAGGGTGGCTGTTGCTTGGATATCTGCTTAGGAGGTCTTTGCTGTTTAGGCAGATTTTTATTTAGAGCCTCCAAGTATGTTTTTGTGTGTTTATGTGTTCGGTATGTAGATGCAATAGGTCTGTGTGAGACTGGATTTGTGGTGTGGGTGGTTACCTTTTCCTCCTGACTGACTGTGCCAGTCTTGGGTTGAGAGAGCCCTGCCTCCAGTTTGGCTGTGTAACTGCATCTTTCACATGTATTAGAGTTTGTTGGAAGGAGGAGAGGGTTGTCTGTGTACATAAGGCAATTGTAACATTGCCTCAAAATTCCCAGATTCATCAGATGGACTGGAGAGTAACCTTGAAACTGACCCTTGGACATACCAGATTAGTATAGGGAACTGTTTTTTACTGATCAGATTAGGGAAGGGAACTGATTTTTCACTTGATCAGGAAGGACCAATCGGGAGTCTAATACTTATGAGAAGTCAAGGAGGGTGTAGTGCTTTAGTTAGTTAGTGTTTCCTTATAAGAGCTGAGCAAGTGCAGGGCTTTAGAAAGAGAATAGAGTGATTACTTTGAGAGTTTGAACAGTTCTAAGGGAAAAAGTGAAGAGCAGACTTTGTGGAGCCTGGAATAGTTTAAACCTGTTTAGGTGACGCTGCCCGACGCTGCTCACTGCGCAAAACCGCGCAAAAAGAGAGTTGTAGGGTTTTAAGTGAGAGAGATCAAGGAGTTTAGAATTGACCCAAAATGGCCAATAAAACTACAGCTTCTGGGTAGTAACCACTCCTCCAGGACAGGCAGGTTGTTCAGTGTTAACCACTCCCACTGGTGAACACAGAGACTTTCCTTTAGCCCAAGCAAGCACTGGCCTTCTAGAAACTTCCAAACAGTTCAGAACAGCAAATCTGTAACTGAACTTTCTTAACTTTCAGAAAGTGGGAAAAAAGCAAGATTTTTTTGTTTTTTTTCTTTTCTTTGTAGTTTAAAGGTAGCAGAGATACACAAGCAGCAAAATAATCACAACAGTGGAATAAATGACCCCACACTTGAGTGCTAGGCCAAAATCAGGTAAAATGCAGTTTTTAGAGAAAAAAACGATTTTAAATTAAAAAGTATCATCTACAGAGAGTAGTTATAAGACTTAGTAAGTTGAATATAGGCAAGACTGGTATTCATGATGGTCTTCTGTTTTGTTCTATTTTTTCTACAGCTGCCAGTGACTGCGAATGCAATGTCTGAACTCATGGGGCTAGATTGGTGAAGATCAGTGGCGGCTGGTGACTTCAAATCAAAGGGGGGCTGCAGGAGACAGCGGAATGGGTGGGGGTCAATGGGAAGGGATGTGGCCAACTAGAAAGGGGAGGAGCTATGCTAAAAACCACAAAAACTAACCAAATACACTGCCCTGGGTGCCAAACCGTCATTATGAGAGTCCAATCAAGATAAAATGAAGTGCAGAAGAATAAAAATATTTCAATGCATTGGCTGCATGACAACTTACTTAATATCTAGATGGAAACAAAAAGGTTGTGAGGCATGAAAAAATAAATTACTTTTTAAATACATTAATGGAATGCCAGTCAAAATCAAGTATAAGAAAAACAAGCAGCACTCAGCTCAAACCACTTCTTGCACTGCAGTTCTAATTATAATTTATATTCTTATTATTATTAAAGTACCAAGTAACATGCTGAAAGTAGAAATCTCTGATGCCCCCACATGTAAAACGTTTCTTATCCAAAAAAAGACCTGCTGCCTGACAACTATCTACTTGTTTCATGGGGAAAACATGATCAAAGTTAAAAATGAAAAGCAAACAAGAAATAAGCTCAAGATACATTGCTTAAAAGGATTACTGTACAGGTTATGGACCACGATTGGCATTCTGTTTAGTTTACGGGTAAAGCCTGCAGAGATGACTGGAAGTCTCCAAGTGTAATGAGCTTCTTAAAATAATGTAATCCTGTCCTTTATTACAAATACTATCATATGCATTTCAATACCCGAGGCCTATCCATTATCTAGTTAAGTATTCTCTACATGGCAACAACAGAAAGGCTTTCAATGTTGGCAATTCTTTAACAGTATGCTTATTAAAGCTTACTTGCATCTTACGATCTCAGCCAAGCTTACCTGATGATGGTCATTAAAGTATTGCTACTTAAACACAGAGCAACAGGCACTTTGAGTAATAAGCATAAACCAACAGTACAAAAAATATGACAGAGACCAGACCATTCTGCAAAAATCAAGGACAGATGAAAAGCCACTCTAGTACTTGTGTCTACCTTGGATAAGTATGTCACAATTTGAAATGTCTCTGGCTGACTGTGATGGCCCTGACACATTTGTCATAACTCTCAACCTCAGAGCAAGAAATCTGGACAAAGCCATACAAAGAAGTGAGACAAAGACCCAAAAATAAGGACAATTTTTTAAAAATATTGCTCTTATAAACTTAGAAAGATAATAGAATAGGTATTGCATTAGTATGCATTTTCTGAATGGTATGAAATCTAAAACTCAAATGTCTGTCATTATTTTCTAACTTCAGTCTTTAATGATTTGTCACTAATTTGCCAAAAAAAAACACAATTTTATGAAAAATGAACCAAAAATGTGATGTAAAAATATAAAATAGCCACACAATACAGCTGGTAACCTGTCAAAGAAGGGACACTTTAATATTAGTACTGTTAACTTGAGTAGCTGACAAAATAAAAGAATCTACATGCATTTCTGAAATAAAAGTAATCTATAACTCTGATTATTACAGTTATTTCTTAATTGTAGACCCTCCATGTTTTCTTCCAAAATTGCTATTTTGCGGAGGGATTATTAGGGGAAGAGCAACATTTTGAACCAAAATCAGGGACAGTTGAGAGGTTTGGCTATGCCTAATTCTATAAAGCAATTTATTTGCATGTACCTCTCAACCTGTTAATGCAATAAATCTGGACAAGACAAAATATATTGGGGGAACATATAAACAGTACTAAAAATTGCTCTTGTATAAACTGAGACAGTTGATAGAACAACAGGTCTTACTTTAGCATGCATTTTTCTGAAGGTTATGAAGTCTGAAACACAGTGTGTCATTATTTAGTGACTTAATTCCTAAATGATTTTGCCAGAAAACCACAAATTTTATGAGGAACAAACCAAAAATAAGAAGCAAAAATGTATTCATTCTTTGAAAATCTGGACAGTTTGGAGGTATAGTTCAGCTGGGGCTGTCTTTAAGTTTGCCGCCCTTCCCCCTCACAAAAATCATGGAGCCTCCCCCTGCAGCCATTCCAATGATCCATTACTTGGCTATTTCACTCCATTTACCATAAACACTAATGTGCATACTGATTTACTTCTATGATGATTTGGACTTCATTTGAAAGTTTTATTTTGCATTTTACAGCACAAACACTAAGACATCTGCTAAACAAACTTAGCATTAAAACTTCTCTGCCCTTGAAACTCACATTCATTGAAACAACACTGAAACCCACATTCAAAGAAAATCCATTTTACCAGTGGCAGATAAAGATTAATTCTGGGCTGTTTTCAAATCATAGGCCCCTTGCATATGAAACATACATGTGCTCTTTGATACACCTTCCTATTGTTTTGAACATTTTTCCAGTAAACAATGAAACAAAATGCATGCACCAATAATGACAAAACTGCCCAGTTCAGAACATTTCCATCATAAGTCTACTCATACTTCTACAGTCCACCATTATCAGTAAATATGCACAATTCTACAGTCCACCATTATCAGTAAATATGCACAATTCTGCAGTCCACCATTATCAGTAAATATGCACAATCTCTGAAGTAAAAAAATCATCTAAATAATTCCATATTAAATAAATCTGTAACTAATGAAGAGGTTGCTGCTAGCAAACACCTTTATATTTCATGGTTTCATCGAAAAATAAAGTGTCTGATGCCCCTGAGGAATAAATTGCCTATATTACATTAAAAATGTTAAGCTAGTAATATTGCAATAGGAAATGGATGGCAAACTGATAACAGGCTCATAGTTAATATCTTAACTTTTTCAGTATGGCATCATTCACCCCTTGTGGGAGTAGAACCAACAACCTTCTGCATCAAAAGCAAGTACACAACCTGTTGTGCTATTAACAATGCAAGCTGACTTAGCATAAGCAGCACTAAACTTCTCTTCCCCTGCAGCTCTCAGCTCCTTGTAAAATCTACTCAATACTCAACTGCATCTCAGCTTCGCAGCACAAGAAATCTGGAAAAAGCCAAATTAATTTGGGGGGGGGGGTCAAAAGGCCAAAAACCGGGGACACATTAAACATTGCTTGCATAATCTTGGAAAGTTACTTGAATAAAATGCTGTGTTACCACCATACATTTTACTGCCAAGGTCCCTGTGCAAAAGAGTCAGAACAACATACCACTATGCCAAATCAGCTGCTTTGTGAAAGAAAAATGCTGTGTTACCACCATACATTTTACTACCAATGTCCCTGTGAAAAACAGACAGAGCAACATACCACTATGCCAAATGACCTTCTTTGTGAAAGAAAAATGCTGCGTTACCACCATACATTTTACTGCCAAGTTCCCTGTGCAAAACAGTCAGAGCAACATACCACTACGCCAAATCGGCTGCTTTGTGAAAGAGAGGAAGACTGAAACTTAAATGGCTATCATTTAATGAATTCAGTTCTCACCATAGCAGTCAACCTCTTAGCACAAAACACCTGGACAAACCCAGTAATGAGGGAATACATCCCTCAAACATATTCAGTGAATTCAGTTCTTGCCATAGCTGTCAACCTTAGCACAAAAAACTGGACAAAGCCAATAATGGGGTAATACAGTCCCAAAAATAAGGACAAATTTCAAATATTCATCTTAGAAAATTGCTAAGATAAAAGGTTGTGTAAAAGGTTGTGTTACTATGCATTTTCTGAAGAATATGAAGTCTGAAATTCAATGTCAATTTTACTTCTGATGGAACAAAAACAATTTTGAGCAGAGGCCCAGGGAGAAATACTGCAGACACATGTCTTTGTAAAATGGCAGGACACCAGAGCAAATCCACACAAACACAGGGATGAGATGCAGGCTCCACACAGAAGGAACCCCAGCCAAGAATCAAACCAGAAAACCTATAGCTGCGAGGCAACAATGCTACCACTGCACCATCAAATATGTAAGGAATTAAACATTCAGAAACCTGAAGTCTGAAATTCAAATGCCTGTCAATTTTATTTAACATTTGTTAATCAGGACAATCTGACTTGGAACAAAAAAACAATTTTCAGCAGAGGCCCAGGAAGAAATACTGCAGACATGTCTTTGTAACATGGGAGGACACAAAAGCAAACCCACACAAACACAGGGAGAAAATGCAGACCCCACACAGAAGGCACCCCAGCCAAGAATCAAACCTGAAAACCTGCAGCTGTGAGGCAACAATGCTACCACTGCACCATCAAATATCAAGCATGGCAGTATTTAGAAACCACAGATATTATGAGGAACAGATAAGATCACATATGAGGCAAAAATCTGCAATTTGTTTTACAAATGGTGGTGGGTAGAGAATTCAGGTCCTTAACACCTGCATATAAGGTACAGGGTTCAAGCCTGAGTATCTCTACCCACCACCATTTGCTCTCTCTAGCCACCGGTATATATTAACTGGGGCAGTTTACTATAAACACACACACACAAACACCTGACCGACTGAAGAGCAAGCCACAGACTGACTGATCCAAGTAAGCCCAGTGACTGGACTGATCCGCGAGACCAAGCCCAGTGACCACCCGAACAGCAAGCAAGCCACAGACTGATCCAAGCGACCGAACAAACAGACCGATCCATGAAGCCTTTGATCCAGCGACTCAACAGCAAGCAAGCCCACAATCCAAACAACTACCCGAAGCCCGCGCACTGACAACATCCCGCGAGAGCAGCTCAGTCCTCCTCATTGGTCCTGACTGCGGCTGAAGCAGTCCAGAGCTTCTCTGTTCTGTGCGGTCGTCACCGCACAGATTCCTGGTACCTCACAGCAATGATTGCTGGGTACTTTTGTTACCTCTGTGTCCATATCAGGACTGCTGGTAAAGGCAGTCTGTTTTTATGTTTTACAGATTTTTTTTTGTTATTTTCTAGGTGGGGGGGCTGCAGTGCGGCAGTCCAATAGGACGAGCCGCCCCTGGTGAAGATGAGGAAAGCATGTGGTATGTATGCAGCAGAAGAGTATGGTTATTGTAGCACTAAAAGTTAAAGATAGCTTTTTTGGCATTTTAAATAGTTGCATCAAACTGAGCATGCATATCTCCATTGTAAAAGCAAGTATGCATGCATTAGTCTGTAGCACAAACAAAAAGTACAATATTAGACTTTAGTCAGAGGTTGTGTGTTCAAATACCACACTTACCAACTATAAAGTACTGTTCATTTTTCAATAATATTTAATTAAAGTAAAACCACTATACCAACGGCACAAATGCCCTGCTGTAAACTGTAATCTGTGTAAATGGAACATACATATGTGCAATATATGCACATGTCAAGGATTACTTGCTGCAATCTGTAGTATAGTGTGCATCTGTTAGGAGGTGGTCATCTTAAATGTAAAAGTTAAGATATTAGAGTCCTGCACATTCCCATCCTGCTTTCCCATTGTTCTTCCCCCTGCTTGCTCCCCATTTCACCACTTTCCTATCGACCTCATTTTGACACCTTTAATCTGGTAAACAATAGAATCACACACACCACACATAAATTGCTGGAGAAACAATGGATCCCTTCAGTTTTTGGGCTCC
Organism: Protopterus annectens; assembly: GCF_019279795.1. Lineage (NCBI taxonomy): Eukaryota > Metazoa > Chordata > Ceratodontiformes > Protopteridae > Protopterus > Protopterus annectens. Next base: position 922,523,699 of record NC_056744.1, read on the forward strand.
ATATTTGCTCAGAGGTGCTCATTGCACTGCAACAGTGAGCAGCAATGAACAGGTGCAGTTACCTCTGCGCAATTCCGCTTACAGCTGTGCTATGCCAACACACAGCAACATATCTTGTATAAACAATTCAGGTAAAAGCATTGTCACTCTGTAATGCAAAATATTTTAACGTATTACATACAGCTATAGTCAAACCCAGTACAACCTGGCTCAAAAAAGGAATGTATCACTGCATTAACGCATCCTGCCACAGAGTCAGTTAAGCAGCAGGTGTGTTTCTAGACTCAATAGTAACTGTCAGACTTTAGCAATGCAGTTCTCATTTGTGCACTACTTAGCTATATGCAAACATGTGTATCTTGCATGCATAAGTACTTTGCTAACCATTGCTCAAACCCGCTGCTCACCTTGGTAAGGAAATGTACATATTATTCTGTATTACTGCTGTTTACTGTTCAGTTTCTGTGTATGACATGAAGTTACATGTGGAAACATTACAAACTGAGGACCCTATCTAGCAATATGCCACATATTTGCAATATATCCATGTAATGGCACCACCCCAAGCACTGCAACCCTGGGGTATCAGTACTTTTTCCACACATATGTCAACCACATTACAAAATGAAATATCAAATGTTGTGTGCTATGCAATGCATATCAATCTGGTAACAGGCAAAACTATAACGTTTGACCCATATGCCTAAAAAGCTTTATCTGCAAGGCTAGGGAAGGAATCAGCATGGACCATATCCACAGGGACATAAGTGACCATCAACACACTTGACCTTATGCATTTTTTTTGTTAATGGTAGACCTTGCTTATTGAACCTTGTGGACTTCTTGGATACTGACCCCAAAGACCTGGATGAAGGATAACAGGACATAGTGCTTATGTTGAGTTATCCAAGGCCTTTGACACTATCCCCCATTCATTTGTCATAGTGAAGCTCTTCAATGTGGGAATTAAGCCATACAGTAGTAGAGGGATAGTGGCAGGTGGCTCACTGACATAACATACACTCTCAAAGTGCGCCTCCACCAGTATTGCACCTCCACCTGTAGCCACTTACCATTAGATCATCACAAGGGTCTGTGCTGGTCCCTCAACTGTTTACAACTACTTCCCTGAAGCATATGTAATGGTAGATGGCCTGTGGTTTACCAAGTTTGCAGATGACTGGTAAATGGACGTACTAATATAAAGTCTCCCAATGATGGTAACATATTACAGAAGGGGCTGCCACACATAAATGATTGGTGAAAAATTTATGGACCGAACCTTAAAGCATACAATGGCTCATTGTCCCCATTGGCAAAGAAGTACCCCTGCTAATTATGATATACATAGCACCCCTCTAAGCTCAAACACAGTGTTGTGAGACTTGGGAATGCATGTTGATAGCAATGTACAGTTTCATCACTATGTGTCCATAGTGGTGGCACACACATTCTGCATTGTTTACATCATAAATATGGACATCACATCCAAGACCAGGGTGGTCATACATCTGAGGTACTCTACCTTTATCAGACCACTAATTGAGTACAATGCTCCCTTCTGTCTGTACCTCACCAGACACCTGTAGCAATTAGGGAATGCACAGGGCTGTGCCTGGGAGACTCCAGGTCCTCCAAACATGACAAACATGGAAAGACTGAAAGACCTGTCACTGTACTCAGTATCATGCAGGTTGCTAAGAGGTGACCTAGGCCTGCCCTACAGAGCAGTCTCAGACCTTGACCTACTGGAAATGCTGGACATCAGAAAATCAAATAGGACAAGAATAACTTGGCCCAGGGTTCTTGGCCTGGCCTATGACATAAAAAGAACATGCTGGACAGACAGATATATCCCTCAATGACTCATACTCCTATGTAATAGGCTCCCACTGGTTGTGAAGCAGTGCTCCTCAATGACCCTGTTTGAGCACAACCTTGACTACTGGTTGGGTGATTGTAAAGTCACTTCTGGGGTGGCACCTATGTCCCTCATGGACAAGCCCAATTGGTGCTGCTCACAAAATCACTCTAACAGCAACCATCCAACTATGCTCAGTAAGGGTACTTGCGTTTTTACACAGCCAGGTTTCTAAACACCATATGACCATTAGGCTAGTAGCTACATATGAACATCTGAAACTATGAGCTTATGTAAGCTTCCCAAATTTTGTCTCCCACATGGCCAGCTGATGTCATCTACTATAAGTTCACCTGGACTGTTAGAAATATCAGACTTGTCTCATGGTGCCTGTGTAATGTACTGTGTTCTTCCCCCTGTGTCTGTGTATTAGGTAGAGGTTCTATTCTCACTGCAGTCAACTAAGCATGTGTGTGTGCGTGCGTGTGTGGGTGCATGTGTGCGTGTGTGCGTGTGCGTGTGTGTGTGTGTGTGTGTGTGTGTGTCTCTAGATAGAAGAGCAGGAGTGTGTATGTCATAGTTACTGCTCTAATACCATGGATTGACAGTATTTTGATTTTTGAAGATGCCTACAAATCCATTTCATACAGCTCACCCAGCATCTTGTCCCCCACATGGTTTGCTGATGTCATCTACTATAAGTTCACCTGCTGTCTTTTAAAAGTCAGACTTGTGCCATGGGGCTTCCATAAAATACTGTGCTCTGTAGTCTGTGTACTTAGATAGGTAGAGGTTTTATTCTCACTGCAGTCAACTATGAGAGTGACCTGTTACTTGACATTATAGGGAGCATTTTACACCACAATGCTGGATACTGTTATATTCTCCTCAACAGACACTGCTGATGTCATCAGCTATAAAGTGTCTGACAAGCTGCAAGTTAAACCTGAGCTGTGGTGCTTGCGTAAAATACTGGGTTCTGTATTCTGTATACTTAGATAGGTAGGGCTTCTACTCTCACTACAGTCAACTGTGTGTGTTTGTGTGAGCTGTTGCTTGACATTACAGACAGCATTCTATACCACCATGTGGGAAACTATTATTACCATATTTTCTTCAGCAGACATTGCTGATTTCATTAACTATATCAGCTTTTTGGATATGTAGGTCTCCCATCAGAGCAGGCTCAGAGACTGGCCTAGATGCCAGGCCAGGCAGAAGTCACCTCATCCTGTACAATAAAGGTTACAGTGACATTTAATCTATCCACATACCTCATGGCATGATGTGCAGACCCTGTGTTATATTGCTGAGAAAGCCCTGTAGTCTCTCCAGCTGCCACATGTGTCTGGTGAAGTACGTGCAAAAGAGAGCATTATAGTCTATTAGTATTCTGATGAGGTTTGATTACAGTGCTGCCATACAGTTCTAAGATCTGCATCACTGGGTTTCTGCATAGCAGGACTGTTGTCCATGCTGTGCTTAACTTGGAATTCCATTTTTCAGATGGACATCATAACAAACACACATTTCTGCATTTATTTGGAGATTGTGTGCCTTTGTCACAAATCAGTTGTCTGTATTAGCTCTTCCTGCACTATATTATTATCATTGATGGACTCAATGATTGCGTCCAATATGCAAGAATCAGCAAACATGGTGAGCCAAAGGCCATATACTTTAGCCTGAACTGTTGAGAAATAAAGTCCAAACAGTGAGGGGCCAAGCACATATCACTGGGGTTTGCCAGTGGTGAAAGTTCTACTGGTACAGGTTGATTCACCAATGTTCACAGTATGTGTTCTGTCAGTGAGCCAATTGGTTACCCAACACCTGACATAAGGGTTACTACCCAGCTGGGAGGGTTTTTCAGTGATACCTGAATGGGGATTGTGTTAAAACCTTAGGCCAGATGACAATAGGCAGTATTTACTGTCTTACCTTCATCCAGTCCTATCACATGGAATCAATGGGCTGTGACAACATCACAGATCACATATGGCATGACTCAGCACAAATATCTTCCTGATATGGTTGAATACATGATTCAACACACCCTTCACATGGGCTATGTTCCCATACAAGCGTGTATATCAACATGCATCCACCTGAGTTGGGGGGACACAACCTGATGTATGCATGTATAGAGACATCCTGACTCTCCTCGACTTTAGGTAGAGCAACATGTCATCATGGACCTCTTCTACGTGTAGACTAGTAATATTCTAGCTGTGTGCAACAGAGCTACATGAGTTATTAATGCTATATCACATCTGTCACATTTGATAGATGTCCTCAAAGAGGTCATTGAGGGCATGTATGATGACAACAGTATCATCTTGTGGAACTTGACCAGATCAAGGTATTTGACACAAAACCACACTAAGCTATTCAATCAACACTGTCATATGTGGCCATAGACAGCTATATCACTAAATGAGTAGTATATCACATACATGGCATCTCACTATGTTGAAATGTGTGATGTGACATACATATGAGGTCCAATGATCAGGTCGGTACATCAGGGCTGTCTGCTATGCCCTTTCCTGTCCATTACATAAGTGATGGACATCACAGATGCCATACACATGCTGTGTCCAAACAGCTGCCCGAAGGACTACAGATTGTTGGCAATCACTGACTCCAGCTGTGATATTAATATAATACAGACAGTATCAACACATTCCAGAAACTGCTACCATAGCCCTGACAACACCTGCATTGACAAGACACATGGGGAGATTTCTTGATTCAGGAAACAAACACACCGCCCAAGTCACATCACACACCGAATAATCAGACCAGTAGGTATGTGACCCTGCCCTGGTGTAGATGGTAAGTGGTACATCCATCAGCATGTGGTTCCAGTGCTGACTACTCCCTTGAATGTAATACAAGTACTGGTTATGTAAAGGACATACACTTCAGAGGCCATAATACTTTAATGGCTCCCAGCCTTCATCACACCAATAACTGTGTACAATGCATCCTTCTTCATGCACCTCCATACACATCTTCCAGTGTTGTGAAACTGAAATGTACAACCTTTGTCACTGTGTGCTGTCACACAGCTTATTGGCCATACCTAGGTATTCTTTCTGTGGAATATACATGACTGTCTGGTGGTGTGAAACACCAATTAATTTGTTACTCCAGATGCATGTGTAATACCTTTTCTGCTTATACACACACTACAGGCATAGGTGTTTGACAACATTAAAGGCATGTATATTCATTCTTGACAGTGTGGATTGTGCCATATATATATATATATATATATATATATATATATATATATATATATATATATATATATATATATATATATATATATATATATATATATATATATATATATATATATATATATATATATATATATATATATATCTGTGTGTCTGTGTGTGTGTGTGTGTGTGTGTGTGTATATATATATATATATATATATATATATATATATATATATATATATATATGCCATGCATACAAGGCAGCTAGCCTGTACTGCCCATATTGTCGCATACAGAAATAGCAGTTTTCCTCCTAACACCTCCAGCAGATGTTACAGTGCCAGGATAGTGTGTGTGGTTACCCTCATAGAGTGTAGATGTATCATAACAATTGTTGAAGTGTGTGTGTGCAGACTCATCTCTTATCACTCTACATCACATATGTTATGTCAGAGGCATGACATTACTGGTGGTATTATTCTGATATTGTCCATGATTGTGGCTGTTTCTTGTAATGTTTTCCATGAGCCTTTACCTGTGGCTACCTTGCTAGAGATCTCCACTCAGAGTACATTCTTATTCAGGCATATCAGTTTGCTCAGCTTCACAGTATGCACCCAACCCCAATGGTATGTCAGATCCCTGATAGATGTCCTCTGCCTTATTCAAATGAGGATGCTTATCTCACACAGACATCCTCCCCATTATGTCACCTTGTGTGACAGTCACATAAAACACATTTTCACTGCACAGTCCCTACTGCACCATATAGATATGTGATTTTAGTTGCTGCTACAGCCATGTTTCATTGATGTGTCCTCCTCTACTGTACAGGAGGCAGTTTCACCTGTCCTTCTCTGTGTTCATTCCTATAATTCATCTGTGTGTCCCTGTTCAATATACACACTTCCCCTGTGCGATCATTTTATATGGCAGTTCATGTTCTGTTACAGATCATTAACACTATTAAGTTCTGTGAAGCTACACGTGGGGCGTAACGACCTTTGTTACTATTGACCCTAGCCCTCAGCCCCCCTACACTGATTCCAGTGCTAACTGTGGAAGTTCTACAACTCTCAACATGCTGGCTGCCACTTTTATCCTGTTACTGCTTTATTGGTGGTGATTTTTGTATTTGGATAGCCGAGTTACGCTAATTTTAGATAAAAGGGTTTAATTTCTCCCTTGCGACTTCCCTAACCGGCATCCAGGATGGCTATTTAATTGTAAATTACTGATCCGGTAGCCCGGACAAGCTGATCTTACTATTTCTACTTTCTACTTACTACTGTGGAGGTGTAAACCAGCCTTATCCCTCTTTTGGCTATAGTTTTTATAACTGCTAGAGTTTGGCTAGAATTTGTTATAACTATTATAGTCCTTGTGAGCTTATCGCACCAAAAAGGAACCACTCAACCATAGCACTGCACAATTGGAAGTGTAAACCAGCCTCATTCCTCTTTTGGCTATAAGTTTTATAACTATTACAGTCCTTGTGAGCTTTTTGCAGCAAAAAAGAACCCCTTACCATAGCGCTGCATATTTGCTTTTAGCCTATTTAATCTTGGGACCAGGCCCTGAGCCATACACTCGTATGTCCCAAGTGCTACTTATGAATTATCAATGAGCTATTTGTGCTGCTGGCAATATGGATTCCTATACTGAACATTCTGTTATGATAAGACTGTAACAGGCTTTATTACTGTTCTATGGTTTGGTTTATTTCTTGTATTGTTTAATAGGCTAAACTAATTAGTTAGTTTTTTAGCTTCATTAGTTAATGCTGTTTTGTAGTTAATTGCTTCACATTGTCTTCTGTTGTAGATATATATAGGTTCATAGGTTCATAGGTTCATACTAGGCTATCTGCCCGAGGGCATTTACAAGCCTAGCCCATCGTTTTGTGGCTTACGCCACCCCTTTAGTATGGGGAACTATACCCATTATTTTGCTGTGCCTCTGTCGAGCAGTGACACTGAGGTAATCCCTGGGGTATATCTGATCTCCATCCATTGGTCAAGATTTCTCTTGAACAAGGCCAGCGAGGTGCTCTGCCTCACATGTACCGGGATTCTGTTCCACAGCATAGGGAGTCTTTGGGTGATGAATCTATCCCTCCAGCACGTCCTATTAATAGCCGTGTCGAGGTTTAAGTCTCCCGCCCTTGTGGCTCTGATGGATCTAGATTTTTTGAGGTGAAGCATATTCATCAAATCTGGGTTTGACATGGCCTTATGTATTGCTTTTCTGAGCCTTACATTTAAATGTATTTGATCTTAATAGCTGAATACTTGTGCTAATTACCTTACTGTATCTTATACTCTGTGCTAATACCTCACTGCATCCTACACTCCACTCAACTACTGACTAGCACTCCACCTCTACACTTTCCATTCCACTCCTGCATAGAACTTAACCTAGTTAGATAACAATTATTTAATATTTCTTTCTGTCTCATTTTTCAGCTTTTAAGTCCTGTGTTGAGACACAGCCGGTCCCTCTACTTGAAACCCTGTAAGGCTAATAATATCCTACTGAACATTAGGGAAACTCAACTTAGAAGCCCCTCAGGATCTACCTGGACCCCCTACATTCAGCCTCACAGTGTAGGTGTTATCCTACAGTATATGTATGTTTCAAATATAACCTTGTGAGTGCGATAACTTTAAATTACTGATGTCTGCAATAAATTGTTAACTATTTTGTAAGGGCCAGCACACCCGTGGACCTACCCCTCCTACCATCTCTCTATTAACTTATCCCCCCTTCTCCTACTATCCTGGTGGAGTTAGTGCTTTCCCCACTCTATCCACTAGAGGGCAGCAGATCTCAGGCTTTGGAATACCATCTCTCACTGGTTGTAGAATCCAACTAGCTCTGTTGACCAGCCAGACTCTGCTATCTGTGCTTGTACTTTCTATTCATGTACTTACCCCCCATCCCATGATTGCTTGAAAAGGGAATTATCCTAGGTAAGTCTGGGAGCTTTAATAATTAGACACCTCTGACTATCACTACTTTTGTTACTGGCCCCCTCAATTATCCCTCTGTATTAACCTCCTTTCCTGCCTTTGGCAATTTCTCTAAATATCTATCTCTCTGTTCCAAAACTGTTTTACATAACTGTCTCCCCAGCACAGCTATACCTTTGTTCACCTTGTTTTCTCTGCTACTTAGTAACAATATATGTCTCTTACCTTTCGTATGCCTGTATAACTCAGTCTCTCTCCATAACTGATTGCCTCTCAGCCTCTCTCAGCTGTAACCCACTCCATTCACCCTACGGGCTCATTCCACTCCCCTACCCTACTCCCAATTCCCACCCACCCCCAGGGGTCCTACACTTATACTTCCCTTACCACACCCTCTCGCTCTTCCAACCTATCGCATACATCACCCCACCCCACAAACTCTAGCCACACCCCTACCCCCTTAACAATCACTTACAATAAGCCACTCCTTAGAGTACCTCTCCCATATCATCCTACTCTTAACTCATCCATATAATATCCCCCTCTCTTCTCTTCCTGTACTCCTAGTATCTTCCTCTCATCTACATCTCACTCCCTATTATATCCCTACACTTGAGTTCTTATTTTACAATCTCCTCCAAGATGCCTCTCCCTAATCTAACCAAGCTAACACTTACAACCTTACTCTCAACTACTCTCATCTCAACCTACCTTCTTACCTCCTTTGAAAAACTGCACTATTTCCATCTTAACCATTCCCACAAACAAACTGCAATCTACACACACATATCCTTCAACAGACATTCTAACATAACTTCCACTCCCAGTTACCTACTACCTAAATACCAGAGGCTCTCCCACATCAAACTTAAACTACCCTCAGAAAAAAAACTGAAACTGTTAACCTACCTTAGATACAATTCAGGAACAAAACTAAATAATCCCTCCTTAAAAAACGGTGACGTCCACCCAAACCCTTGCCCTACCAACCCTACAATCCAAACAACTCACCCTAAACTCAATAGCTCTCTCCTAATAGGGCATCTTAATATCCAAAGCATCAATAATAAAGTAGCTCACCTTCATGCCCTTCTAGATATTCACTCCTTTGATATCCTCTGCCTCACTGAGACTTGGTTGAAACCAGAAACTAAAGACAATGAAATTATTCCCCAAGGCTATAATATAGTGAGACAAGACCGAACAAAACGTAAAGGTAGTGGAGTAGCAATTCTATTTAAAAATGGACTTCATATCTCTACCCTACCATCTAATCCAACTCAGGATAGTAATGCAGAAATCCTCATTACTAAGCTTCAAATCAACATAAATAAATCTTTATACATTATCTGCATTTACATACCACCCAGAAATAATATCACTACAATTGAGTCTTTTCTTAGCTGGCTGTATTCTACTTACCCCCAAGAAACAATAATACTAGGTGACTTTAACATTGACTGGAAAAGTGTTAGTGCTGAAAATCCTACCTCTCATATTAACCTCCATGGCTTTACCCAACCCATAACCTCTACAACCAGAATTAACAAACCTAATAAGAAAGAGAGTACCTTAGACTGGATTCTCATAAACAAAGTGAAACAATCTTACAAAGTAGGAACCCTGCCAGATGATGTAAGTGATCATTCCTTGACCTACATCACTAGAGAAAAGAAGGATTTTCCAAACCTCCCCATCTTTAGGACAGCACGCTCTGCCAAACACTTTAAGGCAGAATTATTTCAAACTGAGCTTAAAGCATGCAATTGGAACCCATTAAAATCCCTTCCACTTGAAGAGGCTGTACAGTATTTTAACACTGCATTCTTATCTATCCTGGATAAGCATTCTCCCAAACGTTCCATTAGAATGAAATCTAACCCAGCCCCATGGCTTTCAAATGAAACTAGGAATCAAATTCTACTTAGGAACAAAGTCTGGGCTAAATGGAGAACCTATAGAAATAGCTCTGATCATCTACATTTTAGGCAACTTAGAAACAGCATAAAAAGGCAATACTTACAGATAAAAAAAACTACTATTGTAAACTTCAGCATACTCATCAAAATAATCCCCAACAGTTCTGGTCTTGCATTAATAAGCTCCTTTCCCCAGGCAACTCCCGCACACCCACCCCACTTGATGCAGATCCAAATACTCCCCATCAAACTGCCAATACCTTTAACTCTTTCTTCACTGACACTATACAATCTCTAGCTAGTCAACTTATCTCAGAAAACTCCAGCATTCCCATCGACTTACCGCACTCTTTCTCTAAATTCACAATACAACCCATCTCTACTTCTCTCATCTATAAACTTATTCTAAAACTTAAGCCATGTACTCCATCTGCTGACCAACTTCCTTCCCAATTTCTCCAAAAAGCAGCCAAGGTAATTGCTTACCCTATATCTATCCTTATAAACAGGACAATCCAAGAAGGAACCATCCCAGATGTTTGGAAAATCTCCCACATTATCCCCTTACATAAAGGTGGGAACTCTAATGATTACTCTATCGGACAATTGCTTTCTTAACACCCTTAGCAAAAATTATGGAAAAATGCATTCACCAACAACTTCTACACCATCTCTCTCAACATAACTTAATAGCAAACTGTCAACATTGCTTTAGACCATCACATAGTACCACTACTGCCCTTCTATCCTTCACAGATACCATCAATTGAAACCGTAATAAAAACCTCCTCTCTTCTGCACTCTTTATTGACCTCTCTAAAGTTTTCGACATGGTTAACCATACCCTCTTAATCAATATTCTTGAATCTCTTTCCTTTGATTCTCTGGCCATTAAATGGTTCAGATCATACCTCAGCAACAGGCAACAAGCAGTCCTCTGGGAAAATCAAGGCTCATCCTTTTACCTGTTACCATCGGGTCCCTCAGGGCTCTATTCTTGGACCACTTCTCTTCTCATTATTTATTAATGATCTCAATGTAGCAATTCCTCAAGCCACTTGTATTCAATATGCAGATGACTCCACACTAATATGCTCATCAACCTCTCCATCTGAACTATATTCTCTTACTCAAGATGTTTTCAACACTGTAGAAACATGGTTTACCAAACATTGTCTCCTTCTTAATGCCAAAAAAACAAAACTCCTTCTCTTTACACCCACTACTAGGTCCTCCCCCTTAGACTTCTCAATCTCTTCAAACAATGGTACTGTTATTCTCCCTGACTCTACCACTAAACTTCTAGGAATAACCATTGACAATAATCTCTCATTTGATTACCATATAAACAACACCATTAAAATAGTAAACAGAAAAATAGTCTCCTTATACAGAATAAAACCTTTTCTAACCTCAGCAGCCAGAGCCAAGATCGCTCACTCCCACCTAATCTCAACCCTTCTGTATGCTTCACCTATATTTACCAACCTTAAGAAAACCAACCTTAACAAATTAGCAACTTCCTATAATAACATTGCCAGATTCGCTACTGGCAATCCCTTCAGAATCCATCACTGTTCTAATCTTAGACAACTAGATTGGCTGGAATTCCAAAACCATCTGATAATCCCCAACTCACAATTGCCCACAAGATATTTTACCAACCCAATAATACCCCTATACTCTCAAAACTCTTAGTCCCATATAATAATCTGAACTCCCTACGTTGTTCTAGCAAACTCCTTGCTAGATTAACAAAGTCAAATAATACAGCTGGTGACTCTCTGTTTACCAACACAGCAGGAAAAAACTGGAACCTATTACCCATTGAACTAACTCTAATTATATCCTTGCCACTCTTTAAACAAAAACTTAGAAAACACCTCCAAATGCACTGGCTATGCCCTTGTAGTAATCCTGACTAACCATCCTCTTCACCCCTGTTTCTTCCTCTTCTTACCAAACTTCCAAACATTTACGTGCTTTGTCTTGTAAATAAGACTGACATTATTTAAACTCTAATTAACTTATTATTTAAATCCTTCTACCTGATATGAACTATTGTACATAACTCTTACTATCTGTTTTAGCTGTCTTAAGAAATACTCTGTTCACTGTTACTGTTTCTAAAGTGTTTTTATATCTATTGTACATAACTCTTACTATATTATATCTGTTTTAGCTTTCTTAAGCATTATTCTGATTACTGTAACTTTTCTCAAGTGTTTTTATATCTAGAATGTAATAACTACCTGTTTCTATTTTGTTTATTAATCCTTATTTTACCATGTAACAATATTTTATACTTTTGTATATCTGTGTGGAGCTTTTCTCCCCGGACCTCTATTGAAAATGGAAATATATCCAGCTAGACTAACCCGGTCAACAAATGTAAAATAAAATAAATAAAATAAAAAAAAATAAATAAAACACAGCTTCAGTACAGAGTGCCAGGAATAGGATATCACAATACTCTAGACTGTAGGTACACTGTCCTGCACTGTGTTTGGACCATATACTTTGCATTCATACCTCTCAATTGTCCAGATATTCCCAGGATGTCAAGATGTTTTCCATATCAAATCTGTGGTTTTCTGCAATATTACTGGGATGATCTCTAGACTGAAGTGAGTCAATATTACATATATTTTAGTGCATACCTCTCAACTGTCCTGATTTGTGCAGAATGTCCTGTTTTTGTCTCATATTTGTGATCTTTCCCCATAACATTTTTTTCTGGCAAATCATTAGTATGTCATTGTGGAGCAAAGTCAGAAACTGATGACAGATTTATAAGTTTCAAATTTCATGCTCTTCAGAGAGTCCTTGCTACTGTACAACCTATTATACAACGACCCCCCATTAATATTAAAAAACGTGCATGCTGATTGGTCAGCGTGCATGTTGTAAATCAGTTATAGTAATGGAAAAAAGGTCCGGTCACCCGGACTTTTTCCATTACTATAACTCTTTTTTTAAGCAACTGAGAACGCAAGATCTCCATTGCTTCATACTGTCTCGCTGTGTTAAATGAGTTTAACATAGCGAGACAGCTTTAAAAGCAACAGAGATTCTCCATTGCTTTTAGCTGTCTCGCTATGTCAAACTCCTTTAACATAGCGAGACAGTTTGTAAAAGCAACGGAGATCTTGCTTTCTTCATTGCTTTTTTCAATTGTCTCTATGTTAAATGGGTTTAACATAGAGACAGCTTAAAAGCAACGGAGATTCTGTTGCTTTTTAAACTGTCTCGCTATGTTAAATGGGTTTAACATAGCGAGACAGCTTTAAAAGTTAACGGAGATTCTCCGTTTTTAAAGCTGTCTCGCTATACTAAACCCATTTAACATAGCTAAACAGTTTGTAAAAGCAACGGAGATCTTGCTTTCTGTTGCTTTTGCCCACAGCTCTGATGTACCGCGAGGCACACGCATGCGCAGTACATCAGAACTGCCGCAGAATACCAGACAGCTGCGGAAGGGCAGCAAGGAGGCATTATACAATGCCATTATTTAAGAAAAGTAATTATTTTTTTTCTTAAATAATGTCATTAGATATAATAACACACCTCTGGGTGTGGGTAATGCTGGATTTACCCATGGTTGGTTTTGGCCACTGGCCGCCCGTGACCAAACCACACCAACCGTGGGTACATCCGGCATTACCCACACCCAGGCGTGGGTTATTGCTTTATTATTCTATCCACTTTCTACCTTCGAAGAGCAATATTAAAATCTGTCCCTATTTTTAGGTCTTTGCCTCCCATTATTTATGGCTTTGTCCAGATGTCTTGCTCTAAGAGTATAAGAGGTATGTTTCACTTTCATTCTAACACATTTCTAGGTGACATCTATGTCAAATATATCCCTTTTTCTGGTTATTTGTCCCCATATTATGTTGGCCTTTGTGCAGATGTCTTGCACTAACAGATTGACAGCTATCTGTAAAGTTCTGGTGATCATTGTAATATTCTGTGCAAATGTGCAAACCGTATGTACTCTGCTTTACACAGAATTGATATCTGCATTTGCTTACATGGTTTTCTGGCTGGCAACACTGTTGCCAGCCATGAAAACTAGCTTAGATGCACCGCATGCAATTAATATACATTGAGTGCTACCACTTGCCATGCACCACCACGCAAACATGTAAACTCAATCTAGGTTTCACGTGGAGCCTACATGGAGATTATTGAATCCCAGGGATCTTATTTTCATGTAGGAGATAGCAACCAACAGCAGCAAACAAAAGTGAGAACAAACCAAAAAGCAGGATGCAGGATGCAGGATAAAATTTATTCCGGTACCTCGGCCCAACAGCCTTCAAAGGAATAAAATACATACCTCCAGGTGCAGTATATATACACACTGGTGCTACCAACAATCAAACAATTAAACACAATTAAATACAATTGAAGGAAATTAGGACAAATCACAGAATTAAAGAGACACACACAATTTTGAAACCACTAAGAACTAAGTACCCTTAAATTGCTATAGAAATAACTATTAAATATTTAAATTCATTTCTAAATTCAAACCTCAAGGTTTCAATGTACCATATTTTAAAATGAATCTGCTTTCTAGATTCAATAAACTTTTTAGATAATTACCTCCAAAAGATGCATTAGGTTTAGCCAAGGCACAAAAATATAATGAGTCCACAGACCCTTTATGTACACTCTGAAAATGTTCAAATATTGGACTACTAGTTCTAGCATTACGTACATCACCAATGTGTTCTAATATACGTTTTTTCAGTTGACGTTTTGTCTGACCTATATAATATTTGGGCAAAACACAGTCACAACCAATAATATAAACTACACCACAGGAGCTGCAATTAAATTTGTTTTCAGCATAATATTTAACCCCATTAATAACACTACCTGATAGGTTTTTCACCCTCTTACATATCTTACATTTTCCACATTGAAACATGCCTAATTGTTTATCAGAATTTAACAAAATTATATCACTCAAGAGATATCTAGGTTTCAACATCTCCTTGAGATTGGGATATCTGCCATATGAAAAAGAGACATGTTTAGAGAAAAGATACCCAATCTCTTCATTATTACAAACAAAAGGCCACAAAAAATTAACAATATTAAACAAAATATCCGAAAATAAAGAAAATTTTGTGACAAAAAATATCCTATCATTCCTATCAATCTCATTATGAGTAACATTAATGTTGGGTGTCTTAATAATATGATGCTTCTGAGTAGAATCAAATTTTGCACGATTTTTCCTAATAGAAGCTTCAGAATAACCTCTATTTAACAGTCTTTTACAAACTAAGTCAAATTCCAAACTTAGAAGACTATGTTCAGAAGTGTGTTCATAAATTCGTTTGAATTCCCCATAAGGAGTGCCTCAATTAAGTGCATAGGATGTGCACTTGATGCATGAAGAAAATTGTTAGAAGCTACCTCCTTCCTAAATGGTTTAAATTGGACAATCCCCTGTTTGTCCACATATAACAAAATATCCAAAAACTGAATTTTCTGTTTGTTAGTAATATATGTGAATTCTAAACCAAATTTATTTTTGTGTAGATCTACCACAAACTTATCAAAATCTGAAACATCCCCTCTACAAATGAAAATTAAATTGTCTATGAATCTAAAATAAGAAACAACATTAGTCTGAAAAAATGTCATAGAGTACAAAAAATTAATTTCGAAAATTGACATAAACAAAATAGCGTAAGTTGGAGCAAAACTTGCTCCCATTGCAGTGCCATCTATTTGAAGAAAAATCTTCTTATCAAATTCAAAATAGTTGTGACTGAGAGCAAATTCTAAGAGAGAAATCACAAATGATGTACGTGGACCTTCTCCTAAAATTTTCATTATAGCCTCCAAACCCAATCTATTGCTAATGTTCGTATATAATGATTTAACGCTCACCGTAGCCCAATACAAGTTAGAGTCCCATTTAAAGTTTCTAATTATCTCACAATATTGATTTGTATTGGTAATGTGAGAAACAACATATTTTAAATGTTCCTTTAATACACTATCCAAAAAGATCCCCACAAACTCCAAATAACCACCACAGCAAGACACAATAGGTCGGCCCGGAGGGTCGGAAACATTTTTATGTATCTTAGGTATAGTGTAAAAAATGGGATCCCTAGGATTGGCCACAAATAAACGTTTTACATCTTTGTTGTTCAGAAAGCCCAACCTTTCACCTCTTTCCAGAATCTCTAGCAGCGAAGCATTATACTCAGTAATAGGATTACTAGGCAACTCCACATACACTTGATCATTACATAAGTCATAACTCATTTTTAAATAATGACATTTATTCATAACTACCCATTTGCCCCCTTTGTCTGCAACACAAAAGGCATAGTTTTTTGCTGCTTCTTTCATATTCTTTAAAGCATTCCATTCAGATTTACTTAAATTGAATGAAAAATAGTGCTTCAAAAAATTAGCATATTCGCTTTCCGCCTTTTTGCATAGGACATTCTCAAATGTCCTTAAAACTGCAGAATTTTTGGGCAAAATTACGACTCGTAGTTCAGGTAAAGTAAATTTCCCATAACCTGTATAGAATCGTTCTAAATGAATGTCGACTGCACCTGCCTCATAATTTCCTACCATTGTACTACTGCCCCTATGACTAGAGATAATTGGTGCATTTTCTGCCATGACCTCATGAACAGAAATGTCCAACAAAGGGTCAAGAAGAACAGAAAAATCATCCAAGCCATCTATATCAATAGAACTAGCAGAGAAATTTTGTTCATTATCAAAACCTGCAGAAACAAATGAATTGTCTTCAAAAGTTGCTACAATAGCATCATTAGCATCATTCTTAACACAACTTTTCTCAAAAAACATTTTTAAATATAATTTTCTGCAGAAGCGTTTAATGTCCAAAAGAATGTCACATAATGCTGGAACTTTTGTTGGTACAAACTTACTGCCCAAGTTCAGCACCGTAAACATTTCAGGTGTTAGAACCAAGTCACTTAAATTCACAACATTAGTTCCATTCTCATGATTGACATTACTATCCAATCGATGGACTTGTGTAAACTCAACGCATTCATTTACAAACCTCTCACCACCTGAACGTGAATCCCGTGCTCGCTCACATTACCCATATGCATCTGTACCATATGAACTATGTGGACAAATAGCATGTGTTGTAGCATATGCATCAACACCAAACTCAGTACCTTTGTTGCACTTTATGTCGAAATTTTCGTTTCGCACCTTGCCGAAAGTTCCATCTACCTTGTTCTTCTTCTCCTTCCATCACTGGGCCATTATCATTCACCAAATCAACTCGCTCGAAAGAAACACTCTTCTTACTTCCACCGGCTGTATCAGATGACGACACTGAAGAGTCACGTCCACTACGTGAATCTCCCTCTGATAATCTTCCTCGGACTGTACCATTAGTACTTTTTTTCCGCTGACGCTGACGTTGCCAAGAATAGATTGTATTATTCTATTATTTTAAAATCAGTAATGTCTCTGTTTAGCTTTTTCTTCTTCCTAGCTATTACTTCACCCTCGGCTTTAGAAACAGCTAAGTTAACATCTTTCATAGCAAGTACAAAAGAAGAAGAAGTTGCATGTGTATCTGGTAATGATAAACTAGCCTCACTTTCTGCTATTTTGGATTGGAGTAGTCCAAGGCTCCTCCGGTTACGTTTGATGAGAATTTGTAACCAGGTTAAGGTACATTGGAGAGACGCTGCTTGCCATTCTACTAAAAATTCACCTTCATCTTCAGCAAATTTGTATGCAGGTAGTTTATCTATTCTCAAACCTCTCGGTGTAATAGACAGTTCAACATATTTTTCCAAAAGACAAATATCATAAAATAAAGATGTCTCCTTAATTCTCAGTCTCTTTAAGTCTTCAAATTTTTTATCATAACCATAGTTACCAGAGGTTGTCCATGGATCAAATTGAGCCAACTTGATATCCCTTTCTCTAGCCAAGCTGGCAAATAAAATTCCTTCATTCTTGACATTGTAATTAGCCATCATAAATCCAGACCCAACTTTAACATGGAAACAGCAACCAACAGCAGCAAACAAAAGTGAGAACAAACCAAAAAGCAGGATGCAGGATGCAGGATAAAATTTATTCCGGTACCTCGGCCCAACAGCCTTCAAAGGAATAAAATACATACCTCCAGGTGCAGTATATATACACACTGGTGCTACAAACAATCAAACAATTAAACACAATTAAATACAATTGAAGGAAATTAGGACAAATCACAGAATTAAAGAGACACACACAATTTTGAAACCACTAAGAACTAAGTACCCTTAAATTGCTATAGAAATAACTATGCTGCGGAAGGGCAGCAAGGAGGCATTATGCAATGCCATTATTTAAGAAAAGTAATTATTTTTTTTCTTAAATAATGTCATTGTATAATGACAATAACCCACCTCTGGGTGTGGGTAATGCTGGATTTACCCATGGTTGGCTTTATTTGGCCACTCGGGCTTCGCCCTCGTGACCAAACCACACCAACCGTGGGTACATCCGGCATTACCCACACCCAGGCGTGGGTTATTGCTTTATTATTCTATCCACTTTCTACCTTCGAAGAGCAATATTAAAAATCTGTCCCTATTTTTAGGTCTTTGCCTCCCCATTATTTATGGCTTTGTCCAGATGTCTTGCTCTAAGAGTTTAAGAGGTATGTTTCACTTTCATTCTAACACATTTCTAGGTGACATCTATGTCAAATATATCCCTTTTTCTGGTTATTTGTCCCCATATTATGTTGGCCTTTGTGCAGATGTCTTGCACTAACAGATTGACAGCTATCTGTAAAGTTCTGGTGATCATTGTAATATTCTGTGCAAATGTGCAAACCGTATGTACTCTGCTTTACACAGAATTGATATCTGCATTTGCTTACATGGTTTTCTGGCCGGCAACACTGTTGCCAGCCATGAAAACTAGCTTAGATGCACCGCATGCAATTAATATGCATTGAGCGCTACCACTTGCCATGCACCACCACGCAAACATGTAAACTCAATCTAGGTTTCACGTGGAGCCTACATGGAGATTATTGAATCCCAGGGATCTTCTTTTCATGTAGGAGATGTCATGTTTTGAAGAGGAATTGGGTGGAGTGTTAGAGACATGCTGGTGTGCTAAGCAATAGCTCTTTAGGTGTACTAGTTATTTTGTTGACTAGGTGTTAGTTTGTTTTGAAATACCAAACATACATAAGCATGATTTCATCTTGCATAGGATACCCATGGAACTGGTGATGGAACATACACTGAGGACTTGGACACCAGTGGTCCATCAGTGGTCCCTCTAAGGGTGTCTTATTGTAATGCTAGATACATTTGCAATAAGACAAATATTACTTACACTGTGCTATACGATGGTGACCTTGATTTAGTAAAGAAGCATGGCTGGGTGAAAGTTTTGGTTTATATCTTGTGGCTGCTATACTTCCTGCTTTCTGCATAATTCAGTGGCCTAAACTGGAGAGGATTATGGGTGGTGTTATAATTAGTTTTTATTCTCCACTTTGAATGACCAAGCTACAGACTGAGGCTACTGTTCTGAGTGTGAAATGAGAAGAGGAGCAATATGAGTGCTCTTCCTCATCTGATCTCCATCTAGTGGTCTGTAAACATTCTTATAAATTCACAGCTTTTTTTTGTCTCATTGAGATTCCCATATTAGTAATGAGTGAGTTCAACATCTGAGTCAATCATTAAATTGTAGCTTTAACTTTGTTACCATTCATTTTAGACACACTCTTAATTTAGTGTTCCAGCTTACTGTTTCCACCTCAGACTTGGTGATGGAAGCTGTCTAATGTCTGCATCACCACCTTGTTAGGTATGTAGTCACTTTGCCCCATTTGTAGCCTATTGTTCATGAGTTTGTAAAATATAGGAATTCACGTTATAAATGACAGTTGATTACGTTTTACTATCCAGTGCTGCTAGTCCAGATGAGCTGTTTTCTATAAGAAGACAAAGCCCTTTTTACTTTACTCTGTGGGTATTCTTGTCCTGATGTTGAGCTCCAACAGATTTCTTTTTGAAGTCAGTTGAAATACATTTGAGATTAGATCTGTGAATAACTGTAAAACTAAATGTATTGTTTATTTATATGTTTTTGTGGTGCATTTCCCATATGACAGATGTCTAGGGCATTTAAGGAACAAATGTCAGCACACCTTAGTAACATTCAATGTAAAAAGAATCAGAAAACCTTATTCAGGCATAGTTTTAACACTTACTTCAGCCCATTCCTTGTTTATTGGCATTGATAAAGTCATTGATGGATGAAATCACAGTAATCTTCTCTTATAACCCCAGGCTATAGGTCTCAAGTGCATATGCACATGTCTAGTTAAAAAAGCTGATTGATCATCATAATTTCTGTAATATGGAAGTGTAATGTTAATATATTGTTAAAAATATATAAATATATATGTATATATGTGTGTGCATGTGTGTGTATTTTACTGTTATTAACTCATTATGAATGTTTGTACATACAAGTGTAATATGGAGCTTTTTTCTTTGGGCTTCCTCTGAAAAGGGCCTAGATGTGCCTTTGTGGAAAAACAAAAACACTTCAATGTATGCATAAATAAAAATGATATTTAAAATGGAGTTTAAAAAAGCATAGGCAGTATGAAAAGATGAACCTTTAATGACCTATTAAACCCAGTTGCTGGGAAAGACTATTTTACCCACTGAGATAAAGTTTCAGAGAGAAAGTGTTCAACAACTAAAAGTGAGGACAAAAAGATGTGTCCCATCACAGTACAGGAACCTGATAATTCATATATGTTGAAAACAAGGTCAAAGCAATGATGTATGAAGCCAGGAGCTGTTTTAGATTGAAAGGGGGTATACATTTTCCATGACTAAATGCATTAACATGTGAGCATTAAAGGTGATTCAAGATAAAACAGATAACCACTGCAGGCTCTACAAGACTGGAAATGGAAAGGTAACTAGAGCTATCTGTGCAGATGTGGGCCACGGAGTGCTGAACATGCTTTAGGCAGTCCATATAAAGTAGCTATTGTAAGGCTGAGTTGTATGGCCTAGCTTGGTATGATTGTGATTTATATGCAGAAGTGGCTCATTCTGCAAGTGGGGAATTAAAATTGTGACTTATTTCCACCAAGGTACAAAAATCAAGAAATTGTACTCCCATTTCTGAGTCATTATGAGTAAAGTTGCTATTTGCTACAAAAAAGTGCACATTGCTGTTATGTTTGCAAGAGAATTATGTGAGATGGCAATGGATTAGGGTGAAAGATGAAAAGGTATGGCAGTGGGGTAGTATTCATTTAAGGCTAGATTCGTTTATTTGAAGTACAGGCGATAATAAGCTTCCCTAAGTTGTTTTTTTAATGAGGGGGTGATGGAAATGGGATGGGAGACAACGAGCCACAAATACATGCAGTGCATTTGACTAAGTAGTTATTTTCCCCAGCACAAGCAGCCTGCTTTAGCCATATAATAATGCTCATGGATCTTTTGTTTTTAGTTTATAATAATAGCTTTATCCAGGGTCAGTTGCGTTGCAGTAAGATCAACATCAGTTACTGCACTCTGGGAAGGAAGCTGCAGACGAGCACAACTGATACTTTATTACCCCGGCACAGTTTAATGGAATGTGGTCTGTAGCTCAAAATACCAGCTGATCAAATCAGAAAAGTTTTAAAAATCAGTTCCATCGCAGTTCCTCAGACACACCAGAATACAGGTATAGGGCTTTCAGGTAGTCCACATAGGACAAAAGCCACAAATTAATCATCGACTCAGATGTTGAACTCACTCATTACTAATGGAGAGATGAAAAGTCAGCAAGCAAAGGAGAGTAGTAGTGCTGAAATTGAATTCATCCTCAAGTCTTGGTGAGTACCTTCACGAGGTGGACCCTGTTTTTCACAAAATCTCACCAAGGCGACACTGATATATAGACTGTATTTATATAGCATATATCATGGACAGAAGTAAGTCAAAAACAAAAATAAGATAGCTGGGTGCACAAGACCCAGGATAAAACAGTGCCCAATTCTGGTAAGTGCACTGGTGCCAGGACTGGAAAAAAATGACCGTGTAGAATCCTCATAATACTGAAACATTCCTACAATGGGGCCAGACCAGGCCTAGGGGGAGGCTGGCCCCCCCTGTTTTAAAAGGAAGTAGCAGTCCGCAAAAATCACAAAAATTGATTGGCCAAAGAAGAGCCATAAAGATTATAGAGTGGACTATTGAGGATAAGAAAGAAATTATGTATTGTTACTATTATGTAAAAAGCCCAGAATTTTCAGACACAAGATATACAAAATGATTAAGAGAGAAACTGGAGGAAAGAAAAATACTTCCGCATGAAAAACTGTCAGAAGCTTCAAATAAAAATTTGCATTCATTAATACAACACATTTTTGAAAATCAGTATATAGATCAAGAAACTTTGATCTGTTTGGAAAAAGAAGTATCTGAGGAAGTGCAAAAATATAAACAACAAAACCTAGAGATATCTGAAAAATATAAAAAAGAAATATGGACATGGGAAAGAAAGAGAGATTTGATATGGTGCAATATTTATGCAAAGGAGAAAGCCAAGTTAACTAATATAGAGAAGGCAGTCTCAAAAATATTTGAAGAGAAATATAGGCAAAGGCATGCAGATATGGAAAATTTCACAATAAAAAAATTAATATCACAAATATGTAATGTGGAAAAGAAGATTAGTAAAGCAGAAGTTAAAAAAATAGAAGTTGAAGTTATGGAATGCCTGCGAAGTGAAGGATTTAATGTAGAAGGTCTAACACAGACTACATCACAGCATGATGGAGTAAGCCCCCAGAATAAGGAAAAGCAAGAAGATCAGGAGACATGTGAAGAAGAACTATAGACATGTAAAGGAAAAGAGATTTAATCTGGTGTAATATGCAAAGGAGAAAGGAAAACTAACCAATACAAAAAGAGCAGCACCAAAGATATTTGAAGAGAAATACAAGCAAAGGAATCCAGATATGGAAAACATTACAATACAAAAAATAAGACGACTAAGAGGAAAAGCAGGAAAAAGAGATTAGTAATGGAGAAGTCAAAGAAATAGAAACTGAGATTATGGAGCAGCTGCAAAGAGAAGGATTCAGTGTAAAAAATCGAATGCAGAAAGCACCACAACAGGATAGAGGAATGGATATCCAAATTAAGGGGAAACAAGTGGAACAGGAAGCAATTGGTCAGGTGCCATATCAAGATATTTTGGAGCATTCCACAGGGAACCAGTATAAACATTCACTTGAAGCTAGACAGCAAGGAAAGGAACAGGAAACTGTGGAAACTCTGATGCAGTCAATGTTGAGGAGTGATAGGACAGTGAATTTCCATATGACAGAGCAACAGATGACACAGGATGAAATTGAAGAGAATGTGCCATAGGAAGATGCTATAGAACTTTCTCTAGAATGCCTGCAAGAAAGGGAAAACAAGGGATGTGCCCTCAGTTTGGAAGAAAATGAGCTAAGAGAAGAGTTGCTTGATTTTATGGACATGGATAGATATATTATGATCAATGAGAGAAATAGACTACAGAAGGTCAATAAAACCATAAAAGTAAGAAGTCTGATAAAACAAAGCAATGCAGTAATTAGGACTGTCCACAGAGATCCATGTAATATAACAGAAGTAAACATGATATACTACTGTGCTGCTAAATTAATAGCTGATAAAGTTTTACCACAAGACCACAGGGTAGTGAGGAAAGGGAGAGGAGAAATTGAATATCATCATGGAAGTATCGAATAGAGAAAACTATAAAGCAATTAAGACAAGAAATGTCACTGTTAGAAGATTATAGAAGAGGGAATAGATCAACAAAAATACTACGAAAGATAGATGTGATTAAAGCAATGCAAAGTATTAAAACAGACCAGGATCTATTATGGACTATCACAAATAAACTAAAAATTTCAGCACAGGCAGAAAAACTTGGAAGCTACACAGATAAATATAAGGGAAAAGTACAAAATAAGTAATTTATTGATGACCCAAAAAAGTTTTATAGAGAATTGGGAAATAAGGTAAAAAGAATGGAAAGACCACCAAAAAAAGAGGAAGTAGATACATTTTGGAGAAGTATCTATGAAGATCCTGTGGAACATAAAGATGCTAAATGGATAAAAGAAGTAAAAGAAAGAATAAGAAGTTTAAAGGTATATGATATGAAATGGGATGAAGTAACAGAGATTGAAACAAAGTTAAGAAAAGCCTCTAATTGGAAAACCTCAAGCCCAGATGCAGTTCCTAACTTTTGGTTAAAAGTATTAACATCTTTGCACAAGGATTTATCCATGAGTAAGAACTATTTATATGCACCCCCCAAAAAGACACCGCACTGGCTAACAACAGGCAAAACAATGCTCTTACTTAAGAGTGAACCTGCAAGTTACCCTAAAAATTATAGACCAATAACTTGCCTTCCGACGACAGATAAACTATACATGGGAATTGACGCCAACAGAGTTTATAGTCATTTAGAAGAAAACTCAATTATGGCAGTAGAACAAAAGGACAATAAAAGAAAGTCATATGGAACAAAGGATCATTTGTTGTTAAATAAAGTTATAATGGAGAACTGTAAAATGAGGAAGAATCTAAGTATGGCATGTATTGACTACAAAAAAAGCATTTGATAGTATCCCACATTCATGGATAAAAAAGTTCTTAATAATGTATAAGATACACCCTACAATGATTGACTACATTACAGTAACCATGAAACAATGGCAGACCACTTTGCAATAAATCTACAATAAAGGACAGATTATTATCCCAGGGATAAAAATTCAAAGGGGGATATTCCTGGGTGACTCTCTGTCACCGTTGCTATTCTGCCTTGCCATTAATCCATTAAGCTGTTTACTTAACAGCTTAGGCTATGGCTACAATTTGTTTCCTAGAAAACAACAAAGTCTAATAACTTCTAATCTTCTCTTTGTTGATGATTTAAAACTGTATAGCTCATCAGATGAGGAACTGAAAGCACAGATGCAGGTTGTCAAAACTTTTTCAGATGATATTAGAATGTCATTTGGTCTTGATAAATGTGCAAAAGCACCTTTAAAGCAGGAAAACTGCAGCACCAGGAAAACAATTTGAGCAAGAGGGAGTGTATAAATACTTGGGAAATGATGAAGGATCAGCAATAAAGCATGAACAAATGCAAATAAAACTCTGTAAGGGATACTTTAGAAAATTTAAATTAATCCTGAGAACAGCACTGACATCTAGGAACAAGATCCAAGCTATAAATCAGTTTGCTCTTCCTGTCCTAATTTATAGTTTTAGAGTGATTGACTGGCCCCAAAAAATGTTGGATAGATTAGATATTAAAACAAGAAGGATGCTTCATGCTCACCAAATGATTTATAAAAATCAGTGTATACCAAGATTATATATTCCCTGTTCCGAAGGAGGGATGGGCCTCCTTCATGTATAGATCTGCAGTTGTGGTACTCCACACATATTTACTGACCTCACAAGATCCAAATGTAGTGAATGTTTTGAAACATGAAAAGAATAAATCTAAGATGACTTCTTTGCTTAAATAAGCAGAAGCATATCGACGTCAAACAGGAATGGAAATCAAACCAGAAGTAGATAAAAACCAGGCAGCAAATGAATGTGCCAAAAAACAAAAGAAAGAATATAAGGTGAAGAACCAGATGAGAAGGCAAGAAATGTGGAAAAAAACATAAATATAGTTGTAAGTAAAGAAAACATCTGGAAGAGCCTCATGCTGATCAAGAATGAATGCAGGAATGGTTAAGGAGAGGTGAATTCAAAACAGGAAATGAAATGATAATATTGGCAGCCCAAAATAGTGGGCTACGTACATGCTGGTTTACAAAGTCCATTGACCATGTGGGAGAAACAGACAAATGTAGGTTTTATAAAATCGAATTGGAAACAGTCACACACCTTGTTGCTGTTTGGGACACACTAATGGCAGAAGGACTGTAGACTCAAAGACATAATAATGTGGCAAGACTGTTGAACTGGGGATTGTGCAAATATTATGGTATTGAAGAGGCTGAAAAACACTGAAAATATCAGCCTCAAAGCATCATAGAAAATGATGAAGTTTATATCACATGGGATCACCCATTACCAACAGTTCAAAAGATAGATGCTAGAAAACCGGATATAGTGGTCCAAGAAAAGAAGGCAAAAGTAGCATTGATTATTGAAATTGCCACACCCAATGACTATAGTGTCTTGCAGTCAGAGAGACACAAAGTCATAGAATACCAGGATCTGCAGACAGAAACGAGAGCAATGTGAAAGAAAGATATCCAGATACCCAGACAGTTCCAATAGTAGTAGGAGCAACGGATCTTATAAAAATTAATTTACAATCATATTTAGATATGTTACTAATCCAAAGACATGCGTGAATGGGCTTGCCTTCGCTGAAGGTTGGGCATTGGGCTGGCAACTCTGCACCATAAAAAAAAAAAATCTACTGCCAATCATTAGCGGACCAGAGTTCTGCTGGGCCGACCCCTAACTGGGAAAAGCCAAAAAGACAAACAAAAAAACTAATCCATGTAACCCTGTACGAATTGCAGGAGTCACTACTGGGCACATTGCGGGTGCTGCAAAGAGCAATTTTGGCAACAATTCTTGTGATCTCTCATTCTTGCTGTGCTTTCATTAGAACATGCTACCCTGCTGTTCTCTAGAAGATAAATGTACACAATGCTTGATTTATTTGTACACAGACAGTGCCCCTTCTGTATTAGTCTATGTTGATTATGCTAAATAATCAAATGCTAGAAATGCTGTAATATGACATTTGGCATCATACTGACCTTTACGCTGTGTTTAAATAAGATGTCATGATACTATGAAAACTGACACTGTAAACTGAGATAGACTGATGCAAAATTTGAAAAGTACAGACACTGGACCCAACTCAGACTGGTTTAATTAAGGACAGGTAATGCCAAATCAAACTGGTGGACTTCTTTGAGAAGGTCAACAAAGCAATGGATGAAGACAAAATGGTTCACACTACCTACCTTCACCTGGCCAAGGCATTTGACATAAAACCTCACTTGGGTATTGTTGGCAATCTCAAGAGGTTAAGTATAATCCCTTATTTTACCCAGTGGATAGCCAGCTGGCACAGAGGCAGGATCCATGAAGTTAGAATTGGGGAGTCACCCAGGAAGTTAGAATTGGAGAGTCTACCTCTACAAAGAGGCCATTCACCAGCAGAGTCCTCAGGGATCAGTCCTGGGATGGCTCCTTTTTATCATCCACTTCTCTGAATTCAAAGCCAATGTCAAGGGCCTCTGGCTGACCATTTTGCAGATGATGGCAAATTAGGAACAGTCATAGAATCCCCCACCAACACTAATGTTCTCCAAGAATGGCTGACAGACAAATAACTGGTGTTAGAGCCATGGACTAAAACTAAATGCCAAGAAATACATAATAGCACCCTTTGTGAAGTCAGTCGCCTCTGGTAACTATCATATTGACAACACACCCCAAAGTATCATTCCAGTAGTCAGGGACTTCAGAATACACATAGACAGTAATCTAGCCTTTAACCATCAAGTGTTTATGGTATTGGGGAAATCATTCTTTGTGCAACTTATAAGCAAAGGTATGGCATCTAGGTCCAGGAAAGTCATTGTTCCACTGTATTCAGCATACATCAGATCTACAGCACACCTATCATTGAGTACAATGCCCCCCTTTGTATGTAACTAACAAGGCACATCCAACAACTGGAATGTCCACAAAGTTTCCTCACTAAAAGAAAACAGGGTGTAAATAACATGCCCTATGCAGACTGCCTCAAAGCCCTATCCCTGGATTCTGTTTCCTACAAGCTGTTGAAGAGAAACCCATGCTAAGTATACAAGGCATCATCAGACCCTACTCTGATGGACTTCCTGCAAATCTGCAAAACAAACAGCACCAGAATTATCTGTTCTAAATACTTTAACTTTGCCTGTGATACAAATATGACCTTCTGGAGAGACAGGTATGTATCCCAGAAAATGCCCCTTCTCTTGAACAAGCTTTTAATCCATGTGAAGTAGAGTTTCTCCCTAACCAAGTTCAAGTGTGACTTGGACATTTGGTAGAGTTTCTCCCTAAACAAGTTCAAGTGTAACTTGGACAATTGGATGGGAAATAGGAAATTCATCCCTGGTTTGGCACCTATGAATCTAATGTTCAAAGGCAGACAGTAAATGGTTCATCTTCCAGGCCCCTGCTTACAAATATTTTATCTCTCGAGCCCCTACTTACACATACCAAGGGTACCAGAATTTGTCAGTGATCTGGGATGCATAACTAGGCTTAAAATTACCCCAGTGGTCATTAGCCTAGTACACACCTATGAACCTATAAAATGGGAAGAATTATTATAAAGTGTAAAAAAGTGCCATGATGTATTATGTGCATTCTTTTTATTTATTGTGCTAATATATATATTACTACTAATATAGAGAGTTGCTGTCCCTTTACTTTTACAAATATATATGTCATAATTTACTGACTGATACAATGATGTATTTTTTCTCTGGATTTGATTTGCTGCTTGATTCTATTTAAATGTTTCATCCTAATTCATGTAAACAGTCTGATGAAGATCCAGTATACACTAGGAAGAAAATCACTTACTGTATATATTAATTTTATTACATTTGTGAGATTCAAATATGGGTCAGCTTCTTGTTTTGGGTATCTGGTTTTGGAGTTGTGGATTCTTTGGATTACTGACATTTACACTGTGTTTAAATAAGTTATTTATTTTCATACAATATTTAATGTGCTATATTTATTGTTGAATATAGAAGCTTTTCTGCCTGGATCCCTCTGTAAATGGATTTGTCCAGTAGGGATAATTCACTCAATAAAATGACGATAGCTTAAAACTTTTTCTCTCCAGGGTATCTCTTTTTAGTGTAATGGCTTTGGTTTTAGGTTCTAACACAGCTTCTCCTAAGAATACTACATCCACTTTAGGTGTCAGAATTCCTGGATCATCAACTTCTGTCTCTTTTTCATTTCTCTAAGTCTTTTGGGTTTCTAATACCATGACTGGAATGGACCCCATTCCTAAGTCAAAGTACGATTAAAGTTCATGAAATTAGTATTGTTTCACTCTTTGATGTCAGCCAAAATTGCTCTTCGCAGCACCTGCAATGTGCCCAGTAGTGACTCCTGCAATTCATACGAGGTTACATGGATTAGTTTTTTTGTTTGTCTTTTTGGATTTTCCCGGTTAGGGGTCACCACAGCGGAACTCTGTGGACACTTTCTGTGCATGGATACATTCTGTATATGATTGAAAATATAATGTGATTCCTAGTGGGATTGCTATATATCGAAGGGCATTGATCTGAGGTACTATTTTGGCATCCAGCTAAGTATATACATCTTGACTTGTTGTAACACAGAACTAGTTCATTGTTTGCTGACTAAATTCAAACTCTAAAAGGTTTAGTAGTAATTCAGGACCCACCAAGTCAAAAACTTTTAAGTCATTGCAGATGGCTGCTGTGCTCTGTCATTTATTTTATACTTAGGAAGCAGTTAACTAGTTTGCTAACTGCTATATATGTATGTATGTGTTTATTGCTCTAAACCCATGCAGAGTATATATTTACATATTGCTGTCACCCATAAACACTGTAAACTGTTGGTGTACCACTTTTGCTAGCATTTTTGTTTGGAGGTTGATGTTGCTTATTGAACAGTGTATAATATTCAACTTTCTGTTCTTCTCCTCTTCAAATACTAGATGGTTTTGGTAAATTTTCAGAGTTCAAGTCCAGTTCTTGATTTATGAGTTTTGCCACTGGTGGAGTTAGGAATGAAGCAACTTGACAACAAAAAGCTGGAGGGAAGTATCTTTCAACTTGGCAAGTAGGCTTCTTACTGAGCTGATGGTAATTTTTAGAAAACTATATTAAAAAGCAGCTCTAGTACTAATGAATGGTGCACTTTAGCTTCTTAATTAGTTGTTGGTTGACTGTTTTGTAAAATATTGTTGAATAAATTGGTTGTCACAGCATGTGTGTTGAGGGTCAGTGGTCATCTTTTGCAATATTTTGTTTACCCAATAGCTCATTTATTCTGTTCCAGAATTTGTATGGGTTCTTTATAGTCTTGTTCTAGAAGACAGTATAGTAGTCTGCCTTAGCTTGTCTGGCTTGACATGGCAGCTTTCGCAGAGTCCAGTATGTGTTATTACTGTTCTCATCACCTAGTTTCTGGAAATACTGTCATGCTTTTTTTCCTTACATCCATGCATTCATGCATAGCATTGGTGATCCAGGGCATCCTGCATTCTTCTGATTGTGATTTTGATGACTAGTGTGAACTTATTTATGGTACAGCAGTTAACATAATTGCCTCATAAAAATTGTTTTGTTTTCTTTTTCCCAATTGCAATGCCTCTTGTGTAGACTGTGCATGTTGTCCTGCTGTTTACATGTGCTTTTTCTGGGTGGTTTAGTCTCAAATTCCATGCAAACAGGTGAACTGAAGATTGTATAAATTACCAATATGTTTGCATGTGGAGTGTGGGTCTGTGTTTGTACATTCTGCAATGGACTGGTGACCTATCTAGTACTAGCTCTATGCCTTATACATAATATTTGTCAGGGTAAGCTCTTGGTACCGCATGACTCTGAATAGGATAAAGTTAGCATCAGAGGACAAATTAATAAATGAGGAATAAGTAAGATTAATCATCTTGCTTATGATGATTATAACAAAACTGGATTTGAAATGAGTCCTCACTTACATCTGCTAAGTTAGTAAGTAGTAATGATGGTAGGTATTATTGGAGAGAATTATAGGTGTATACACAATGGAAGGAATTTGGAGAAGAACATATGCATATTCTACAGAAGACTGAGAAAGAATATAATCTGGGAGTGATTATCACATCAAAACTCAGTTATACAACATTGTAAGAGTAGCCTGCAGTAGGGTCTAGATCTGTGATGAAATATTGAATAAGCACTGCAGCTTGCAGCATCTAAATTATCTTAATAAACAAAGGCAGGTAGTAACATTGAAAAACAATACCACAAAAAATTGTTTTAGCAAGGAGGTAAGTAGCCCATCACCACCTTATAGTTACTTCAGTATACTCAGTGCAAAGATGCACAACTGCTGAGAAAAAGCAAACACCATGTGAGAATAAACAATTTTTCCCACTCTCCATCTGTAACATTCTGATGCAGTTAACACTATTACCAAAATAAGTGCATTGCAGTTTAAAATAGCAGATACAAAACAAAATGTCCAAGTCTCTCACTATATTTCTATCGAAATCATCCTTAACCAAAGTGGAATATAAACATCTAATATGGGTACTTCATGAATTGCAATGAAAACAGTGATACTTGCTCTTAAGACATTTGATGTAATGGCCTGATCATTATGGACTCCACCAAAAAGACAAGATTTAAACAATATGTTCCCTAAAAGGCCAATAGGGCTTTGCTGATTTATTGATACAAGTGAATGTTGGATTCTTGTGCTAGTGATGACCACAACTGGCTCACATACATTAGAGGTGGTTGTGAGGCAGACGAGAATGACAGAGGTTCATGCCTGTTTGCCATTTGTGGGTGGGAAGAGAAGGAAGAGAAGTATTTATTGCTAGTGGCCCAAAATGTAGAATTGTCAGTGTAGCTCAAAGCTCTTGCTTAGACTGTCAAGCTCAGATTGGGGGGTGCAGGGCAATGCTCACTAAAGTGAAGAACATGGTCCTCATGGGTCCCCAAAACATCCCTGGTTGTCTCCTGAACAGTCTAAAACATGATTTATCCGGACCACTTGAGGCACACTTCAACTTCAGCCTTGAAACAGGCTATGTTTCCAAGTGATTGCAGGACTGCAACAGTCATTCTCCAACACAAGGATGGACCATCAGCCAACCCAGGGAATTACAGATCCATCAGTCTAACAAAACTAATATGCAAATCCATGGAATGAATTATCATGGAAATGAAAAACAAGGACATTGGCAACCTATAGATATGCCAAGCCTACCTAACCTGGTAGATTTCTTTGAGAGGATCACAAAGGTAATTGATGAGGGTAAAACAGAGCATACTTTGTATCTTGACCTGGCCTAGGCATTTATTTGATACAATACCCCACTCAGGCATTGTTGGCAAGCTCTCTGACCTAGGCATAAACCCTTAAGTAACTTACTGGATTGTTGACTGATGCACAGACAAAACTCAAGGAGTTAAGATTGGTGAGACCACCTCCAACTCCAGTGGAGTATTCCAGGCCTCCATGCTTGGCCTATTCCTGCTTGACATCTACTTCTCAGAAGTCAAGGCTAACACTATAGGCCTCTTTTTCACAAAGTTCATCGATGACTGTAAATTCTGAGCTATTATAAAATTTACAATCAAGGCACAAACATCTTGCAAGTGGATTTAACACAGACAAATGACTGATGTCCACAGCCTAAAACTCAATGCCAAAAAATACGTTATAATGTTCTTTGAGAAACTCTCAATGCACATTTTTTTCTCCGTCGATAAAATTCCCCTAAATCAAACCAGTAGTAAGGTATCTGGGAAAATATGTAAACAGCAATCCGGCCTTTGACCAACATGTAGCAAAGATAATAAGAAAATCATTCTATGTTACCCAACTTATAGGTAAGGCTATGACATCCAGGTCCAAGGAAGCTATAGTACGCTCTACTTGGACTTTATTAGCCCTGTATTGAATACAATCCCCTTTGGCATGTGTGAGGATATTAGATATTGTTATCTCTGCCAGCATGACTGGCTGAAGTTTCCTAAATACTGGTAAATGTGATACATGGATGTGTGCTCTCCCCACTGCTATTCTCCCTCTACACTAATGACTGCACCTCTAAGGACCCCTCGGGCAATCTTATTAAATACACAGATGATACAACTATCATCTGGCTCATCAGGAATGGTGATGAGTCTGCATACAGATGGGAGGTTGAGCAGCTGGCCGTTTAGTGTAGTCAGAATAATCTGGAACTGAACACTCTTAAAACTGTGGAGATGACAGTGGACTTTAGGTCTGGTACTACAATATTATCCCCTCCCTTTATGTTAAATACTGCTGCGTCAGTTGTGAAATTCTTCAAGTTTTTGGGATCTATAATTTTGTAAATAAGTTGTTTTTTTATTATTATTACTTTGATTTATGTAAGATGTTTAAATAAAACAGTGTTTTTCTGGCTGCCCAAATGTACATGACTTACTATGGACTGCATGACACAGAAAATTGTAGAAAAAAAAACAGGTAGACAAGGAAACAGTATAGTAAATATGTAACCTCTTCCACACTGATCTGAGGCCCAAGGTAAGTACTAACCCTGTATGAAAAAAAATAATTACTTAGATCCATATGCAAGTAGTTATATGTCCCTAAGATGACACATTTGTCCTTTTTTTTATTAATCCCCACTACAAAGAAATAAAACAACACCAGGAAAATGCACAACTGCTGCTGAATGAAGATGGACCAAGCAAACTGTGATAAAATAATGACCAAGTTTAATTAAGCACTTTTCGTCACCCAATAGTGAGACTTCTATAGATAAAACACATTCTTTCTTAATTCATTAAAATACATGCTTGACAAGTCACATGAACCAATAGTTTACTCACTCACCATTCCCCACACTACAATTAACCCTTTCTACCACATTATCCTTAAAAATATTAAAAAGTAGATATAAACCTTCAAGTTCATTTTCAGTTATTGTTATTATTATTATTATTATTATTATTATTATATATGTCTTGTTAATAATTAAACACGTGACATTGATACCTAAAATCTAATTTCTGTTCCATACAATCAAAAATGACTCAACTAAATCTACTTTTATATTATGTCCCAGTTTTTCAGATTGTCATATCAAAAGCTTTTAAGTTTTAAAATACAAGTAATTGAGCTCATTTCATTGAGATCCGGATAATGGCAAGGATCAGTGCAAAGCTGCCAAATTAACTCTAGCCTTTCTAATAATAATGATTCTGGTCTCCCACAGCCACCATGTGTCACCTGAACTATTGCTCTGAATTTAAACCTATGGTCCGAGTGTTCCATAATGTGCCTAGCCAGCGAATGTTCATATTTCTCTTGATTAATACTATATAGGTGCTCGTAAACTCACTCCCTTAACTTCCTGTTGGTTTTACCTATATAGTAGGCTGGGTACAGTTCACACTGAGCCACATAGATCACCATTTTCAATTGACAATCCAATCTGTTTTTAATAGTGTATTTCCTGTCTCTTATGCTATAACTTTTATCAGTCTCCATATGCTTGCAGTAATTACACATATCACACTTCCACATTCCCTGTCCATGAAAAGTCTTCACAACTGCTCTTTCCAATATGCATTTCAAGTTAGGACCCTTGCTGAAGACCACTTGTGGTGTTTGGTGCAATTTATGCCTTGTAGATGGTTCATTCATGAGGAATTCTCAGTTTTTATACACAATGTTCTTAATCTCAATGGCATCTATACTAAATGGTGTAATCAAACTACAAGAAAAGGTCACTCTGTCATTAACTTGGTTCTTGTCCCTTAACACACTATTTGTTAACGGATTATTTCCACTGGGTTTCCCTAAAATGGGTTTATAAACTCCATTTCTGCTCTTAGTCATTACCTCTACTGTAATTGTCTTTATTAAAGCATCCGGGTAACCCCTGTTAAGGAACATATCCTTCAAAATAGTACATTCCTTTAAGAAATCATTTTTTTCTGTGGTCATCCTAGCTTCCCTGACCAGCTGGCCATTGACTACAGACCTTTTCTGGTAAAATGGATGACAGCTAGTAAAATGCAAGAAGGCATTGGAGTATGTTTCCTTTCTATAGATTCTCGCTATGTAACCCACATTATTTATGTCTTTACAAAGATCTATATCTAAGTAAGCTATCCTTACTGCATTATATGAGAATTTCAAAAAGTGTGCTGTGCTATTAAAATATTCTACAAGGTCCCTTGCTGTACTTTCTCCCCCGTTTATAATCATAAAAATGTCATCCAGGAAATGTGGATAAAAGTGTATTTGACTAGTAATATGTTTGTTTTTCCTTATATACTCCTGCTCCCAGTAAGCCATCACCATGTTGGCGAAGGTATGACCACATTGGGATCCCATCGTGATGCCCACCTTCTGTAAAAAATACCTTTTATCAAACATTATATAATTGTTGGCCAAAATCAACTCTAGTAATTCTTCAACCAACTGGACCTCCTCATTTGGGGCTCCTTTGATTCTCATCATGTAGCTGACCCACTCTATCCCCTCAATATGAGGAATGGAGGAGTACAAATCTTTTACGTCCACGGTTAGAAAGTCAAATTCACTATTAAACTCTAAGCTGTTAATCATATCCAAAAAGAACCAAGAGTCCTTAGATATTTGTTGCTCCTGGAATACATACGTCTTCAATATGTTATCCACCACTTTTGCCCCCACACACATAATACTGTTTCTTGCATTAACTAGTAGTCTCATCGGAGGGTCTTCTACACTCTTATGAATTTTTGGAATACTGAATAAGATGGGTATTCTAGGGGCTGGCACAGTTAAATAATTATACAGTTCTATGTCAATTCTTGCTTCTATGAACATATCATTAAGGTAAACCTTAATACGTGAATACAGTGTGTTTAACTCATTTCTTGAAGCCTGAATGCATGTATCACTTCTAAGGTATTTTAACATTCTTTCTGTATAGTCATTATTGTTCATAATGGCCAGTCCACCCCCTTATCCGGTTTCATGACCCTTAAAGGTAATGAAATAAAGTCATTGAGAGCTTGTTTCTCCCTTTTACTAATATTAAGAACATAATCTTCCGCTTTGTTAGAATTACTCAAACATTTATGCAAATTCAGTTCACAAACTTGTTCAAAAAGCCCCAATACTGGGTGTAGCTGGGGATTAAAAGGACTAGTAATATAATATGTTTTTTCATTGAGAGAATCCTGACCCAACAATACCATCAGATTTAACTTTCTAATAAACAGTTTAAAGTCTATCAAGGTTTTTGCTAAATCTGCTTTGTAAGAATTTATTAATTAATTTATTTTATTTTACATTTGTTGACCGGGCTAGTCTAACTGAATACATGTCCATTTTCAGTAGAGGCCCAGGGAGATAAGCTCCTTGCAAAAAATAACAAAAAACATCTTTACATACAATTATGTTACAGGTTAATACAGAAATTATCATAGAGGTCAAAATAAATACCTCCCATTTCAAAATTCAGGTACAATACAAAAAATACAGGTCTAATAATATACTATAGTCTGGGAGATAAGGTCTGGGATAAGAGGAAATAATACATTTATATTTACAAAGAACATTAGAAGTTAACCCAGAAAAAATCAAAGAGGACAGAAATACTTCACAGTGCCAAAGGCAGGTACAATGCAAAAATTGCAGAGAGGGCAGAAATACTTTGCAGTGCAATAGGTAGGTACAGTGCAAATTACAGGTAGAATACAGAAAGTAACAATAAAAGAGGCATATTGTGTAATTATATAAATAAAGAGTTGTCACACTATGAGTAAGCTTAGGGGATGAAAAGAAGGGTAAGGAATAGGAAATAGGTAATAGGTTCATAGGTTCATACTAGGCTATCTGCCCTAGGGCATTTATAAGCCTAGCCAGAGTGTGTTTGACTTTCGCCACCCATTTTAAATTAATTTTGCTATGCCCTTTTTCGAGGTTAGTATACTGTGCCTCTGTCTAACAGTGACACAGAAGTGATTCCCGGGGTAAACCTATGATCTCCCATCCACTCATCAAGATTCCTCTTGAAGAGAGTCAATGAGGGACTCTGCCTAACCTGGACTGGGATTTTATTCCAGAGTGAAGGGAGCCTCTGGGTTATGAATCTGTCCCTCCAGCATGTCCTATTTATTTCAGTGCTGAGGTTCAAGTCTCTCGAGCACGTAGCTCGATGGAATTTGGATTTTCTGAGGTGCAGCACGTCCATTAATTCCGGGTTGGACATGGCTTTATACGTCAGGCACAGATCGCCTCTGAGCAGGCGGTATGCCACTGAGTAGAGCTGGAGTTTCTTTAACCGGGCAGCATATGGCATCTGTTTGAGCCCTTTGATCCTCTTGGTGAGGTACTTTTTGGGTCTTTCCAGTTGCTGCAGGTGTCTGGTAAGGTACATCCCAAAAGGGGCATTGTACTCAATTATGGGCCTGATGAGGGATGAGTAAAGAGGCACGATGACCTCCCCTGATCTAGATGTGAATCCCTTCATGATTAGGTGGGCTATATAAAATGTTTTTCTAACCACTTTGGCCACGTGGTTGTCAAATGAGAGATTGCTATCAACTTGGGTCCCCAGGTCCCTAATTACTTCTTCTGTACTTAATGGATTATCACCTATGTTATAATTTGTGGGCACTTTGTTTTTGCCAAAGGGGATGACTATACACTTTTTGGCGTTTAGCTTGAGATCATGGCTTTGGCACCAGTTGTCTGTTTCTATGAGGCCCTTTTGGAGGATGCTTGTGTCGGCTGGAGAGTCGATTATGGCACCCAGTTTGCAGTCATCTGTGAACTTGGTCAGCTACAGTCCTTCCGTGTTGGCCTGTACCTCTGAGAAATATATACCGAACAAGAGAGGTCCCAGGACTGAGTCTTGTGGGACGCCACTTGTAACTGGTTTGGAGTCTGACATGGCTCCAGCAATTCTAACCATGAGGGTTCTGTCC
Source organism: Protopterus annectens (assembly GCF_019279795.1). NCBI lineage: Eukaryota > Metazoa > Chordata > Ceratodontiformes > Protopteridae > Protopterus > Protopterus annectens. Next base: position 922,561,504 of record NC_056744.1, read on the forward strand.
TTGAGCCAGTTTTCAACCCATCTAGTGACATAGGGGTTTATATTTAAGCTGGTGAGCTTATCTATAATGCCCGAGTGGGGTATTGTATCGAAGGCTTTTGTGAGGTCCAGGTAGGCTGTGTGGACCACCTTCCCCTCGTCAATGGCCTTGGTAACTGTTTCAAAGAAATCGACCAGGTTTAAGAGGCAGGATCTGCCCTTAACAAAGCCGAACTGGGTAGGATCCAGTGTCTGTAGGTCCCCAATATCTTTATTTATGAGGTCCATGATGATCCTTTCCATAGCTTTGCAGACCAAGCTAGTCAGGCTTATGGGGCGATAGTTTCCGGGATCCGTTGAGGCACCACCTTTGTGGAGAGGGACCACTGTTGCTGTACTCCACTCTTTGGGTACATATCCTGTAGTAAGGATGAGATTGAACAGTAGTTTTATGTTTGGGTTTAGCTCTTCTTGGAGTTCATGTAGGACGCAGCCCGGGACACTGTCTGGTCCCATTGATGCTGTGTTTTTTGCTTTGGATAGGGCGTCTCTTACCTGAGCATCTGAGATGTCAGGGGGGCAGCACTATGCTGGGATAGATATTTGCCCTTTTGGTGGGGGGGGGGGAGAAGTTTGCGCTGAACCTGTCAGCTAGGATGTTGGCAATGTCTGTGGGTTTGCTGAATTTTTTGTCATTTTGGACTAATTCTGAGCATATCTGGGAATTCCCACCCAGGTTCCTAACATAACTAAAGAAAGCCTTGTGATTATCCTTAGTGTCCTGTGCAATTTTTCTCTCAAAGCTGGCCTTAGATGATTTTATGAGTGCCCGTAGTTTTTTGCTAATACTGATCAGAGATGCCTTCCTTTTTTGGGATTTTGCTCTATCATGTAGTAGCTTCCTCCTTCTATTGTATAGTTTGTTTATGGCTGGGGTCCACCAGACAGGATGTCTGCCTTTGGAGGATTGGGTCTTGGTTTTATTTTGGATTGCATGAGCCATGCATTCCTGAAGGTGTTCATAGAATGCATTTATAAAGGATTCTATGGTCTGGGACGTATTTTCCACAGGCCCGGGGGCTTTGAAGGATTCCACCTCGGTTTTGAGGAGTGTGAAATTTGCTTTAGAGAAGTTTTTCACTGTGGTTTTCTGGGCAGGGGGTGGGGTCGGGATGTGAATATCCAGTGATATTAGTTTATGGTCTGATCTTACCAGTGAGGGATACACTTCTGTGGCAAGTAAGGAAAGTAGAACTAGTTGTAGGGAAGTAGTGGGTAGGCAGTGCCTGCTATGAGTAGAAAAAGTAGAAAAATTATTAGTCAGGTTTAGTACAGGGGCATAGCCAGTGTGTTCTTAGGAAAAGTTTCAGTCTGTTTTTGAAAAGAGACGTGGAGGAAACTGAGGAAAGTTCACTGGGGAGAAGGTTCCATGATTTTCCAACAGTATTACTGAAAAGAGAGTCCCCAGCCCTGTTATTAGATTTAGAGGTGTTTACAAGAAGTTTGTGTGATGAGCCCAAGGATGTCAGATTCTTATAGGGAATGATGAGGGTAGTTAGTATAGGAGTACTGGAAGGTTGGTAAAGAGTCTTATGGGCAATGGTTAGTTGGTGGAATTTAAGCAGATTCTGAATTTCTAGCCATCCAAGCTGCTTAAGATTATAGCAGTGGTGGGTTCTGAATGGGTTGCCAGTAGCAAACCTGGCAATGTTATTGTAGGAGATTTCCAGTTTGGTGAGGTTATTTTTAGATAAATTAGTAAATATGGGTGAGGCATAGAGGATTGTAGAGGTTAGATGGATATAAGCAATAGTTATTCTGACTGTTGGTGAAAGGAAGGGTTTGACTCTGTAGAGAGAGCCTAGTTTTTTGTTAACGGTTTTTATAGTATTGTTGATATGGGTGTCAAAGTTAAGATTGTTGTCTATGGTAATACCAAGTAGTTTGGTAGTTGGGTCAGGTGATATAGGAGTACCATTAGTGGATGTAACTGAGAAATCTATTGGGGCGGTCTTCGAGTAGGATTGAAAAGGAGGAGTTTAGTTTTTTGGGGTTCAACAGAAGGCAATGTTGTGTAAACCATTGTTCTACTGTATTAAATACTTTTTGGGTAAGGGAGTGAAGTTTAGAAGTGGATGTGGCTGTGCATATAAGTGTAGAATCGTCAACATACTGAATGCATGTAGCTTGGGAGATTGCTAGATGAAGATCATTGACAAATATGGAGAAAAGAAGAGGACCTAATATGGACCCTTGAGGGACGCCAATGTTAATGGGCAGGTGGGTAGATAGAGTGTTGCGGCAAAGTACTGCCTGTTGTCTGTTATCTAAATAGGATTGGAACCATTTAATAGTGAGTGTATCTAGTGACATCGATTTGAGGATATTAATAAGTATTTGGTGATTAACCATATCAAATGCCTTGGACAGATCGATAAATAGTGCTGAGGAAAGCATATTGGCATTTCAGTTTTTGTTAATACAGTCAGTAAAGGAAAGGAGGGCAGTAGTAGTGCTGTGGGAAGGTCTGAAACCATGTTGACAGCTGGAAAGTAAGTTATTTTGGATTAGGTGGTCTAGCAGTTGCTTATGGATGCATTTTTCCATTAGTTTTGCCAAAGGTGAAAGTAGGGCTATGGGACGGTAGTTGGAGAATTCAGTAAAGTTTCCACCTTTATGAAGGGGGATAATATGGGAGACTTTCCAGATGCTTGGGATGTGTCCTTCACTAATGGTTCTGTTAATCAGAATGGAAATGGGATAGGTGATGGATTTGGCTGATTTCTGTAGATATTCAGCTGGTAATTGGTCTGCTGAAGGAGAGCAAGGTTTAAGTTTTTGGATAAGGGAAAGAATATATGTTGTAGGGACAGGTTGGAAGAGAAATGGAGGGGGTGGAGTTGTGTTAGAGATAGGTAAAGTGAAATTATTAGGTGACAGGTGACTGGCAAGTGTTTGAATGGCCTCAGTGAAAAAGGTATTAAAGGCATTGGCAGTGTGCTTTGGGTTCTCCTGGTCTGTGCCTTGTGGGTTAGGTGTAATGGATTGACCTGAGAGTAGTAGTTGGTTAATACTTGCCCAGACATTTTGTGGGTTATTATGTTTAGTTTGCTGTAAGTAGTAGTTTCTTTTATCAGACAGTATAGCTTTCTTAGTGTCATTTCTCAGTTGTCTAAAGTTTTGATGGTCAGCAGAGTTTTTTGTCATACGCCATTTGGCCAAGTATTTATTTCTGAGGTGGATTTTTTGTTTGGTTTCTTTTGACAGCCATGGGGCAGATTTAGTTTTGATTCTAATAGGGCAGTTTGGTGCATGGTTATCTAGAATGGTTAGGAATTTGGAATTAAAGTATTTAACAGCTTCCTCCAATGGGATGTGTTTTAAGGCAGACCAGTTGCATGCTCTTAGTTCGCTTTGAAAGAGATCAGGGTTAAAGTTTTTCTTGGACCTAATAAACTTGAAAGTGGCTGGAATGGAGACATTAATCTTATGCCTGATAATGTAGGTAAGTGAGTGGTCACTAATATCATCAGGGAGGGTTCCATATTCATATGTGTGTAAATGGTTATTTATAAGAATCCAATCCAAGGTACTTTCTTTCTTATTGGGCTTGTTTATCCTGGTAGGGGAGGTAATGATTTGAGAGAAACCAAATAGGTAGTAAAGCAGCTGGAGAAGAAACAATCAGCAGAGCTGGATACTGAAGGTAAGTTAGATAAGTCAGGAGTAGGTAAGAGCAGAGATAAGTAAGGAGTCTGTGATGGAATAGGTAGTTGTAGACAGTAGTAGTAAAGGGTGAGGAGAGAGTATTAAGAAGAGGTCTAGGAGTTCAGAAATGTTAAGGTAAGGAAACAAGAGAACAGAGGGTAAGCAGGAGGTGAAGGCTGGAATAAGGGTTCCACCTAGTGGCCGGGTCTTCTATTGCAGGTGAGTTTGGGAGGGAGCTAGCTGGTTATAGAACTGGGAGGGGGTGACTGCAAGTAAGAGGAGTTACTGCGAAGGTTAGGAGGTAAGTGGGTAATAGTGTAGTTAAGAGAGGGAGGTAGAGACTGCTGGCTGGAAGGAAGGAAGGAAGAAGGAACAAAAGTGTACATTTTGGCCAACAGTTCAACCAGTTCTGAATCTATAACTGTATCTGAATAATTATAGATTTTAAAGTCGTTCAAACCATTAACTATAATTTGGCACCAAGTACTAGTTAGAGGGGGTAAACAATTTACCTTCTCTGTCTGTTCTTTTTCCATTTGTTAAAATTCTGCTGGTGCCCTTGTGGGTTGTGGTTGTGTGCTTGATTCTAAAAATTTTCAGGTCCATAAGGTTGGTAATTTGCATTTGGAATATGTTGCTCATTTGAAGCTCCATTATTGACTTTTTTGGCATTCATAATCCTCTGACTTCTACGTAAGGGTTCCTCCTGGGGCTGGGCTACATTCAAATCCGTTGATGTAGAAGGTGTGTCCACATTTACATTAGAACTGCCCATGTCTTTCTGCTGGCGAATAGAATTCCAAGTCTGTGATGGAGGAGGTTTTGGCTAAGCACACCCATCCTTGTAGTCTTTCCTATCCTTATTCATTTTTTTTAATTTTAGTACTATTAAAAGTTCTTTCATATTCAAACTTATATCATTGAAAATCCATATGCATTCTAACTATACTGTCCAGCTTGATTGTTTCTTTAACCAAATCATCAGAAGTTGTCTGGTAATGTTTACACATAAGCTCCAACAGCTCCAGGCCGTGCCTATTGAACAACTGTATCAAATCCTGATAAAAAGTTGATCCCCTGTCAAGCCCTGTGAGATATTGCCAGTTTCTAAGCCCTTTGGGGACTATACCCTCTTTTAAACATTCTTGAAAATAAGTGATTTCTAGCTGAAGCTTTTTATACTTAACCAACTTATAATCCAAGTCTTTGAGAATAGAAGAAATGGTATGAGTCCTTCCAGCCGGTTGCTCCTGTTGTTGCGTGCTGGTTTGCACTTGTAACACCACTGGTTCAGTTAACCAGGTGTTAATATTCTGAGCTCCAATAAGCCTCAAGGGCCCTCCATTCAAATTTCCATTCGAGTTAGTCTGGTTACTTCTTCCGTTATTCCATGGGTTAGTAGGTGTACTCTCCTCGTTATGCAAGACTACTCCATTAGGAGCATTTGTGAGAGATATCATGGCTCTGTTGGGGGGCAAATTGTGATGAAAGCGGTCAGTGCTCTCATTATTTCCACTAATCCCCTGCGAAATTTGTGACATCACCTCAGTAACAGTGTCTAATCTTGAATTTAAGGTCACTACCTGTTGGGATAAAAGTTCCACAAGCAAGGTGAAGTCCCTAACATCACTGGTTCAAGACCCAGAGAGGTGGTTGTCAACAGTCCCTTCAGCAGCCATCCACCAAATACACACCACCACTACTAAGAAATAAAATGACACCAGGAATAACAAGATGACATATATAATAATAACAATAATAATAAAAATAATTCAAAATGAACCTGAAGGTTAAGATCTTCTTTTTAATATTTTAAGGATAATGGGGTAGAAAGGGTTAATTGCAGCGTGGAAATGGTGAGCGAGTAAACTATTGGTTCATGTGACTTGTCAAGTATGTATTTTAATGAATTAAGAAAGAATGTGTTTTATCTGAAGAAGTCTCACTATTGAGTGAGACAAAAAGTGCTTAATTAAACTTGGTCGTTATTTTATCATGGTTTGGTTGGTCTGTCTTCATTCAGCAGCAGTTGTGCATTTTCTTGTTTTTAGTGATGTCAGTAATAGTGTATGACTGTGATGTCTGCAATATCTGCCTGCAGAATTTGCACAATCATGTGCATCAAGCATTTTACTTTCCCACACATATATGAAAACATAACTACATTAAAAATGTGCAAAGGCCAGTGCACAGTTGTCCATTATTGGCACATGTTGGTGGTGCTGGTGGGGAGAATACCTGAGGGCAAGCCTAAAACCAAAGAAGTAAAAGGGAATTATTGAATTGTGTTGCCTACTTGAAATTTCTGCAGTATACCCTCTGGTGTTGTCCTCCATGACAGAATAAATATCAATATACAAGAGAATACAAAAAAGTTCCATATTAGTACACACAAGTAAATACATCATCTCCCCCAAAAAGTAAAGGAAATTAAAAAGCAAGTATACAGATCGTGTAAGGAAGACATGTAACTAAGTAGTATGTATATTTCAGCATTAAACAAGGTAATGTACACTTTTCCAGTACAAATGGATAAAAGTGTTCTTGGATGTCCACTTGTGTGGAGGGTGGACAGTTATATATCACAGACTTAACACATTTGTGGGCTGCAAACCTTAAACTCGTGGCATTGCTAGAAAGTGATACAACACTCTCCTGCAATAATCTACCAGATGGACATAGAAATGCTCCATAATGTCTTATTACATTACACTTTTGTAGTGTAACAAATAACTGATATACATGCTTATGCCCCCAGTAAGATACAAACAATGCATATACTAAGCTATGGGTGTATTGTGAAATGCAATCTATTACTAAGTTGAAATACATCATTTTGTAAAAAAAGAGCAACTTACCTATGCAACAAATTAGTTGTGACACTAGAAACATGTTTTGCAAGCAGTTAGTAGCAAGTATCTCAGCAGATAAACAGTCACCCCCTACAATAATACACATTTCCTTAACTACATGAATATCTTGATATAGTGCTGATTAAGCCCTGTTGACACCTTAGATATGCAAATAAGGTATGCATTCATTAGTATTTATGAATTCCAAAATATGTGCTAAGCTTATGGTATGTAAACATGGTGTAAGGACCTACACAATTGCATGCACATGTCTTACCCCTACAAGGATGAGCACTGGAAAGTGTTATCTGCTAAGTGCTTGCAAGTGTGAATGATTACTCTGACTGCAGTATCAATCAGAGTGTCTCAGGGATAAGGTACTGACAAGCAGTTTTGTGACTACCATTGACTGAGAGGATCATTCCTAACATTGATATGAATTGTTTATGACATTTTCTGCCTCTGAATGCAAGTGCGTCTGCAATTTTAAGTAAGTAAATTGCTTATTGAAAAATATATCAACTGTAAGGCAAAGTATAGAGCAGTCTTTTCAGAGAAGCATAGATATTTGAATGATGTTCACAAAATAAAGAGAAGCAAAGATGTGTTATGATCAAATGTTTAGTTTTATCTGTTGTCAATTTCACAGCCATCCACACATCTAACTGCAAATTACACAGGGCAAAGTTCAGGATTTTTTTCTGTTGCAACTGTAATGTCAATTGATACTACTTCACATACTGAGTATAGATAAATTCTTTTTTATTTTCACAGAATAATGTGTGCGGCACATAGTGATAGGAATCTGAACTGTGTCTTGTGAATACCCTGGGGTTCTAATCCAGACATGGCTGTGTTTATGTGAATATAATGATGTTTAATTTGCAAGTGTTCATGTTGAAACACACCCAAGTTGAGGAAATATCAAAAGTATACATTTTAATTACTTGTCTGATAATGTTTCATCCATTTCAGTACTTTTTTCTTTCTCTTTCTAATTTGCATGCCATTTGGCATTGTGCACTCTGGACTGGCAGCAGTCCCAACAATGAACTACAGTTCACTGGCCAAGGAAAAAAAATGAAAAATTTAACTTAGGCTGCCTTCTGTACACAAACCAAACTAGCACCAATTTATGGAAATCAACACTCTGGATATTACTTAATGAAGAAAATGCACCTGTCACGTAGCATTCTCTGTAGCACAATGTGTAAGTGCACTGATTCTACAGGAAGAAACTAGCTGATGTCAGGATCAAATTCAGTGAAGTGATAATTTTCAAGGGGGGGCTGAATTCATATTAACACATATTTTGTGATATAATTGGGTTGCCTTTAGAAAATTAACTATTCCCAGTATTGCTACCAACATGTAAGCTGTTGTATGTTCCATTTAACATTATATGCCAGCACTTATACTCTTGATAATGTGTGCCAGAAATTAAAGTTCAGATATGCCCAGGAGATGTGAGAAGGATGACTGTGTCACTGTAATGCACTTTTTCCTCTGTTGCTAAGTATACTGTTTGCATGAATTAAGCTTTCCTTTCAGCTTTTTTCTGTCAATGTTTTTTTAAAATTTATTATTTTTCTGAAGCATTTTGCCTTTGCTCTCCACTTGGCAGCTCATAAACATGACTCTCTGTGAAATGGAAACAAATGAAAATTTTAACACAGGCTGCTTGCTGCAGCACAAACAAGCTTGGTAGTGCTGAGTGGACACTAGCATTTTGGATAGAACTTAGTGAAAAAATTCCATCTCTTAGATAATTATCCCTGTGACCCAAGGTATAAGGCAAGTGACTTAAAAGAAATAAAAGAGGTGTTGCAGGGTTTGAATACAATGTTACACAGTGGGGGCAGGGGGTTCTGAATACATTTTTACACACATTTTTTACACCATGGTGTTATATAAAACTCAAATATTTTCAGTATTGCTAGCAGCATGACAGCTGTTTTTCTGCCCACTTTTACATTCTTCGTCATTAATTACAAATCTGATAATATGTTCCACAAAGTACATCTCTGATGTTGCAAGGAGATGTGAGAAGCATGAATGTGTTGCTTGAATTCATTTCTTGCTGGTCATTGATAGATATACTCATTGATTGAATTGATTTTACTGTCAATTTGTTCTCTCTCATTTTTTTGTAATACCAGATTTGCAGTCCATTTGGCAGTGCACAAACACTGGTCACTGCCTAAGGAAAAAAGTGAAAATTTTAACTTAGGCTGTCTTTTGCAGCACAAACAAGGCTAGTGATGGTGCATGGATGTCAGCACTCTATAACTTTCCCTATGGCACAAGATATAAGTGCAGTAACCATAAAATCTAAGACAGCTGATGGCATTTTTGACCACATTTTGCTCGAGTGCCACAGTAAATGCACTTCATTATCATAACTCTGTTTATTGCAATAAATGTGTCATTACTGCTTGCTATAGAAGCCCAATATAATGTGCGTAAATTATGTAAAACATGACACTGATGATATTTAATGTAGAATACACATGCATAGGTATTGTGAGTGCAATATGTTTGCTGTAATTATTGGTTTCTCATACATCGCAACTATGTGTGCTTATGACAGTATGTGTTATGAAGTATGTATGCAACCTAACCACCATGTCTTATTCAGGTCATGCAACTTCATGTATCTCAGATGCATTTATAAACATAAACAATGCATTTCTCATAAAAATTCAGTCCCATGACTAGTCAGACCTGCAGGCATCTCTTTCATATTTCTACTCAGTCTTATATTATTATACCTCAAATTACTGCATTAACAAATATGTTTTCCTGTGGCAGTGACAGTTAATCAGCAAAATTGAAATTTTTATCCTTTTTTTCTGTTGGGTTCTATTTCCAGGTGGTACTAATCAACCTACCAATATCTAATTCTCAACATGCAAATATGTCAGAAGTCATACCATTTTTCCTCATCCATAATCATAACCAAAAACATAAAGTATATCCAGATTTAACATTGGAACATGCCTCAATGGTGTAGGTGTCAAACATGGCTAAATGCCACTAACACTATTAACATCTTCTCTGCTTCTTGATGTTATCATTGCCAGTGTGACTGGCAAGCCAATTGTAAACGCAGTTTGCAAGGCTGTACATTTTTGTGCTCAAGCTGTTACATGTGAGATCTGAAATGGACACCAATTCAGACCTATGTTTTTGGCTTCACTGCTGCATATATGACTGGAAATGGTGGAGATGGTGTTCCATTTAGAACACAAAGGTGGGGTTTTGAGAAGTCCAGAACTTTTGTGGCAGTCCTCATGAAGCACTACAGCTGGAGGCAACTGCAAGGGGAGTATACTGGGTTTCAATATAAGGCTCAGTGTTGGAAAAGCTTGGCTAAAGTTGTCTCCAGTATAACTGGCAAAACATGCACTATGGAGCAATGATATCACCACTACAGTGACATGAAGGCATGCAAGAGGGATCTCTTTAGCTAATGGGAGGATGAACGTAAGACTACAAACACCCCTGAGTTGTGTAAGTATACTGACAGATACCTTCCTTATGATATGGCTTTAATTAGCCTGCCAATGCAATTATTTATTATGCTTTCTTATATTTTTTTATTTTCTACTGTACAGTTGCAACAGAGATTACAAAAAAAAACTGTGAGGAACGTCAGGAGAGACCAACTTGCTTCAGAGAGGCATGGGGTAAGTATGCATCTGCTCTGATTGCAAGGCACAGAAGTATCCTCAGTCCATCATTGTCTATCACCTTTAGCAGGCACACCTTAATTTTAATATCAAACCTACATGCCTGCTCCAGTAGCTGTTGGCTACTTCATTAGGCAATGACTATATCAGATTAATTATCTGTTGGTTTGAGAGCCAGAAACAGATATTCCATTTTTTATAGGCTACTACTTATAACCAGTTTTAACTTCAATAATGCATGCCATTAAGAATTCAATATTTGTAAATACAGTTATTGGCTTGGAAAACATTTATCTGATATGGCACAGTGAAATACGTGACTTTATTAGTCATATCATACCATTGTGGTTGATTTTATGACACATTCATGCCTTCTCAAAATACCGGGGTATGGCCAAGGTGTACTTATGTATTTCTTACATATTTTGTATATATAAAATAATTAAGTAGTGTGACATGTCATTGATCTAATTAGCTCTTTTTTGTCTTCCCCCCATCCTTATCTCTCCTTTTTAATACATTGCTTCTGAAAACAAAATGACCATCAAAACAGGGTGGTACACTGACCACTGGGGTTTGGCATGCCATGCCATCACAGGGGGATGTGGTGGAAGCACAGACACCTAGCACATTTGGGTCACTATCTTTCACCAAAGTCTTCACAACTCCTGACCTACCTGATCAGGTAGCTGTGCCCTGGCTGCTGGTACCCTCTGGGAGCAGTAGTAGTGAATTTTGTCTCCAGGCAAGAGCTGATAGGGCTGGTGGAGTGCAAGCTGTTGAAGACCTTTGTACCCAAATTGGCAGGGTTGAAAACATCCCACATTGTATTACTAAAATGATGCCACATCCGACACTGATCCAGGCAGCTCACACAGGAGACAGTGATGACAGTTCTGAGGGTGAGGACTAGATTCTCACTATTCTCAAGATGGATGTAGATGTTCCTCTGTGATCCCCTACTTATCCCCAATAATGGTGTCCCCCAATCTTTTGTCTCCATCAGCATCCCTGTGTCTATCTTTTATATCCTGTAAGTCTGTGCCTGCTACCTAACGTACCCTATCTACATGACCCTCTCATTCCTAAGCACCTTCATGAACATTCCTCTCTCTCAAAAATAAAAAATGAGCACCCATCCCAGAAAAAGTATTACACCCCATACATATCTCTCCACTTTGTTCATGTGTCATCATGACACACTTGATTTGGTTCAATTAGTGATACAAAATGTTTGTTGTTGTTACTCATCCATAGTATGGGGACCCTCCTAAGTCATGGAATTCTTTGTACAATTCTACATTTATATTGTGAACAAGTGGATAGCCATGATGCTCTCCCACCAACCTCCTGAAAATTCCTTTACTCTTTCCCCTGCATCCTACCTTCTTCTTGCCAACCCCATTTTCACAAATTTAATCTGGCCAAAAAATAGAATCACATACACAACGCACATGGCCAGAAATAGCTCATGGAAAAGTCTTCTCTTTTTGTCCTCATCGTTTGGCATGGCGGTTGGCATGGCACACCAATGTCGAGTGATGGTGAAGCCTACTTCCTGTGACAAAAGCTGAAGATTTTAATTTCAGCCACAGTAGTCCAGTTACTTTTATGCAAATATGCCTAAATCCGCTGCACTATGGGAATACAGATGAAAGGCAGGACTGTGAAACAGTTACTGTAAAAATTCTTAGGCTGTTGGATGTATTCAACTAGACGTTCCTATGTGGTGTGTTGAGATAATTCCCCTATTTGTAGACTGATGCTTTTGCTTAGTGTCATGGGATCAGTTACAGCTATAGGTCAAATTTTATTCCTATCATATATTTAACTGCAAACATCTGTATTTCTCTCCAATTACAAAATTTCATTAACATACCATTTAAATACAGCAGCAAGAAAGCATTTGCAAAAACATTCCATCCCCAAGAGGGAGACTTAGTCACCCTTATCTTACTTATGTCTTCATGTTGGTGACACTCTCCTACCCTTTTGTGCTCCCTATTGCAAGCACTTTATTGTACAGAGCATGAATGCTTAATAATGAGGAAATAAGTAAGAATAACATACCATAAGATGGTCCTACATGTCTCACAAAAATACTGCAGCTATTCCTCTCTCATCCTTCTCTCTCTCTCGTGTTATTTAAAGTACATGAAGTAGGAGTTCCTTTGTGGTGTGGTGTGACATATATTTTTGCATAATTTCAAGGGTTCTAATCCAGGCATTATCTAAGTGTTACTGACTGTTTTTATCACACCATTTTATGTGTAGCTGTTGCCTTTATATTATGAGCCAACATCTTCCTCCTTCTGTCTTAGTCCTGCCTCAGTTTCACCGTATGTATCTTTTCGTTTCTATGTCATTAGCCTTTCTTATCTGCATTTGTTCAACATCTGATGATGAGCACCAACTGCAACTGATGCAAAATGGAAGTACACAGCTTTTGACAAAATCGTGTGCATTTTTCCGTTCAGCCACATCACTCTGGCATCCTTCATGCTGCTGTGTTTAGCTACGTTTGGTCAGGTTAATCTACTTTTGAACAAGATGTAGGGCTGAATGTACAGCTTACACTTATCAAGTGGGTAATGAAGTGTAATACATACATTCTCATTTTCTGCAATTTGCTGTAATATAGGAACTTTGTAAAGTATGTGCTCCTACATGGTCTGTTTAGATAATACTTAGGTTTGTAGTTTTTTCTTTGAATGCTCTAAATGCTGTGTAAATTATCCCAGTTGCATGTCCCCTGAATCTACATGCTTAAAAGTCACATGCCTTTACTTCATATACGCTGTCTGAGTGTGCTCACATAATACATTTGCCTACAGGCAAGTATTTTTGTTTACATTGTGTGCTTACGCTTCCAACACTGTTTCATGGCCACTAACACTCTTACTGACCATGGTGCTTGAAATCATGTAAGTGCGATGAGCAGCATGCATATTCATTAAGCACTGCTGCTCATAATGCTAATGCACTGCAATCATGTAGGTATTGAGCTAAGCCTACATGACTATGAAAGAATCCAATAGTAGATCTAACAGCTTGTTTGGTCCTATCACTACCAGTAGATAAAGATCTTACTAATTTCTATTGCCCTTGGCTTGTAAGTACAAAGAGCTGTTATAAAGTCTCATAGACAATGAATTACTGGCTTGAGTTGCTGCCTTAAAGCTGTAGTCCCATATGCATACTTCAAAAGTAAGGCACTACTGGCAGTTAGCAGTTACTCTATCTTTGAGAAAAGAGTTCTAGATTTTGTATTTCCTGTTTGGCTTTAATTTGAATGTAAAGTTTCTGGTTTCCACAACCTCAGTAACTCTGGAGGGTGAGGGGAGAGATTATTGTCCAAATAAGGTAATGTATTCTTTGATCTGAAATAACATTTTGAAGAGCACTAAGTTTTAAGCACTTCAAATGTGTGCAGACATTAAGAAACTGGCTTCATTTTTAACAGATCTGCTGCATTTTCACTGGAATTAATTATATTTTCTATATAGTTCACATGATTTACATTCTACACATTTTGCTTGCTGCAATATTTATCAAAACAAAAGTTATAATTTTATGATAATTATTAGATTTCATTCAGCTTAATACAGTTTTATGTATGTTTTACTGAAAGACAATTGCTGATTCCAATCAGCTTGTTTTAGCTTGTTACATTTAGTATAAGTGCAGGTATAATGAATGGCCAATATGATTTTGATGCAGATAACAGGAAGAATAGGGTTGTTAGAGGGATGCAGACAGAGAATATAAATATACACACACAAATATATATATATATATATATATATATATATATATATATATATATTTATATATATATATATATATATATATATATATATATATACACACACACACACACACACACACACATACACACACACACACACACACACACACACACACACACACACACACACACACACACACACACACACACACACACACACACACACACACACACACACACACACACACACACACACACACACACACACACACACACACACACACACACACACACATATGTATGTATGTGTGTGTGCATGGTGCTAAAGATCTGAGCCATGGTTAGTGTTTGCAAAAGAGTGCAGTACTAATAGAGGATACCAGGACTGGATTGGAAGAGCAATGATTTGATGAGGCCATAGTTGCATTGTCAGTTATTGAAAAGTTGGAATTTTATTGAGTTTTGTAAGGGATTTTGAACATTATCTAATATTTACAGACAGTCTGTTTTAGACCACCCGACATACCTAGCAAACATTGCTTTCACAAGTCTATTTCAGCTGTATATATAATTACACTGCTCAATTCCTTCTGATCTGAGTGGATATGGTAGTACATATAACTTTAGTGTTTCATTCATCACTGAGCATTTTAATGTATGTAACAGTCAGCCATGCCTAGATGAATATATTCAGCATGCTGTCTAAATTCTAAGCTACTCATTCATTTTTTAGTTACAGATAGTGATGTGGGCTGGCATTGTGTCCTTCAGGAAACCATTTTATTTTCTAATAACACGTTCTTTTATATCCATCTATATTGATGAGAGAATTGTGAGGGCATTGACTGCACATATAAAGCTTGAATATCAGTAAATATGGCTTTTATTGAGAATGTTATTAGCTTTCAGAAAATTAGAGCATCTTATAGTGTGCTTAATTTTATATTAGTTCTGTGCATTATTATTAGTTATATACTATTCTCAAATTTTAGCCACAGTTCTAATAGCAGACCAAATATTTTAATTAAATTAGCACTTTTCAGTTTGACAGTAGTAGATGTGTATAATATTGATGATGTAGTGATGTTTGCTCTGCTTAGGATAATCTAAAATATATACTTTGTCAATACAAGTCAGCTAAGCATGCAGATTATATTTGTGTTCTTCAAGACATTGTAAAATACCAACTTTGTATATAGTTATTCATGTCTATAATTTGGAATAAGACCCCCTTTCACATCAAGTGTGATGCATGTGTATTCCATTCTGTATTTAATATGTAAGAAAAACAAAAAACAAAAAAAAAAAATACCCTCAATGTGTTGTGTTGTATAAGCTGACATCTGCATAAGACAAACTGTAATAAATATGTTGCATCAATATTAAATAGTTATGACTTGTTCATGTAAATGGGTATTGATGTGATAATATAAATATGGATGAAAGACTGTTGTACTAAAGAGAGTAGAACTACACAAAAATAGAACAATCCTGATTTTGAATCTGTAATCTTTATGTTAATAAGTTATACTGAAGGCTGTGGTTTTCTTCACATGCTCCAAGTATCATTATTAATAAGACAAATCAACAGGGCATCATCAATGCTCTAATTGTGAGAAAAAGGGAAATAAAAGATTAATGATTTTTAAGGTTCCTATAGACACAGAAGGCTGCTGATTGAACATCAGTGTCCTAAGCATTTGGGCCAGAGCTCATTAACATACCGGAGCTTCCTTTAAGAAGTAATTAGCATATATAGTGAGCCTTTGTTAACTGATAAAGACACTTGATAAGCAATCTGATTGGATGAGTAGGTTTCCACTTCTTATAATGAAACCTAATTTTGAAAAGGACGACATGTCAGAAATAATAATCCTAATCACAAAAAAAGCTTCACTAAACATGAATTTTTGATGTTGGTTATTATAAACTGCAATCAGCTTTGGGAACAATTATTAAAAATGAATACTTTCCCCGTTGACTTTTTTTCTGGCATATTATGTGAAATTCTTAATCTGCTATGGTCAGTCTGATACAGCTTCAGGTTTAGAATTTGTTCATTTGAGTTCTGTAATTTTTACTGGACCAAGAAAGAAAATACATTTGCCACTTAGCTTTTAAAAAAACAAAGTTACTGGTAGTTTACAAGTTATGTGCGACATCTACTAACAGTGTATCATTAAACACCATTATAACTTGATCTTTACTTTAACCCTTATTATAGCATTTCTTTCTTGAGGTTTCTGTGAGCAAATGGCTTCAGGTTTGTGTTTAGTTCTTGTTGCTATGTTTTTCTTTCACTGGAATCTTAACAATCACTGCCATTTGTCTCTAAATAGATCAAAAGCTGTTTACCATTTCAATGCACCGAGCAACAGCTGGACATCTGGCAGATGTCCAATATCCATTAACATTTAAAATGATCCCATAATGCATTTTTTCTATGACTTAAGGAGGCCATACTGCCATGCACTGGCAACCAATTAAACTTGCTACACCATTAGCCTTACTGAAACCAGCATCCTGTTAATAACAAGGGAATTAGTTTTCAGGCTGAAGCTTCATTTATCACATTATTAACTCAATGTAAAGAAAACCATTTAGACAGAAAAAATAATGACCAATAAAATGTTTCAAAATGGTAAGTATAATTGGATGCTATAGTTCCTAGATGTCCGAAAGTCTCAAATATAGCAGTTTATGAGCTTTAAGGAGAATTCTTGGCTATTTCATTTGGTAATGTTTATTTGCTTCATTTGGAGATACTTGATAAAATGCACTGAACATCAACCTATGTTTATCCCCCATGTTGTTTTCAGTGCAGCATAATGGGCTTAATTGACTACACATAAAACAACCAGTAATAATTATGTGAGATGCGGCACACAAACATTGGAGGCTGTTTACCACATTATATTTAAACAGAATAATCACAATAATCACTGCATTTCCTGCAAGTCCAGTTTTTGATTCCTTCATTATATCATCAGGCAGACAGCTGTAAGACATATTTTTTACAGAGAAGCACCATTTGTTTGCTTCTTGAAGTAAGCGACTTGCTTTGCTTTACCAGCCTGTATATGTATATGCATTTAATCCTATCATGCTGGATAACACATTTTGCAAGTTAGGAAAATTGTTATAAACATTATTTTTCTGCTATTACTTTAAAGTCTGACATTTCTTTTCTATTCTGTTGCTTGGACTGATTTTTGTTTGATGCAGGCGATATATATATTTTAAATAAAATTGTATGAAACAACCATTTTGGAACGGAAACAACTTACATAGGAAAGGCACGGACTCATGATTCACATGAAGAATGAAAACAAATTTTAAACCTCTTTTTATATATTTAGTTAACTGGATTGTTTAATTTGTTTGAGGCCCATTTTCAGTAGATCCAGGAACACTGTCTAATTACATAATTTGCTCAAAGACGCAAAATAAGCAATTGAAGACTTAAGGACTCAAACTCCAGACAACAGGATGACACTAATTAGGAGTTATAGCCTAAGTCCTTTGCATTAAATTACTAGTAAAAAAGAGGACTGAAAATGTGGCTTCTTCCAACACCCGCATATAAAGGCAAATATATGCAGCACAGCATAGATTAAATATACTGCATTCTCAGAGCCATACAGCATCATGAAACTGAGTCTGTCCCATGCTCTCAGAAATGTATTCTCCACTCTTATTGCAGAAATAGCAAGAAAGTCAGATTATAGTATTACCTGAGTTGTAGAAATTGAGTCCTACCTGAAGATAAAAAGTTGAAAACATGACTGTAGCTCTGGCATGAAGTAGCTGCTGTTAAGAAAGACAGTAATTCTCAAATGTTATGTATATATGCTGGAGATGGTACTTAGAAAATGATGAGCCAGATTCAATAACACCTGCACTAAGTGTACAGTATGTGTGTATGATATGTATTCAAGAACATCCCTACCACATTTTTTGTGCTTTCTAGTCACTCACAAAGATTACACTAGTAATCTACACTAGTAGTCTACACTTTGTGGTAACCTTTATGAATCTCTGTCGATATTTAAAGCTGCAAGAAAATTGGTAGGAAACTAAAATTAGGAGGAAGAAGGTGCGAGTTATGTCTGTGTTGTCTGTTCACTCAGAACGGTGTACACTTAGTGTAGATGTTATTGAATCCTGGGGTATGACTAGTAACTAGTGACATGGCTGGGGTCATGCATAAAACAACACTGCCATGTAGCAGATATTTTCATTAATCAGTAGTAAAAATGTATGTGAGTTCACATACATCAAACACGCAGACACACTGCATTTTACTATCATAACTCCTCTGTGCAGGGGACATTAAAATCACCTGCAGATCTCAGGTGCTTAAACATTCAATGTACACTTTGCAAAATTAGTGCCTAATCTGGCAGTCTTACTTCAGCAGTTTCTGTCCACAAAATCAACAGTCAGCAACCATTTGTTGCAATACGGCAGTATTCCAAGAAAGTGAAAAAGGTTTATCAAGCATGCAATGTGTAGCTTTCCACACCATCAGCTATAGCACAAAAAAGTAGTATTAGCCAGCTTCATTGGTGTAGTGGGATAAAATCCTGAATATGACTCAGAAGACCTGAGCTCAGTTTGCTAATCTGGGCATCTGCTGGCAGTGGCAAGCAAAAGGAGGAGTGATGCTGCATTTCAGCTCACCTCTCTTTGGGGTGAGAAAGTGTGATGCACTTCACAGGTGCATGGCTGTATGCCAGAGTCTCCAATGAAAATTGAAGACCATATGGTCTCTTTGGATTGATGGAGTATGGTGCATGGTCCTATGCTAGAGTCCCTAGCAGAAATTGGAGATCTCATGCAAGTGATTGCTACAGGGGTTGCAGGACAATCTTCAGCAGTTATGTCACTAGTGGAAGTGAGAGACACACTGTTGTTAATGCCCATTGCACATTGAGCTCTGCAGTGTGCTACTGGGCATATACTGTGGGGTTGGTGTTAAGCATAAAAAAAATGATGGCTGCCTAAATTATAGCCCCTCTTGGTTGTCTCTTACATCTGGTGAGGTGGGAATAAATGGGCCAATTGACTAAGAAGGAACTAAGGGGATTGACAGGTGGTAGGGGAGTGGCAAAAAGGTAATATTTTTACAATTTAAAAAGAGTGCACTTTTCTATGAGACCATAGAAACGACAGAATTTCCAGAATACAGTCTAATCAGAGAGCCATACTCACAAACCTCTGACCACCTAATGTCACTTTTGCAGTCTGTTATTGCTCAAATAGCCAAAAAAGCAAATTTCATCTGACACTCACTGCCACTGCAGTTTAAGAGAAAGTATATACCAACAGGCTATTGTGTAAGGTCTATGTACAGTGATCTTAAGTTTCTGAAAAATGCATTCTCATTTATACTTAGAATTTAGTAGCATGAGTGGATGTTTTAGCACAAGCTATATTGCAGTGTAGGGGTCCATGTCATGAAGCCTTTTTCAATTAGCTCCTGACTACAGCATCTTGGTTATTCCCTTGCTTGTTTTTTGTTTATCCTTTAGAAATCACCAGTGGATGACAGACTGTTTGTGTTTGTGTGTTTGTGTGTGTGTGTCTGTGTGTGTGTGTGTGTGTGTGTGTGTGTGTGTGTGTGTGTGTGTGTGTGTGTGTGTGTGTGTGTGTATATGTGTGTGCGCATGTTCTACTGTGAAACTTCCTGAAAGGTGATGTGCCGAAAGGATGGAAGAAAATGCCTGAAAATGAAAAGGGTGAAAAAATACTTTATAGTCATTTTTTTTCAGGAGGGTAAGCTCCCTGCACCTCCAATGGGAGAGCCACCCACCCCAATGAGCTTATATATATATATATATATATATATATATATATATATATATATATATATATATATATACTATCTCCATGGTTGCATCAACTCAAAAAAGGTGAAATCTCCCAAAACAAGTGAATCATTGCTATCACACACTTAGAAACATTACATGCAATGATTTCCTATGGGAAACAGCATTCAGCATTATGCTGTTCATCTTTGCAAACTCATCTAGCTCTCAAAATATGATGTGTTTTAGCTATACGAACAATGTATTTTTCTCACTTTCAACAAAGTAGTACAAAGAGGGAAAGGGTTAGTATTACCGTCTCATAATTTTTGGTTCTCTAGTTCATTTATCAGCAGTGGTGCCTTCTTTGTAGAGACTGCATGTCCTCCTTGGTTCCATGTGGATTTTCACTCACTTCTCCCATCGCCTTCTACATGCCAAAATGTGAATTTATGATCTTCTAAGTTGCTGACAGATATTTATGTGAGCCTATGTGCATGTATGCACAGGACCATAGCTAGCTGATCTGGCACCCTTAGCAGTTCCAGGTACTTTAGCACCTTCATCCCAAAGTTGAGAACCAAGTAAAAATGGTTTTACTAAACTCAGGATCCTGCATAAAACATGTCTTCTGTGCTTCTGTAACTGTTGCTTGCTACTTACCACTGTAACAAACAACATTACTAACAGACTGTGAACTATACTGTAAGCACAAATGCGCTGTCTGCATTTATTTATGAACCCCCATCCCATTCTCTCATAAGAGAATCTGAGTAGTGCAGTTTCACCCCCTTGACACCTGCCAATTCTTCCCTCTTACAGTTTGTGCCTCCCTAGTTGTGTGTGTGTGTGTGTGTGTGTGTGTGTGTGTGTGTGTGTGTGTGTGTGTGTGTGTGTGTGTGTGTGTGTGTGCGTGTGCTCAGGCATATTAGCATGTGTGTGCATGTCTATGCAAACATTATGCAACAGACTGGTATCTATACAGCTGGCTCTCTGCATTATGGTGATTACTTAACGGGACAGACTGTGGCTCTAGTATGTCCCTCCTGTGACTCAGAATAGAATAAAACTGGATCACAGACAGGATGCAGGAGATCAAAACAGGGGAAGTTGCCTCTGCAAAAAGCCTAGTCAGCAGTGTGTTTTGCTGGGACTTCTCCTGTTTGGCATCTGCTTTTCTGAAATAAAAGCCAATGCCAAAGGGATCTAGGTGAATACATTTGCAGATGATTGTAAGCCAGGAGCAGTTATTGGATACCCAAATGACATAGCCATCCTGCAGGAAGGTTTGTCTCAAACAAATAAGTAGTGCCAGAATCATGGACTGAAACTAAATGTCAGAAAATCCATTATCATGTCCTTTGGGAAGTTGTTGACCCCAGGGAACTACCGCATTGACAATACACCCCTTAGAACTTTCCCTGTTGTTTTTTGGAAACTTACATGGACACTAACTTTCAAAAAAAATATGCCCACTGTCATATGAAAGTCCTTCTATATTTGGCAGCTTATAAACAAATGTATTGTATCTAGATCTAGGGATGTCATTGACCCCCTTTACTCAGCCATCATTAGGCTAATCATTACATATTGGCGTACATATGTCCAAACACATGGAACAACTGGAACATCCAGAGAGATACCTTAGTAAAAGGATGCAAGGCCTAAACAGCATGTTCTTAATGACTGCCTCAAAGCTCTATCACTATACTCAGCATCCTACAGACTGCTAAGAGGTGATCTGTGTCTGGTATACAAGGCATCCTCCAACCCAATACTGATGGACCTATGCACATCAGCAAGTCAAGTGTCATCAAAAATAGTAGGTCTAGATATCTAAAACTCTTCTGCAACATCAACAGAACAGTTTGGAGGGGCAGGTATATTTCACAGAAGATGCCACTGCTCTGGGTCAGATTCTCAGTCCACGTAAAACAAAACTCATCCTTGTCCATATTCAAGCACAACTTAGATCTATGGATGGGTAATAGAAAATTTACTACAGGACTGGCTCCTGTACCACTAATGGAAATAGGTAGATCCTAAATGCTTTATCCCATGCATAGGTACCCTCAAATTCTCCATGTTATGATCCCAGTTATTCTCTCTAAGGGTAATATATAATTATCAGCCATGGAATGGTTAAGGCCAATGTAATACCACATGAGAGAGGTTAATTCAAGCACCAAAAGGAAATTTGTCTAGAAGTGGCCCACAGAGGCAGTTAGTTTAGAACTTACCTATGAATCTATCATTTGCATATCAGAAAACAAACAGGTGGACAGGTAGGTTGCTTCAGTCAGTAGTTACTGCAGATATAGAACACAAATGGCTAAAGACAGTAGGTGATTTTGAAGTGCCCAATAGAAATGATAAAATTTGATGGGAATGATATAAGACACCCTGTATTAATGACACTGCAAACCCAGCAATAGATGGTATGGGATCACCTCCAAAGCAATTAATGTGAATGTTCTCCAACAAAGCATGGAACAGTGAACAGAAACCTTAGAAGACATGATATCTTCACTGTTGTGTCTGTCCAGTCTGTCTGACATTAACAGATGGATGTAGTGAGCAGCAGTGTAACTGAGGCTTAGATGCAGCATGGCTCAGGCTGTTTGACACTCTGGGTAAAGAAAGTTACTGGGGTTAGAAATGGATTAGCACTTGCAAACACCTGCTTAACACATTTCAGCATAAAAGGTACATTTAATACAAACATTACTCATTGTCTGGTGGAATGATTGTAAGGAATAGCTGCTTACTTGGTTTTAACAAAAGTCACTGAGTGCCACTGCAAGATTGACAAACCAGCAATGTGGAGTATATAACATATGGATGAATAGTTTACAGACGACAGTAAATATCACTTCTATTAGCAATTTACAGGACAGAAACACTGCAACTAAAAATTAGGTTTATTGAAAAAACTCTGAACCAACAGTTTTCTGCAGTCCTCCTCAATATTGAACAGATTCCTGAGCAGAATTAATAGCTTCATCTGGCTGTCACTGCAAGCTGTGGCACTTGGATATATTGAGCAAGAGTGTGGTTCAGGTAGGGAAGAAGAATAAGGTTCAGTCGGAAAGGGTTCAAGAAAAAGTGTGATTAGAAGAAGGGATAACAGAAAACCTTCCTAGCAAGAACTACAGCTAAGTGATGCAGAACATCTGTAAAGAGGTAAAAGGCACTTTCTCAAGGATGCAGAGAGTGAATTCCCACTGATTGGTCCTACTCATTTGTTGTGTAATAATACTGACCAAGACTATAATTATCACTCCATACAATTTAGTGCTGTACTGGCTGAAATTGTACTTGTGGAACCATATAGAAGAGAATTTTTTACATACCATTACATAGCACTGTTTCCATTTTGGTGGGTTTACATACAAACAATAGCACCAATTGTTTCCCGTTCAGTGTTTTTACATAAATTAGATAGCACCATCTGTTTCCTTTTCAGGGATTTTACAAATATAGTGCTGACATATCTATTACATTCTATAGCCTGTTTCCCTTTCAGTGTTTTTACATATATTATGTAGTCCCAACTCTTTTGCTTTCAGTGTTTTTACATATATTACATAAAATAGGCTCTTTCACTTTCATTGTGTTTACACATATTACATAGCACCAACTATTTTGGTTTCTGTGTTTTTACATATACTGATTAGTGTGGGCTGTTTCTTCTCTGGTGTTTTTACATATATTTGCGTAGTACCAACTGTTTCCTTTTCAATGTTTTTACATATCTTACATAACATGGACTGCTGCCCTTTTGGTGTTTTCATTGTATTATATAGCATAAGCTGTTTCCCCTTTACTGTTTTTTATGTATATTAGTACAAACTGTTTCCCTTTCCGTGCCTTTACATATTTTACATAGCACCATCTGCTTCCTTTTCATTTTTTTACATATGTTACACAGCATACACTGTTTACTTTGGTGGTTTTATATATATTATATAGTAACAATTGTTTCCCTTTTAGTGTTTTTACATATATTGCATTATACCAACTAGTTTTCTTTTGGCACTTTTTTATATAAATTATACGGGACTGTTTTCCTTTTGGTGTATTTACTTAGATTACATAATACAGTTTCCCCTTTTGATGCTCCTGCATATGTTACATGGTATGAAGCTATGGACTGTTCTTCTTCCAGGTACATATATATATATATATATATATATATATATATATATATATATATATATATATATATATATATATATATTACATAGTACTGACTTTTCCTTTCTCTGTTTTTACATATATTACACAGTACCAACTGTTTATCTTTCAGTGTTTGACATATATTACATAGGACAGACTGTTTCACTTTCAGTGTGTTTACATATATTACATAATGCATTTGTTTCAGAGTTTTTACATAGGTTCATAGGTTGATACTAGGTTATTTGCCCTAGGGCCTAAACAACCTAGCCATAACAATTCCCTGGCTATTTCTTCCCACAGTATTTACTTCCCTGGACCCCTGTCTAGCAGGGCGACTGACGTGATCCCTGGAGTGAATTTCCTATCTCCCATCCAATAGTCAAGGTTCCTTTTGAAGAGGGCCAAAGAGGCGCTCTGCTTGACATGTATGGCAGTCTATTCCAGAGTCTGGGGAGTCTCTGGGTCAGGAACCTATCCCTCCAGCATGTTTTGTTCATTGTGATGACAAGATTTAGATCCCTGGAGCGTGTGGCTCTGAGGGATTGGGATTTCTTTAAGTGCAGCATGCCCAACAGCTCTGGGTTTAACATGGCTTTGTATGTTAAGCAGAGATCACCTTTGAGCAGACGATATGCGACAGAGTATAGCTGAAGTTTTTTAAGATGGTCAGCATAGGGCATCTGATTTAGGCCTGTGATTCTTTTAGTGAGGTATTTTTGTGGCCTTTTCAGTTGTTGCAGATGTCTTGAGAGGTACATACCAAATGGGGCATTGTATTCTATAATGGGTCTAATGAGGAATGAGTACAGTAGGACAATAACGTCCTTTTTTCTGGATGAAAAGCCCTTAGTGATGAGGTGTGCCACATAGAAGGATTTCCTGACTGTTGTGGCGATGTGGTTATTGAAGGTGAGACCACTGTCCACCTGTGTCCCTAAGTCTCTTATCACACTTTCGGTGTTTAGTGTACTGCCATCTATGTGGTAATTCATGGGTACATGTTTTTTTCCCAAATGGGATAACTATACATTTCTTGGCATTGAGCTTAAGCCCATGGCTCTGGCACCAAGCAACTGTTTCTGTAAGGCCCTTTTGTAGAATATCCACATCATTTGGGGATTCCATCTGTGAACTTTGTTAGCCAGAGTCCCTTAGTGTTGGCCTGTACTTCAGAGAAGTAGATTCCAAACAAGAGCCGTCCCAGGACTGAACCCTGAGGTACTCCACTTGTCACTTGTCTGGAGCTGGATTTCGAGTTGGCTACTTTTACAGTGTGGGTTCTATCAGTAAGCCAGTTGGCAACCCATTCAGTGATGTTGGGATTAATGCCCAGCTTAGTAAGTTTATCTATGATTCCAGAGTGAGAGATGGTGTCAAAGGCCTTGGTGATGTCCAGATAGGCTGCGTGGATGGCCTTATCCTCGTTCACAGCTCTGGAGACTGATTCAAAGAAGTCAATCAGGTTCAGGAGACAAGATTGGCCTTTCACGAACCCAAACTGGGAGGGGTCCAGTGTTTGAAGGTCGTCAATGTCTTTGTTTATAAGTTCCATGATAATACGCTCCA
This sequence comes from Protopterus annectens, assembly GCF_019279795.1. Lineage (NCBI taxonomy): Eukaryota > Metazoa > Chordata > Ceratodontiformes > Protopteridae > Protopterus > Protopterus annectens. The sequence goes on from NC_056744.1 coordinate 922,587,040, forward strand.
TGGCCTTGCAGACCAGGCTCATCAGACTGATGGGGTGGTAGTTCCCAGGAGCCAAGGTGGATCCCCCCTTGTGGATTGGGTTAACTATAGCATTATCCTGTTTTCCTTTTGGTGTTTTTACATATATCACATAGTATGCACTACTTCCATTTTGGCATTTCTTATAATTATTACATAGTACCAACTGTTTTCCTTTCTCTCTTTTTACATATATTATATATTATAGAATATTTCCTTTTTACAGTGTTTTTATATATAGTTGCAAAGTTTTCCCTTTTGATGTTTTTTACATATATGACAGGACTGTTTTTCTATTGGTGTTTTACATACACACACTCACACACACACACACACATACACACACACACACACACACACACACACACACACACACACACACACACACACACACACACACACACACACATATATATATATGGATCCAGGACATTTCACCGAAAGTTAAATTAGTGGGCACTTTTCACTGAAAGCTCAATTCACTGAAAACACAATTCACCAAAACACATTTCACTGAAAATGGTATATGGCCTTGTCCCCACTGTAGTGCGACCCTGGAGTTGATATATGTAGTAGGGGGTGTGTGTGGGGGGGGTGGAGCCCCCCACATATTTTAAATGTGTTACACTATATACATGCATACTTGCAACTGCAATCTATTACTCTTATCCAAACATGATATATACTTGAAATATGTGCCCCTACTATATATACCAACTGCAGGGTCGCACTACAGTAGGGACAAGGCCATATACCATTTTCGGTGAAATGTGTTTCGGTGACTTGTGTTTTCGGTGAATTGTGCTTTCGGTGATTTGTGTTCATTGATATGAGTTTCGGTGAAATGTGCATTCGGTGAAATGTCCTAGATCCATATATATATGTATGTATGTATATATAAAATACATAGTATGGACAGTTTCTTTTTCAGTGCCTTTTGGTGTTTTTAAATGTTATGCATAGCACCAACTTCTTCCCCTTTGCTATTTTTACTAACGTTGCATAACAACTGTTTCCCTGTCAATGTTTGTGCATAGATATTATTGTAGGTTCAGCACCTCAAAAGATTAAGTATGGACTAATACTTTCCTATCAGTCACACAAATGAGCTTGTCAGTGTGGCACTTCAGGGAGAGATTTAAAAAAATAATGTTAGTGAATTGTATAACTTCTGTATGTGTTAATGGATTGTTGTACTCAAGATATATGTATTTCAGTATACTGTTGGGAAATGGTATACAGTGGTGTGGAAGTGTGTGCAACAGTGTGGAGCCTTTTCACCTAGAATTCACGAGTGTTACTGAACAGTGCAGTGTCATATTTTTGACCTGTCTGTTTCTATTAGAAGTGCACAGTGTCCAGGCATGAGCACATACAGTTGAAATGACATCATAAATGACTACTGTTTGTATACAATCATTCCAAAATTAACACTCATGCATGCTTGGTTGGCATTCTGCTGTTTCACAAGTATGATTGCCATCAAAACACAATACTGTGACAAAGGTACATGTCACTCATGCTAACACAATGTACATAAATGGCAGGATAGATAATTTATCTGAGCATTATGTAATTATTTGTGATCAGCACATTGCTGTTAATTCTACTAGTCAAGATATATGACTTTTCACCCAAAACTGTGATGCACAATAGCTTCTCTGCAACACAGTGATATAGTAATCCTTACAAATGTCCATTTTCACAAATTTAATATCAGAGTTCTCCTGTTATCACCCACAGTTAATACTGTGTTCTCTAGATTGTGTGAAGAGATGGGTAGATGTTCAAATATAGCACTGACTGAGTTTAGTTTCATGAGTGTGTGATTGTGTGTGAATGTACTGCTAGTTAGGATATTAGTGACTCACACATCTGATGCGTCAACTTCCACTCAGCAGAAGCATTTAAACTGGACAAAGACTTCTCCATCACCTTATTTCACTTTTAACACAAATATTTTCACTGCAACACACTGATGAGGTCATCTTTTCAAAAAGGCACTCTCTCACTACAAAAGTCAGACTTCTCCTATGGTATATGTGACTGATATTGTGCTGTCTAGACTGTGTAACTCGATAGGTCGTTGGTTCAAATCCTGCAATGCTGAACGTGTGTGTGTATGTGTGTGTGTGTGTGTGTGTGTGTGTGTGTGTGTGTGTGTGTGTGTGTGTGTGTCTGGCTCTAGTGTCAGGGATGTATAGCTTAAGTAACACAATCATCTTCTGTGCAACTCACTGATTAGGTCATCCTTTCAAAAGTGCATCCCTCACTATAGAAGCCAACTTTACCTGTGGTGAATGTGGTTGATACTGTGCTTTCTAGATTGTATAATTAGGTAGGTGATTTGAATCCAGCAATGCTGATCTTGTGTGTGGGTGTATGCCTGTATTTTCAGGTATATATGGTTTCATCAACAGATGTGCTGTGTCCACTTCTACTCAGCAAAAATATTAAATTGAGAGAAGACTATCCATCATCGTATCCCATTTATAACACAAACATTTTCTCTGCAACACACTGATGAGGTCATCCTTTCAAAACTGCACTCTCTCACAATAGATAGGAAGGTGGTTTGAATCTAAAAACTGAGAACACATGCGTGTGTGTGTGTGTGTGTGTGTGTGTGTGTGTGTGTGTGTGTGTGTGTGTGTGTGTGTGTGTATGTGTGTGTGTATGGCTCTAATCTCAGGTATGTATGGCTTCATCAACAGATTGCTATGTCCACTTCCACTCAGGAGAAACATTTACACTGGGAGAGAACTCTCCCATCACCTTATCCCACTTGTAACAAAAACATATTCTGTGCAACACACTGATGAGGTCATCTTTTCCAAAGTGCACTCTTTCTCTATAGAAAGCACACTTCTCCTGAGGCACATGCAGTTGATAATGTGCTCTTTAGACTATTTAACTAGATAGGTAGGTGATTCAAGTCTTGTATTGCTTAAATAGTATGACTGTGCTTATTGTCATGTACAATTGGCTACATCACAACACCTGTCATGTGCACTTCCACTTAAGAGACATTGTTTTCACTAGCAGAGGACTTCCCTGTCAATTTCTATCATCCCCAGGCAAAACCACTTTTGGCAACAGCCTGATTAGATAATGCTTCCAAAACTGCACCAACTCACAGTTGTAATATGATTCGGCTGTGTTACTGGCTGTTGATACTGTGCTCTCTGGACATATAACTAGAATGGTAGGTGGTTTAAATCCAACCGGAACTTCCTGTTGTTACAAGTGACAACAAATGGCAAAGACATGCGCCGTTTATGAAGTGCATGAGACAACAGCTGTAGGGTGCATTTATTTTTGTTTATACAAGATGAACTGAAGAATATAGCACACTGTCTCACATCTTTTGTCAACTTTTTTGTTTTTATTTATGTACGTGTCAATAAAAGTGAACATGATTGCATTATTATATTAACATAAATAGTTTATATCAAAAATACTGTTTGCGCACTAATCACATTTATTATCTGAGCAACGTTTCCTCAGTTAGCTTCCTCTACTTCTTGTTTGCGCATTAATCCCTTATATCTAAGTACAGTTTTCCTATTCAGCTTTCTTTGATTTTTGTTTGTACAATAATTCCTTATATCTGAGTACAGTTTCCCCATTTACCTTCCCCTGCATCTTAATGTTGGCCTTGCCTTGTATTATGCTGTCCGCGCATGCTTGCTCATTAAGTTTGCCTACAGGCAACACCTTCTGTTTATATTGTGCGCTCAAGCCTCTGTGCACCTCTTCTTGGCTGCTAACACTTATGCTGGCCACAAATAGGTGCTGCTGAATGTATAGGCTTGCCTAGCAGTTTACATATTTAATGAACATCGTTGCTAATTGTGTTAACATGCACATATCGTGTCGGCTTACCATAAAATGTACATGATTGTCAATGAATGGGATAGTACAGATTTTTTTCCTTTTTTGGAGTTTATACATGTATTACATAGCATGATCTGTATCCCTTTCATTGTTTTTTACATATATGATATAGTGTGGATTGCTTTGCTGTCAGTGTGTTTATCTCAGAAAGAGTATATCTAAGGACCAGAGGGTGTTGGCAATGTAGTCCCTATACTGGGGTGTAAAAAAAAAAAACACAAAAGGGATACAGGTTGTGCTATGTAATATAGTTTGTCCTCCACGATATACTTGTGGCTTATGTATTTTGCTTTGGGAATTCTGTGTTGTCTCTCAGTAAGGGGAGGTTTTGTGCATCCAATTTCCTCATGATCTGATCACTGTTTTTTTTGACAGATGTAGTTAATAATAACTTATTCATACGATGTCCTAGAAACTTGAAGAGGATAGCTATTTACTTACGTTCAACATCAAATCATAATATATGCACAATGAAATTAATAAATAAACAATGAACAAAATAGAAAATAGCAGTAAGCAGTATACAGATAACAATGAGCATTTTTTCTTCAGTAGTGCACAGAATGTACAACTGAAAAATAATTCTCCCTAATGAAATTCTGAGTCCTTTTATTGTGGGAAGAAGTAAAAAATTACACAACAGAAAATCTTGAAAATCAATGTTCTCCTTTAAAGTTGTTTTTGCAAGGGGCACCTCCATGTGCAGCCCCCGATGTTTGAAACATTTGCATGCATCAACATGGGGGTGGGGTGACCTGAACCCACCCCTGGTTCTTATATTATACTAACTCTAAGATGGCGGTGTACCCTAACCCACCCCTGGTTCTTATATTATACTAACTCTAAGATGGACATATTTCAGTGAAAAGGAAATGCATCAACACACAGCAGTCATGGACTTAATATATGTGAGTCCACATGTATGCTTGTTCACTTACTCTGCTCCAGGAGCTGGAACAACTAGCCTCCGAATTAAAAGTTATTACCACAAAAAATAATATAAACAATACATAGAAAACCTTAAACACCCTTGCACCACCCTTGTACCACTCTTGTGAATGACTTCATGACATCATCCATGCATACCATAGTCATATATGCATATGGCTGCCTATCGAAATGTCAGCACTCAAAATGGCAAGTGAAAAAGGACTGAAAATCCAGGAGAAGAGTGAATCTTGAACATTGCTCGTCTCCTTTAAACTACCTTTTTGTAGAGACCAAACCACTGCACCCACTGATGTGGGGGCTAAGCCCCTTACACCCTCCAAGTTTATATATAACCAACTTTGAGATCACCATACCTCAGAGAAAAAAGGGAATATTTTGAGAAATGGCCTTCTTGGACTTAATATATTTAAATCCATTCCTTTGGCCATTCAATGTCCATGTTTTGGGACTCACTGTAGTGGGTCCCAACATTTCAAATGGTTGCCTATACATATACATATATATGTGTGTGTGTGTGTGTGTTGTGTGTGTGTGTGTGTGTGTGTGTGTGTGTGTGTATATATATATATATATATATATATATATATATATATATATATATATATATATATATGTATACAGAGAATTATGGTGGCAAGTAACCCTGGAATCAGGGAAAACTCCAGGGTTAAATTATTACATTTCTATTTTGCCACTTTTAAAATTAAAGGCTGCCAAACTTTGAATAAAGCCTGATGAATGTAATATTACCTTCTGACAGAAGGTGGCACTGTTCTCTATGAGTTTATGGCTCAAATGGAATTAAATAACCACTTCACACAATATTTATTTTTTATTTATATTTTATAGTATTTAAATTGAAAATTTTTATTCACTGTAAAATGAAACACAATGTTCTGATTTTATATTTTATATTTTATTTTGGTTTACATGGAATGAGATTGAAAGTAGAATATAAATTTAGATGGTATGGATAGTAAAAAGTTTTAATATTCATGAGTTTATTTAAATAGACCATTTGTCCATTTGAAATAGGAAGTTGGATTTTATTGGTTTTTGTTTCTCAGGAATAGTATAAATATATTTAATGAGTTGATGAGTATGCATCTGATGAAGTCTGAGTATTTTGGACGAAAACGCGAGTTGTTAACATAAGGCATTAATGTTATTTTAATTGAAGTTTTCTTTAATAAATTAAGAGTGTTTTAATTCTATTCAAGTTTATCCGTTTTCACTAGTTACTTTTATTAGTGTTTTTTGGGAGTGCTTCCTGCAATTTTTATTTATTTGGTAACTTTTGTGGACTGGCGATAGAGAAGGGGTCCCCAACGGAAAGTAAGGGACAGGATCAATTGGGCCAATCACGCAGATTGATTGGCCAGCTTACAGAGCTGATTGACTTGTTAACGCCGCTCTGCCAATCCTTGGCGGGAACAAGTGTAAATCCCTCCCACGCATCAGGAAACGGAACCGAAGGGTTTGTTACACAGAAATGTAAGAGGAAAAGGGAGCTTACTGGCAATAATCACGATGCGGGCAACCTAAACGAACTGAATGGTGAATCATTTAATCCTAATGCTGCACCAAGGATTTTTGTAAAAAACAACTCTATGGAACTACTTACTAGAGAAAATATGAACATTGAAACAAAACAAAAACCGCTGACTTTCAGTCAAGCGGCTGCAGGTACTGTTTCAGACAATAAACTTAAAGAGACTACTGAGTGGTTACATACCAACTATTGTTTTAAATTTGAATCTGGTGGTCATCAATTGCCACCTAATTTGGACTCCTACCGTACCAAAGTGGATAAATTATCTAAATTAATGTTAAAATTTAGAACATTGTGTATTGAGAATGCATATCTAACAGAATGTATTAATAGGAACATTGTTCCAAAAGGTTTACGTGTATATAAATACCCTAATAATGTTCAAATGGGGTCTGTTTTTCATAAAGAACTTTTAGAAGTATTCAGTAGATGTGGTTTAGATGTTTTAAAGCTTATTATTAAGGAGAATGTTAGATGGCAGGAAACTTTACAGAAAGAAATTGATGAGTTGAATCTATGTATTAAAGAAGATCTTATTTTTAGTATTAGTGAAGAAAAAGAAAATATTTTAAAATAAGAAGTGAAATCGATGTTAAATATGGTGAATTGATTAATAGGAAGATGAAAAAATTAAAGAGGGATATATATGAATGTATGAAAATAACATTAGTTACCCCAAACCACCTTATATGAATAGTAATAATAATGTTTTAAACAGACAGAAAAATGATGGTAATTATAATGATGAACAAAGGTTTGAGGAAAGGGGTAATGATGACTACAACCAAGCCTTCTCGCCCCTGCCTAGATTTGAAAGGTTAACTAATAAACAAGGGCATCAACATGAAAATTTTTGAATGAGGGGGGAGAAGAGGGAGGGGGAGATACTAAAAGTTTGTACCCCGTTCACTAATGAGGAAACTAATGACCTTGGGATAGTAGTTGATGGATTTAGAAATACCTATAATGATTTTTCTATTTACAATTTCAGTAATATTCCTTTGGTTAAGGAACATTTTAACCTTCTTTGTAAGGGACTAAAATGTATTCCATATGTCAGAGGAGACGACCAAAACATTGTTAGATATTAAGTTATTTTTAAGGAAAGTGAATTTGGAAATTAAGTTTTTTAAAAATACTATAAATAATAATCAAGGACTAGTACGGAAAACCACTTACAATCCCCCCATGCATGTGCAATTAAGGAATCTGGAAAGAATTATGAAGAAAGAAATTAGAAATGCATAAAGTAAAATTAAATACAAGACAAATTTAGGTAAGAGAGAAAAGGAAATTTTAGATGAATTGAAATTTAACTCAAATGTTAGAGTAATGAAACCAGATAAGGGTGGGGGGATTGTAATAATGGACAATATACAGTATGAGGGGAAAATGAACCAAATCCTTAGGGATGAAACTAGGTATTCGTGTGTTTTTAGGAATGAGGTAAACCTAGCCTATAATAAGATAGATATAGGACTTGAAGACATGTTGCATGAAGGTATTATTGATAAAAAAATGTATGTGTATCTGAAGGTAGAAAAACCAAAAGTTCCCACTATCTTCGGAATTCCCAAAATTCACAAAAATTCCGAATATCTACCTCTTAGACCTATTGTATCTGCTGATGGATCTAAAACCTTACCTTTAGCAAAATATGTATATACAAAGGTGAAGCATGTTTTGGTTAACAAAAAAGTTATATTGAAGGACTCCTGGGATTTGTTAAGGGAGTTAACGTCTGATTTATATTCTGAAAATCTATTATTTGTAACTATTGACATAGTTGATCTGTTTTCCTCTATACCTTACCTAACAGGAATGAACATGTTTGAAGAAATTGTTTTTGAAGACAGACAATTATCCCATAGAGAGAAAATAGCAAGTGTAGGCCTAATGGACATGGTCTTAAAAATAACTTCTTGGTGTTCAATAGGGAATTTTTTCAACAAATCCAAGGAGCAGCCTGTGCCCCCACCTTTGCCAATTTGGTTTTGGCAAGGTGGGAGGAAACTTACATTCTGAACTCAAAATTTAATTCCTGCTGGACACTATAGCGAAGATTTTTAGATGATATACTTATTTTTTCGGTAGCCAGTAGTGAGAAATTTGAAGAATTTATGGGATACATTAGTAAAACTGCAGATTTTCTCAAATTTACCTACAAAACGTCATATGACACCCTGCAAAATCTGGATCTAGAGATATACAAATTAGATAATAAGTTAGAATCCAGGATTCATTGAAAAGTTACTTATTGTAACTCTTTTCTTCATTACAAGAGTGCCCAGCCCTTACATTGTAATAGAAACATAGTGAAGGGACAATTTGTAAGGGGGTGTCGTATGACTAGTTCTGATAGTGATTTTACAAGAGAATGTAATTTATTGGAGAAAATGTTTATTGAAAGGGGTTACCCTTGTGAATTTGTTAAAAACATTAGGTTAGAGGTTGAAAGTGGTAGAAGAAACAAATTTAAACCTATTAAGGGGGATAGAATTACTAATGAAAATGGTAATAATGTAATGGAAAAGAAAGAATTAAATTCTACCAATAACTATAAACAGGCACTTGTCTTAGAATACAATGTAATAAACAATAACATAAGAAGAGTTTTTCAAGAAGAATGGGATAGGTTTGTTGCCCTTACTGATTTGGAAGGTATTCTTGACTACCTTCCAAGGTAGTGTACAAAAATTCATGTAGTATAAAGAACATTTTGGAAAATAAAAACAAAAAGAGTATTTCCAAAGTGGGTAGAACAAGACTGGGTACACACAGATGTGGACGTTGTAACCAATGTGAGTACATTATGAATACTGATGAAATTTACCTGGAGAGTAGAAAAAGGTGGATAAAAAGTAGTGGGTATTATAATTGTGAATCAAAGGGGTTAGTATATTTAGCTGCTTGCCACAAATGCAATTCATTTTATGTGGGGAAAACAGAAAGGACCCTAAAAAGAAGAATATACAAACATGTTTATGATATGTCTAAGGGTAAAGAAACTAATGCCTTATTTAAGCATTCCAAGGAATGTGATGGTTGTAAGTTTTTCTTTATGGTCCTTGAACAAATTAAAAATGATATTAGGGGTGGCCTGTGGGAAGAAAAAATAGAATACAGAGAATTATGGTGGCAAGTAACTCTGGAATCAGGGAAAACTCCAGGGTTAAATGATTACATTTCTATTTTGCCACTTTTAAAATTAAGGGCTGCCAAACTTTGAATAAAGCCTGATGAATGTAATATTACGTTCTGACAGAAGGTGGAACTGTTCTCTATGAGTTTATGGCTCAAATGCAATTAAATAACCTCTTCACACAATATTTATTTTTTATTTATATTTTATAGTATTTAAATTGAAAATTTTTATTCACTGTAAAATGGAACACAATGTTCTGATTTTATATTTTATATTTTATTTTGGTTTACATGGAATGAGATTGAAAGTAGAATATAAGTAAAAAGTTTTAATATTCATGAGTTTATTTAAATAGACCATTTGTCCATTTGAAATAGGAAGTTGGATTTTATTGTTTTTTGTTTCTCAGGAATAGTATAAATATATTTAATGAGTTGAGGAGTATGCATCTGATGAAGTCTGAGTATTTTGGATGAAAACGCGAGTTGTTAACATAAGGCGTTAATGTTATTTTAATTGAATTTTTTTTAATAAAGGAAGAGTGTTTTAATTCTATTCAAGTTTATCTGTTTTCGCTAGTTGCACTCTTTTTTACTTTTATTAGTGTTTTTTGGGAGTGCTTCCTGCAATTATTATCAACTTTGAGATCACCATACCTCAGAGATAAAAGGGAATATTTTGAGAAATGGCCTTCTTGGACTTAATTTATTTAAATCCATTCATTTGGCCATTCAATGTCCATGTTTTGGGACTCACTCTAGTGGGTCCCAACATTTGAAATGGTTGCCTATACGTATACATATATATGCGTGTGTGTGTGTGAGTGTGTGTGCGTGTGTGTGTGTGTGTGTGTGTGTGTGTGTGTGTGTGTGTGTGTGTGTGTGTGTGTGTGTATGTATACATACTCCATGGTTTCACAACAACAGCTCACACAACTTTGATCTGTTAATTCAGGGAATTCCTCAGGCTCTGTGTCTATAGGGGATCTCTATTTAAATAGATGTGAATCACCCATCTGTTAATTTTAATCAATTAAACAGTTATTGTTGAAAGAAATCCTTGGAACAGAACTACCGACTATAAGGAATCAAAACACTTCTATTTAGGATTTAAATGCCAGAGACAGAGAGGGCACATTGTATATTTTGCCAGAAAAAGACAGAGTGTAGAACATACTAGATTTTTCTGGCCATAAGCCATGATTGTGAATGTTTTATATTCACTTTATGGTGCAAGACTTTTGCTGTTTGTATATTATCTTGTAAAATAATTGTTTTGTGTTATTTATTTCAAGTAAATACATTTACTGTTTAACTTTGAATGCTTGTTACTGATTATTTATTGGTTAGAGGGATTATACATTTTATTGGTAAAGCTAACAGTTGGGTATTGACTCGTGAAGAGATATTGTTTGATCTTTTGCTATAATCCAAATATTTAAAATCTATGTTGATTTAACTTTAAACATGTATATATATATATATATATATATATATATATATATATATATATATATATATATATATATATATCCTTGCGTTGTTAATTTGGACTAACAGGTAGTTGCATACTTTATGCAGGAAACGACTCACTTTGTGATTTTAAAGTGGTCTACTGTCTAACTTAAGCAAAGCCTCCCTCCTGCCTACCACCCTCCTGGGAATTGAAGAACCTCAAACTTGAGCCCAAATATTGTATATTCAAGAGGAAACGACTCACTTTGTGATTTTAAAGTGGTCTACTGTCTAACTTAAGCAAAGCCTCCCTCCTGCCTACCACCCTCCTGGGAATTGAAGAACCTCAAACTTGAGCCCAAATATTGTATATTCAAGAGGAAACGACTCACTTTGTGATTTTAAGTATGTTACAATTCCTTGCTTGACCTGTCTTACTGTAGTTGTATAACTCGGGTTGAGCACCCCTCCTGCACTTCCAACAGCCTACATATTCCCCCTTCCACATTTTTTACCTCCACTCCACTTCTATCTTTATCTACATTACCTATCTTACCTACCAGTAGGTACCTTTCCTACATTTTACCTCTGGCTTACCTGTTTGTCCTTCCCTTTCTCTGATTGTTTCCTGCTGATCACCACTCTCCTGGTTCAGCCGCTCGTCATTGCTCACTCCCGCTCCCCACCCTACCCCCAAATCCCACCCACCCCTAGCACCTCCACCTTTATTCCCGCATAACCACACCCACAACATTTAACAACCTATCAGAACATACTTCCCTCCCCTCACACTCACACCCTCTCAACTGGATAACTTACCTATCTAACATTGTTAATTTGCATTCTTAACAATGTACTCTACTCACCTGCTTCCACTACTTCTACCTCTCCTAACTGTTCTTTCTTCCACCTACCTTATAACCTGGTATGAGCAACCACTTCATCCTAATGTTAATATTCCACATAGGCACACACTAACTATCCCACCATCCACACTCACCACACATCTTAGTCTAACATATTACAACACATACCTTGACTCGAAATATCATCGTCTCTCACATATTAAATACCTTATTCTTAGACACACAAAATACTTGTACCTCTTTAAGCCTTCACAACTTACTCACCTCATCCATTGCTTCCATTTACTAGATGGGGACATCCACCCCAACCCAGGACCAAAACCCCAACAACACTCCCTAAAATTAAAACTACACCTACACCAGACTCTAAACCTCCTAAATCTCTTACAATAGCTCATCTTAACATCCGTAGCATTTGCAATAAACTTCCAGCTCTTCTACTTCACACCCAACAATTTGATATTCTCTGTCTAAACATGGCTCAAACCTTCAATAAAAGACAATGAAATTATCCCCCCTGGCTACAACATTCTTAGACATGACCGTCTTAATAAAAAAGGTGGTGGTGTAGCCATTCTCTTCAAATCTGGACTGAATGTAAAGAAATCAACTCACACCCTTCAAAATGACACAAACACTGAACTCATTATTTCTAAACTCACCATTAACCCACAAAAAAACATTAATATTATCTGTACCTATCTTCCCCCTGGCAACAACACCCCCATATTAGAAAACCTGCTTAACTGGTTTTCTACTAATCTTCCACAAGAAACCATACTGCTAGGAGACTTCAATATTGATTGTAACCCAACGAATAATCCATCCACACTTATCAACCTGCATGGATTCCAACAAACCATTAACTCCACAACCAGAACAAACAAGAGCAATAACAAAGATTCCATACTTGACTGGATCCTGATAAACAGTCCCCATCAAAAATACACTACAGGTATCCTACCAGATGACCTAAGTGACCACTCTCTCATATATATCATAAGGCATAAAACTCACCTCAAACCACCACCCCTAATACGACTATCCACTTTGACCCTCAACAATTTCAAAATGACGTTAGCCTGGTCAACTGGTCCCTTCTAAAACTCTCCCAATTGATGACGCTGTTAACCACTTTAATAAAACCTTTCTTACTATATTAGATGAACATGCTCCCATCCGTTCTATTCGCATGAAATACAATACTGCCTGGCTTACAACCTCCACAAAACAGCTAATACTGAATAGGAATAAAGCCTGGTCTCAATGGAGAACCTCCAAAGACCCCATTGATCACCTTAGCTACAAACAAAAAGAAACATGACAAAATTAGCTATCATAAAAGACAAAAAGAACTATTACACCCACTTACAGCAAGCCTCCCACCAAAATCCCCACAAATTTTGGAGATCTATTAACACTCTTCTTTCCCCTGGAAAAGTTGAAACTCCTAATCCTATTGGTTCCTGCCCAGACTCTCCCTTACAAACTGCTAATGCTTTTAATAACTTCTTTACATCTACTATACTTAAACTAGCCAACCAACAAACCCCTAACCCCTCATTATTAGGTTGCCCAAATGTCACCCCTCCACTTATGCAGCTTAAACCCATACCTACCTCCTATATTCTAAATTTACTTCTTAAACTTAAAGCTTCCACCCCCTCAGCTGACAATCTCCCAGCTGAATATCTCCAACTAGGTGCCAAAGCAATCGCCTACCCAATCTCTATACTAATAAACAGAACAATAACAGAAAGTACCATACCTTCCAAAATCTCACACATCATCCCTCTTCAAAGGTGGCGATTCATTGGAATACTCTAACTACCTATAGCACTACTATCTCCATTTGTGAAATTGATGGAGTACTGCTTCCACAAACAGTTTCTAGATCACCTCATTTCTATCAATCTCCTAGCTAACTGTCTTTCCATAGTACCACTACAGCCTTACTATCTTTTACTGACTCCATTAATAACAACCGTAATAACAATCTTCTATCTTCAGCATTCTTTGTAGACCTGTCTAAAGCCTTTGATATGGTGAATCACCAACTCCTTCTACATCGATTAAAAATGCTTTCTCTTGATAAACCTGCCCTTACTTGGTTCACTTCCTATCTTCACAATAGGAGACAAGCTGTTCTATGGAACAACAATCTCTCTGAACTCCTCCCCACCACTTTAGGGGTCCCAAGGCTCCATCCTAGGTCCTCTTTTATTTTCAGTCTTTATCAATGACTTGCACTTAGCCACACCCTTAACCACCTGTATTCAGTATGCTGACGACACCACCATCATCTGCTCTGCCACAAACCAAACTGACCTTCACTACCTTACCCAAAAGACATTTACTACTATTGAACAATGGTTCTCCAATCACTGTCTTCTCTTAAACCCCAAGAAAACAAAACTTCTCCTTTTCTTACCCACACACCTGTCTCCCTCTACTAATCTCACAATTACGTCTAACAATGGCACCCTTATATCACCTGACCAAACAACCAAACTATTGGGTGTTACCATCGACAACCTTCTAAAATTTGACTTTCACATCAACTCCAGCATTAAAGCAACTAATAGAAAGCTAGGCTCACTCTATAGAATCAGATCTTTCCTAACCACTGAAGCTAGATCCACCATAGCAAGAACACATCTTATCTCCACCTTACTATATGCTTCCCCTATTTACACTAATCTCTCTAAACATAATATTAAGAAGCTCACAGTAACCTATAACAACATTGCTAGATTTGCAACTGCTTCTCCATATAAAACACATCACTGTCAGAACCTCTCTAACCTAGGATGGCTGGAATTACCACACCTAATTCAGTACTATCAGCTTACTATTGCCCACAAAGTCCTTCACTACCCTGAAAACATACCCATGCTCTCCACCCTTATAAAACCATATAACAACTTAAACTTCCAATAAAATCATGATTAAAACATCTCTATCAAAGAATACAGCAGGAGAATCTATTTTTTCAAACTCAGTTGGCAAAAACTGGAACCAACTTCCTAAAGACCTTACTGATCAGACCTCCACTGCACTATTTAAGACCAAACTGAAACTCTTCCTTTCTAACCACTGGCTTTGCTCTTGCATTACTCCCAGTTAAACTACCACCTATTTGACTTCCTCTCCTTCTCCCATATCCCTCAGACTTACTCCCTTAGCTAATTCGTCACTTATTTATTATGTCCCTTTTTAACCCATTATATGACTACCTTATATAGTAACTTTACTTCTCTCACTAAACTTCTAACAACTGTTACTGTATTTTAATTTTTCTCTCCCTTTTTCTCATATACCTGTACTTTCACTACTTCCTTGTCTCTGTATCCACCTTCTTTATAAGTTCTTTCAAGTATTATTACTGTCTTCTACTTAGTTAGTTATATCGACTTTTTATTACTTAAATCAAACATATACTTTGTATTTAATGTTTTGTTATCATGTTATGTAGATAGTGGAGCTTTTCTCCTCGGGCCTCCACTGAAAATGGACTTGTATCCAGTTGGACCAGCCCGGTTAACAAATGTAAAATAAAAATAAAAAAAATAATGTCTTGAGAAGGAAGGAGTTTCTGCTTTGGAGTCACTATTCATCAGTCTATTATGGAAATGCATACTTTATGTCTTGAGAAGGAAGGAGTTTCTGCTTTGGAGTCACTATTCATCAGTCTATTATGGAAATATAACTCTGGTCTGTGGTTGCGCAGTGTGGAACTCAACTGGGCATTGCATAACTTGGCTATTGCTCAGGCAGCAGTACATAGTTACCATATACCTTTAAGGCTAATTGCCCTTTATATTTTAATACATCTCACTGGTGGGACTTCAATGCATTGCTCATTCAAATATTGATGTAGGAATTAGAACCTATAGCCTATGCTTGCCTCATATTAAATGGAGGATGGATTGAGAATATATCGTATTTTTTTATAGATCAATAGGTAGGCAGTGGTTGGATTTTGTAAACTGGACTTGTATATTTTCTATAGCAATGTTCACAGGTTTATAGGTATGTACTAGGCTAATGGCCACTAGGGCCTTTTTAAGCCTAGCCATGCTTCTCAAATCTCTGACAAGTGTTCTGGTACCCCCCGATAGGTGTAAGCATGGTCCAAAGAGATGAACCATTTATATGCTGCCTGTGCCCATTAGAGACATAGGCACCAAAGCAGATATAAATTTCCGTTCCCCATCCAGTTATTGAAGTTACATTTGAATTGGGTTAGAGATTAACTGTGCTTCACATGGATGGGGAGCTTGTTCCCAAGAAGTGCAGTCTCCAGGATACATACCTGTGTCTCCAGCAGGTTCTGTTTATATTACAGGCAAGTTTTAAGTCTTTAGAACAGGTAACTCTGGTGTTGTTTGTTTTGCAGATATGCAGGAGGTCCATCAAGGTGGGGTCTAAAAAAATACCTTGCAATCCAGTCATAGAGCTCCCTCCAGCAGCCTGTAGGAGACAAAATAGAAGGATAGGGCTTTGAGGCAGTCTGCACAGGACATGTTACTTGTGCCATGTATTCTTTTAGTGAGGAACCTCTGTGGACATTCTAATTGTTGGATGGGGCCTAGTTAGGTACATACCACAAGGGGCATGTTACTAAATTATAGGTCTGATGAATGCTGAATATAGTGTAATAATGACCTCCTTGGACCTAGATGTCATACCTTTGTTTATTTATAAGTTGCACAACACAGGATGATTTCCTTGCTACTGTAGGCACATGATAGTCAAAAGCTAGATTACTGTCTTTGTGTGTTCCCATGTCCTGGACTACTGGGTTGACTTTTAAGTATGTATTGTCAATTTTATAGTTACCAGGGGTGGGTGACTTCCCAAACGATATTATTATGCATTTCTTGGCATTTAGTTTTAGTCCATGGTTCTAACACAAGTTATTTGCCTGTGTCAGTCTTTCCTGGAGAATGTTAGTTTGGTGAGGCATTCCGTGACTTCTCCTAATTTGTAGTCATCTGAAATTTGGTCAGCCAGAGGCCCTTGACATTAACCTTGGCTTCAGAAAATAAATGCCAAAAAAGGAATGATCATAGGACTGATCCCTGAGGAACTCCACTTGTGACTGGCCTCTTTGTAGAGGTGGGCTCCCTGATTCTAACTTCCTGAGTCTTGTCTGTGAGCCAGTTGGCTATTCACCAGGTGATATAAGGGTTTATACCTAATCTCTTTAGTTTATCAACAATGCTCGAGTGAGGTATTTTGCTAAATGCCATGGACAGATCAAGGTAGGCAGTGTGAACCATTTTCTGCTCATCCATTGCTTTGCTGACCTTCTCAAAGAAGTCCACCAGGTTGAGTAGGTGTGATCTGCCCTACAAAACTTAATTGATCTGGGTCCAGTGTCTGAATGCTTACTATGTCATTACTAATCATTTCCATGATAATTATTTCCATGGCTTTGTATATGAGATTAGTGAGATATATGGATCAGTAGTTTCGGGTCTCTAGACGGCCCACGTTTGTGCAGAGTGATGACTTCTGCTGTTCTCAGTTCATGAGGCATGAAGCTGGTTTAGAGGCTACAGTTATATAGCCATTCCAGAGCACCTGACAGATCATGTTTCATGTTGTTTGACATCCTGGGATACTGTCTGGGCCTATCAATGCAGTGTTCTTGGCATTAGAGAGAGCACTGAAGAGCTGTTCCCTAGTGATAGTAGGGGAAGTTATATATTGTTGGTATTTCCTGAGGGGAAGTTGGGGGGAGGGGTAAAGTAAGAGATAAATTGGTTTGCCAGTAGGTTTGCTATATTTTCTGGCTCAGTATAGGTGGCTCCAATAACAATGAGCTCTGCACACAATTATGAGTTGCCTTTGATGTTGTGAATATAACTAAAGAATGCGTTGTGGTTGTCCTTGGCCTGGGATGCCAAATTTACCTTAGATTTGGCTTTGGACTTTAATTGCCCTCTGAGTTTTTTATTTTGTTTGATGAGAGTGCTTTTATTCTGCTGGGTACTACACCTACTAGTCTTTGCCATGATTTTCTTCTTTCTGGTATACAACATATTGATATTGTGATTCCATTAGGGTGGATTGCCTTTTGACTTTCTTCTGTACTTATTCCTAGTGGGTACAACTTCCTTTGGGTAGCTATAAACATGCTTGTATAGATTTTTTTGTGAACAGTTCTGCATAGGCAGTGGTGTTCTCAGGATTTATGGGGGCTTGAAATTTTGTCAGGTTATCACTTAATAATAGGAAGTTATCCTTAGACTGGTTTCTGAACATTCCAGGTGTAGCTGGGGTTCCAGGTTTTATTTTTACTTTAAAGGAGACAGTTTTGTGCTCTAACCTTATCAGAGAAGACATTACACTAGGGAGTGTGCCAAACTTTCCCATATTAATGAGGACCAGGTTCACTATGTTTGCATTCCTGGTCAGGATATTGACAATCTGATTCAGGGATTTTTTATTTACAAAATCCAGAAATCTCTGTGTCTGCACATTGGTGTAGTAATAATTCCCAGTTAATAGTAGGGTAATTAAAATCACCCATGAATATGGTATTGGGTTAGACAGTGAGCGTTTCCAGTAAACTTAAATATTGTTATGAGTTTCCTGGGTCATATAGGTGGATCTATGGCTTGCAAGGAAGTGGTATGGGATTGTGCAAAAATAGCAAAAGGGGGGTTGTAGATGGATAAATGGATATGAATGTAAGGAAACTCAAGTGCATTAACCTTTTGACCAGCCTTGAGATATATTTATTTTTTATGTAAATTGAGATACCGCCACCTTTAGACCTTGTCTGTGTAGTAGCTGGTCTAAATGTGTGGAAACCTTTATAGCCTTGAGCTGCCCTTGTGCTCTGCACTGCTTTAAACCATGTTTCAATGACTGCACATCAGCATTCTCTAGGGTAAACTGAGCTTGTATGGAGTGGAGTTTTTTGTTTGGACGCCTAGC
Organism: Protopterus annectens; assembly: GCF_019279795.1. Taxonomy (NCBI): domain Eukaryota; kingdom Metazoa; phylum Chordata; order Ceratodontiformes; family Protopteridae; genus Protopterus; species Protopterus annectens. The sequence continues at coordinate 922,605,874 of NC_056744.1, forward strand.
ATTGTGCAGTACCTAGCATTGTGCAGTAACACCTTTAGATTTTCTTGGTTTTGATTTGCTTGTTTACTTGTTTGTTTCACGTGCCAAGGCTGTTATTTGGTGCATATGTAGTTGCTTGTTGAATTTTTTGATGTATCCTACATTATCTCATAGGTGCCCCAAGTCATTGAAAAGTAGTTAAAGTCTGCAAAAATAATTGATTTTTTGCTAATATGGAACTAATTTAGATTCCAGAGGAATTATATGTGCTCATCAGGGGACAAAGAAAATGTTTAATGCTATTAGTTGATAATTAATCCTGTCTAGAGTGGTTATAGTTGAGTAAATTCAATTTGTGGGCCCCTAAGGATCTGCCTGAAGGTAGTATGCTCCTAGACAAACACAGGGATTCCACCATAGCTGTCATTTAGTCCAAAGGCATGTAAGGTGCATAACCCTGGTACAAAATGAGTGCTATGATATGCTTCATTCTCTCCACCAAAAGAGCTTAATCTCTGCAATTCTGCTTCTGAACTGAAAAAAAAAATAACAAAAAATACAAGTATAATGAATTAAATGTCCTGCAAAGGTTCATTTAACTATATCTGAAATAAAAGGTCAGTCACTTTCCCTGCATATTTACTTTATTTCTCAAGTGCACTCTCTGACCTCTTCTTGTCATTGGCATAGAAGGTCAGAATGGTGGTTCCGCAGATAACTATAGTGGTGACTGCACTGTTCACCAGAGTGGCTGATACAGGTATCAGCAGTAACCACTCTGCAAGGTTGTGCTTGATGTCCACTTTATCCCAAGACTCTCATAAGATTCCCTGAGCAGGGACTCCTGGTAGTCAGT